>NC_141140.1:27697015-28012374 GCF_053477565.2 Lygodium microphyllum | reverse complement strand
GGCTTCTCCTCATAATGGGGGCCTTACAACTTTGAGCACCATGGATCATTGGTAGCACCTAATGAGGGTGGGGCATTGATCATATCTAACACCCCCCCTCAATGTCCACCCATAGGTGAACTATCTCCTCGTCCCAATGCCGAGTCTCTGAAGATGAACTTGAAGCAGATCCTTCGTAAGTGCTTTGGTGAAGATATCTGCTCCATTCTCCTCTGTTGGATAGTAGACCAATTCCACTATCCCATCCTCCATCAAATCATGCACATAGTGATACTGGATCTCTATATGTTTGGTGCGTGCATGAAACACTGGATTTTTGGCAATGGTGATGCAACTCTGATTGTCACATCTCAGCACAGTTGGTTCTTCATCTTGCACTCCCATATGCCATAGAATCCTTCTCAACCATACGGCCTCACATGCAGCAAAACAAGCTGCCTTGTACTCTACTTCGGTAGAAGACAATGCCACTGTTGGTTGGTTCTTACTAATCCAAGAGAAATTTCCTGAACCCAAAGAGAAACAATAACTAGAAACTGACTTCCTGGAATCAATGTCTCCTGCCCAATCTGAGTCACAGTTCCCCACAAGAGAGGTTCCGAAACTGTATGTGATACCATAGTCAAGAGTTTTCTTCAAGTATCTGAGCACCCGCCCAGCCTTCCAATGACTCTCATGAGGTTTGTTTGAGAACTTGCTCAAAACACCAACAGCAAAACTGATATCTGGTCTGGTGTTACACAAGTAGATCAGACTGCCGACCAACCTCCTATACCTCCCAATGTCTGCTAGTGCTGATGTATCCTCGACGGATAACTTTGCATTCACCTCCATAGGTGTAGCTATCTCCTTGCACTCAGTCATGCCAAATGCCTTCAAGATCTCCCATGCATACTTCTTCTGAGAGATGAAGATCTTTCCTGGCTCTTGCCAGACTTCAATCCCCAAACAATAGTGCAGCAAGCCCAAGTCTGTCATTTCAAACTCAGAACTCAAAGCCTTTCGAGTTTGGTTGATCATATCTTCATAGTCACCTGTAATAAGAAGGTCGTCCACATATAGGACAATCACTACAAACTTTTTATCATCCCTGTAAACATACAAGTTAGCATCTGAGGCACATCTTTTGAAGTTTAGGTTTAAAAAGAACCTATCTATCCGCTGGTACCATGCTCTGGGGGCTTGTTTCAACCCATACAATGCCTTCTTCAATTTACACACTTTGTTCTCAGAATGGGGGGCCCCAAACCCTGGTGGCTGAGCCACGTACACCTCCTCCTTGAGGTCACCATTTAAGAATGCTGACTTAACATCCATTTGGTACACTGGCCACTTCTCATGGGCAGCCACTGCAAGTACCGTGCGAATAGTGGTCATTCTGGCAGTTGGGGCAAATGACTCTTGAAAATCAAACCCTTCAACTTGTGAAAATACTTGGGCAACCAGTCTAGCTTTGTACTTTTCTAAGGTACCATCAGCCTTGTACTTTATCTTCCAGATCCATTTGGTGCCAATAACCTTCCACTTTGCTGGTCGATCCACTAGCTCCCAAGTGTCATTCTTCATTATGCTGTCATACTCCGCCTGCATAGCAGCCTTCCATGATGGATTTGCAAGTGCTTCTTCTAAGTCAGTTGGCTCCTTTACTTCTCTCATAATCTCAACCATCAAGGCCATATTGACTATGTGAGCAGAAGCCCTCCTTTGCTCCTCTATTCTCTGAGACCTCCTTGGTCCGTCTGCCTTCTCCTCAACAGATGCATGCATAGGATTACTGTGGTCATAGAGCTACTTCACCCGACGCGGCAATGGCTTTTCCGATGGGGTAATGTCAGGTTGGTAAACTTTTTCCTCATCATTTGAAGATGATGCTTCCTCCTCCTTAAGGATAGGGATAGCTCTCAGGATAGGTTCATAGTGGACTACTTCTTCGCTTGATGATAAAGTGGAAGAACTTGCCTTCTCCTCCTCCACTGTATGCGGCTCCTCCTTGAACACCACATCACAGCTCGCGATGATCTTCTTTGCCTCTTGGTCATATAATTTGTAAGCCTTCTGCTCATCAGTATAACCCAAGAAGATACATTTTTTGCTTTTTGGTTGTAACTTGTTTCTCTTCTCATCTAGAACATGTGCATAATATTCACATCCAAAAATTCTGAAATGTGAGACAGATGGTTTCTTACCAGTGTAAGCCTCATGAGGTGTTTTTCCCTTGAGAGCCTTTGTATAGCTTCGATTTAGAATGTAGACTGCAGTATTAATAGCTTCAGCCCAAAAATGGTTAGGCAATCCCTTGCCCTTTAGCATGCATCTTGCCATCTCCACAATGGTGCGATTCCTGCATTCCACAACACCGTTCTGCTGAGGTGTGTGAGGCATTGTCAATTGACGCTTGATCCCTTTGCTCTTGCAAAAGCCTTCAAACTCCTTTGAGTTGAACTCACCACCACCATCTGTTCTAAATTTCTTCACACTTTTCCCTATTTCATTCTCAACAAGTATTAGCCATTCTTTAAACTTACCAAAAGCTTGAGCCTTATCACGAAGGAAGTACACCCACATCTTCCTACTGTAGTCATCGACAATCAACATAAAATAAGAAGATCCCCCCAAGGCCTGTGTAGGCATCTTACCACACAAGTCAGCATGCACCAACTCTACAGGAGCCTGTGCTCTATTCTTGCTTTCTTGTGGAAATGCCTTTCTTTGTTGCTTGCCCATCATACAAGCTTCACATGGTTCCTTCAATTCAGTTATTGTAGGTAGGTGAGCAACCATACCTTGCTTTTGCATCTCCTTCAATACTGCAAATCCGATGTGTCCAAACCTTTCATGCCAAAGCTTACTTGTGCCCACTCCAGCGGTGGCTGTAAGAGCACTTAGCTCATACAGGTTGTTCCTTCTTTCTCCTTTGCCAACAATTGTGCCAACACTATCAATAATTTCTGCACCTGTCTTCTTGAACCTCACTTCATGACCAAGATCAGTTATGGCAGCAACTGATAAGAGATTTCTCCTAATTTCGGGAACATACAACACATTTGAAAGCTTTTTGACTTCACCATTTGCAGCAACAAAAGAAATAGTACCTGTGCCCGTAGCAGGACATTTAGCATCATTTCCAACCGTCACAGTGATGGATTCTTGTAGAGGCTGCATAGAACTGTATAGACCTTTCTTGTTGGTCATGTGACGGGAGACCTCACTATCCAACACCCAAGAGTCAGTGGTAGATTCTTCTTGCGCTGAGGAGCACACTTCCTCAATGGTCGCCATGAATAATTCCAACTCTGCTTCAGCCGTATTGGCTGTCTCTTTGCCTTTACTTTTAAGGGTACCATTCTTTTCATCTGCCTTCTTGACATGACAATCTGCAATTGCATGTCCTTTCTTCTTACAGTAGAAGCACTCTCCTTGAAACTTCTTCTTGCCGCCCTTCTTCTTTTTGTCACCATCATTTTTGGTGGAGGAAACACCTTTGCCTTTTGCATTGGCAGAGAATGCAGCATCTCCATTGTTGCTTCCTTCTCGGGCTTTTAGCCTCAACTCCTCCTCCATTAATAATGCACAAAACTCCTCAAAAGTCAAAGCTTGAGGTCTCACCTGAGTATTAAGGGCAGTTACTAGTCCATCAAACTTTTGTGGACAAATCCAAAGACACCTCCGAGCTAGCTCTTCGCTAGTCTTTTGTATCCCAGCACCAGCCATCTGGTCACGCAGATTCTTAATCCGAGTGATGAATGCTTCAACCGTCTCTCCTTCAGCAAACTTCTCCGCTGCTAGTTGATTCTCCAAGTTTTGAATCCTTGTTTGGTTTCGTGTTTCATACTGACTCTTTAGTACATTCCAAGCCTCTGACGCTTTGGTTGTATGCTGAATCAAAGTCAAAACACTGTCAGAACAGCTTGTAACTAAGGCACACAATGCATCTGCATTCCTTCATTTCCAAGCTCGTAGAAGATCTGCATTCGGAGGAATCATCACACTAGGATTTGATGGGTCGGGGGTAGGCTGTGGTTCTGCGTCAGTCCCCAGCACAGTCTCCAGAAGCTCATAAGAATCAAGGATAGTTGTAATTTTGAACTTCCACAAGGTGTAGTTTGTACCATCTAACTTGCCTTCGCTGAAGGTTGGTGGACAAATCCTCAATGTTTGAATAGCCGGTACAGCACCACCACCTTCTGCACCGCTTCCTGATGCGCCAGAACCGCTTCCTAGAGTCGACATAGTTTCTCTCTGCTGTTGAAGCCTTTGCCTCTTGCACGCTCTCCGATCTCTAGAGCCCCCTAGGCTCTGATACCATGTAAAATATTACACAGCGCAGCGAACAGAATCTGAGAAAGAGATAGAGAGTACACAATAGATAAGAGGAGAATCAGTAAATTCTTTAACTCCAAACAACTGATACAAAGATGGCTCTGTCCACCCGTGCGCTTCCACTGTGTGAAGCTTAGATGGCGATCTAGACAGAAGATAGGTGAAGAGCTTAAGGCTAGCTGGAATAACAACTCTGACTGGGTGAAAGATGAGAGTGAGTGATGGCTGCGAAGGGGTTTAGCTTTTATAGCCCACGAAGGTCGTTAGGTCCCGACCTACCATATGAGCCTCCACTAGTCGGCCAGGGAATATTCCAAGGAATATTCCCTTTACCATCGGGCCGGGGGACGCTGCCCTCGGACCCCCGCCAGGGGGGCTGCTGGCCCCCCTGGGACCCCCCAGCCAGGGGCCGCTTCCGCGGCCCTCGAACCCCACAATAGGGGCCCCTTTTAACTCCCTTACACCGCAACTCGATGCAATGCGTCTCGAGTTGCTACCAGCTTAACCACTCCGTCTAACCCAAAGATTAGACCCACAACAGTCACCTTTTTGCCATCCTGTCACATAGACCTCATCTGATATACAAGTCAGGACTCAACCAATGTCTGGGCTCACATTTGGCTTCTCCTCTTAATGGGGGCCTTACAACTTTGAGCACCATGGATCATTGGTAGCACCTAATGAGGGTGGGGCATTGGTCATATCTAGCACAATTTACATAGAATGATGCTTGCAAAGTATATTTTGACGATGTGAAGCAGGAGCTTGCCAAAGTACCTATTTTAAAAGCACCTAAAAGGGGAGAAATGTTCTATATATTTTCAATAGCAACCATGTATAGTATTAGATGTTGCTTATCCCAAATTTGGGAGGAGAAGTGGTACCATCTGATAGCTTTTGCTAGTTGGAAGTTGGGCATATCGGAAATTAACTATACCTATATGGAGAAGTTATGCCTTGCGATGGTATTTGGGACCAAAAAGTTAAGGCACTACATTCTTTATGAGAATGTGGTTTTTTATACGAAGGCGGAAGGGTTTCGATTGTTGTTGAATAAGTTACAACCACTTGATCGTTTAGCAAAGTGGTTAATCACTTTGTAGGAATTTGATTACAAGATTAAGAGCAAGCCGCCGAAGCTACAGGGCATTGTCGAGTGTCTTGTGGATTTTGAAAAGCCAAAAGAGGTCTCAGCTGAAGGAAGTGATATGGAAATTTTGTTCAAGATTGATCAACGTCTATTCCCTCCTAGTATGCTGTTATAACGCACTATCTTTCTACAAGAGAGACTGGAGCTACATTATCAAAATCGGAGAAGAGGAAAATTAAACTACAGGCACTAAAATTTTCCTTGATCTTAGGAACACTATATCGGCAGGGTGTTGATGATATCTATTGCCGATGTGTGATGCCTGACGAGGTTCCATTTATACTGGAAGAGTGCCATGATTCCGCTTGTGGAGGGCACTTTGCTGGGCGGTTGATGACACAGAAGGCTTTACGCCGTCCATCTTTCAGGATTCATTTGACTATGTCAAGAGATGTGATACATGTCAAAGACATGACAGTAGAGAGAATATGAAGCGTCCACTTATGCCGAATATGGCTACCCTTCCATTTGAGAAGTGGGGCATCGATGTTGTGGGACCTATTACCCCGTCGTCTACTACTCAAAAAAGATACATTATAGTAGCAACTGATTACTTTACAAAGTGGTCGGAAGCACGGGCAATGAGGCAGGACAATGCAAAAGAGACTGCCAGTTTCCTACTTGAGCAGATCATCTACCATTTTGGTCCACCAAAGGAAATAGTATCGGACCGTGGAACCCATTTTTTGAACAAGGTAATTAAAAGCCTGACTGAAGCATGGAAAGTTAAGCATAACAATATGACCCCCTATAATCCACAATCTAATGGACATTTTGAAAGTACCAATAAGCAACTGGTGTGTATCCTATCCAAGATAGTCTCCGGAAAGAAATGGAATTGGGATACAAAATTATATGTGGTGGTATGGGCGTATAATATGATGTCTAAACGAGCGGCCACAGCCCATTCAAATTAGTTATTGGGGAGGAGTGTGTCTTGCCCTTAGAAATTGAGTTGTCACCCATAAGATTTGCAATCAATCATTCTTTGGGTGATGAAGATGCCCTATTCAAACGTTTTACAATTATAGCCCACTTGGATGAACTTAAATTGCATAGTTTGTTGCACCAGGAGGTGGCTAAACATCAGATGAAGTGGTTGCATGATCTAAAAGCAAATAAATGTACCTTTAAGGAATTGAGTTGCCACCCATAAGATTCGCAATCAATCATTCTTTGGGTGATGAAGATGCCATGCCCTATTCAAGTGTTTTACGACTATAGCCCACTTGGATGAACTTAAATTGCATAGTTTGTTGCACCAGGAGGTGGCTAAACGTCGAATGAAGTGGTTGCATGATCTAAAAGCGAAGAAATATACCTTTAAGAAAGGGCAGTTAGTTCTATACTATGATGCACATAGGGAATTATTTCCAGGAAAGCTAGAACCTAGATGGGATGGCCCTTACAAGATAGTTCGGTTAGGTAAAATTAAGTCCACGGCTTTATTAGTTGATCTATAGGGAGTGGAATTTATGAATAAGATTAAACCTTATTATTTATGAGTATGCTAACGCTATGCTGGGGCTGATTTGAGACCTACAAGAGAGCTTAAACTAGTTGATGGGGCAGTTAATCCCTTATTTGGAGCACCCATATCTCGAGCAAAGATATCATCAGGGGAAGCTTATCTGGTGGAGCAAGGGATACAAAGTGATTGAGCAAGAAGATGGTGCCTTTTTGTGGGAGATCAAAATTTTCTGCCATCATTGTTTACAAATTTTGACAAGCATCCTTGTTGAGTTTAATGAAGAAGGTGGGAAGGAGCCATCAGTTCATCCTCTAAATATGTTGAATTTTGACTATCATAATTACGAATAGGGGAGTTCTTGATGGCTAGCTGTGTAAACCCATTATGGATGTATACGTTATACTTTGATGGAGCGTCCCAGGGGCCTAATAAAAAAGGGAGTGTTAGAGTAGTTATCCAAGATTAGCGACATAGGGTTGCAATGAAATTAGTTGTTTATCTTGGGGTAGGATTCACTAACAACATGGCAGAGTATAAAACCTTGATTATGGGACTGAATATTGCCAAGAAAGGTGGTATTCGGCGGTTGTTGGTAAAGGGGGATTCCCAACTGATCTTAAATCAACTCAATGGGACATATACAGTCCGGAATCCCATCCTTCATATGTATCATTGAAATACTATAACCCTACTTGATGAATTTGAGAGCGTATCTCTTCAGCTCATTCCACATTATTGGAATCAGTTTGTGGATTCCTTAGCTAATTTTGCTTATGAAGAGGACCTCTTCTTCAACTGTGATCCTAGTCCGGATGTCACTCTTGATAATGAGATGGGACCTGGTCACTTGTGGGGAATGTTATCAGACCACACGTTATATGGCAGGCGATGGTTGATATGGGTAATGCGAGGAGTGGCCGAGACCCATCTACCACTATTATCTTGGACCCGTAGGTTGATTAGACGGCATGTTATTGCTACGCCTCTTGCTATATATGCAAGAGGTATGGGTCACAATTTGATGCATTTAGTTTAGGGCTGAGTGCCCTATTTTTCCCCTTGGAATGGAGCGTATTTTTGTATATCTTCCTTCTTCCAAGGAGGGATGTATATGAGTTGGTTTGCTTGATTTCTTTAGGCCAAGAGGGGCAGTTGTTTTCAGGTTTTAATGAACTATTTCCTTAGGCCAGGAGGGCCAGTTGGTTTTGTTGTGTCATGTTTGATTTCTTTAGGCCAAGAGGGCTAGCTAGTTTGCAGTGAAATGTGCCATTTCTTTAGCCCAAGAGGGCCCTATGTCTGTTTGGCGCATGTACACTTATTGGTTTTTTGTTGTAGTGATTGCATCATACAGGTTGATGAAGTAACTAGAGGGAGCCTTTGCTGCGAAGGAGCTTCTTATGGCCATTCCAGGTGGTTTCGTCCCCTTTTCGAGTCTTTTCCCTTACACATTTAATGATATATGTGCATGTAAGGGTTACTTTCTTTTGTTTGTTGGGGATCGACACTCAAGGCATGAAGTCCTGGGTTTAGGCTCTGTATGACTGGGGGAGGTCTGAGTAGTCATTGCCTCCTACAAAGGCATTGTTAGGCATTGAAAGACCTGTTTTAGAAGGCAGTTCTAGTGACCCTGTTCTGCTGACCTGCTAGGCAGCCGTTCTAGGAGTTCCTATTAGTTGTGAGGCAGTTAGATAAGCCTACTAAAATAATGACGGAAAGAGGCAAAACCCTAAATATCTGAAAGACAATATATGAATATATGGAAGTGTGTAAAAATGGGTTCTAACCCCTATAAAAATAGAAAAGGAAAGAAAGAAAAATCCTTGAGCTGTTGTTTATTGCCTTGCGCAGGCCTCGTAGGTTTCTAGGGACGAGACAAGACCTAGGGCCGATGCCTTGTCTTCGAGGGGTGGCATCTAGCTAAAAAACAAAGAATACAAGAAGGTTGGAGTGAAAATAAAAGTGAGTGTTAGAAAAGGATTCAGTGTCACCTTGCGAGGGCTTGGTAGGTTCTTGGATACCGAGACATGACCTGAGGTCGATGCCTTGTTCCCCTTGGTTCACTATGCTCAGCCCCCTCCTTTTTACACACTCGAGTATGGAAAATAAGAGGCTAAAAGACCCAATGTGCTAAAAGATAATATTTTTTGATCAGGCTATAGGAGTTCTCACTTAGTAGAAGCTCCTAGTTGAGTTGTCCTTAGTTAGGTAGGTAGTTCAGACCACCACTTAGGATGACCTCTTTGATAGTTCTTTTTAGCTTGGCTCTGATGCAGCAGTCGGTTAGCAACTAGCTTGGGTTTTCTGCCAGATTATGCTAGGCCTACTCCTCGTGTATTTCATGCCTTTGTTTTGACAGGGGGTAGGGTGAGAGCTGTGATGTGTTTTGTTGTGTATCTATTTTGTATCAGCTTGATGCTCTTTGTGGTTGTGTTTATGTGCAAATCTGTTTGTGGGGTTTGACGGGCTGAGTTGCCCTATCCCGTGGTCACCAATGAGACAGATGATTTTTTATGCCGAGAAGTGCTTAAAAACAGCCAAAATTTCTGAATTTCAAGGGAAAAATAGACTTCGTCATAGGTGACGATTGCAATTAGTACGATTTTAAGCGGCAATGCCCAAAAGTGCTTAAAAGACCCACTCAATGATAATTGGTGAATTTTCATAATTTTTTGGCATGTCAGACAAGACCTTGAAAGATGCTCGATAGTGGGGGACTTTGAGACGGTCAAGAAAAAATTTCAGATCGCGAATCGGGTACCGGACAAGGAAACGAGAGTGCCTGGGAGGCCAAGACCCAAGGTCGAGTGAGAATGGACTTTAAAAATCCCAAAGGTCGTGCCTTTTGGGGTCTCCCTTTGGGGGGGCCCTAACAAAATCAAAATCTTGGGAAGGGGGGGTCCATTTTTTTCACACAGACTGAGAATGAGGGCGCCATGGCCACAATTGATGGAGAGGGGGGCTATGGGGCCTACAAACAACCCCCCCAACTACCTGGATGCCCGAGATGCACTCTATCTTCACTCCCTATTGCTTGTCTCTAATCCTCAAATGGCTGTCTAGATGGATTGATCGGAATTCCGTCTTTCTCTCTCCTCTTGCTCTCTCTTGCATAGAGGCACTTCATGTGGCAAGAATCAAGAAGAGAATTAGGAGATGAATGCTTGTCTGGGAGGCACCAGATTGTTCCAAGAGGCTAAGGAGGTTGAAGGCTGAAGATCTATGCCTAAATCCATGGCTGGTTGGTTGAAAAAAAATCCCAATTAAATATTCAAAAAACTTGAAACACACAAAAAGGTGGTATGCTCTATTTTATGAAAGAATTTTGCTTATTTTTTATCGTTCATGGTCTAAATGGTGTGCACATGAGCTGAAATTTTATTTGAATGTTCCTTGCATTATGTTTGAGGGCTGCAATCACTGTTATGTAGAACCCATATTGATTTGGAGCAATTATAAATTATCAAAACTCAAAAAACACTAATTTTAAATGAAAATTGATAGTTTCCTTGGTTTTGAGTCGGAAAAAATGAGTGGATATGGGATAAAATAAGGAAAAATATTGAGTTTCAATTCAAGTGATCAGTCATCAGAAAAAACCCCAAAAAATACCTATTTTTATTAAAAATAAATAGAAAAAATAGAGAAAATTTGAAAAAATGGGTTTCTTGCGTTCAAAAAATGAAAAAATGAGATCTATGTAGGTGAATGTATGACGGGGCTGAAGCATGAGGTTAATCCTTAGTTTGGACCTTGTACTTTGTGTTGAATTGTGTATTTATTGCTTTGACATACAGAAAATGACATAAAATAACTCTACACCTATGCAACGCAGCAAATTTAAACGGTGTGGGGGAGGATGACATTATATAATAGTTTAAGCGCTGAAATAATACAAAGTTTGATTGTTCTCTTTATGCATAACATTCAGGATACGGTTTATTTGGAAATAATGGATCTAGCAGCACGAGGTTCGCCTTGGTGCTAGGTTCCTACAACGAAGCATTGCGTATTAGCGAAAATTCATTAAAAGGGTTGTTTTTGCACGACACATGGGCTGATTTCAAACCATAATTGTTTGTGCACAATAGGGCATCCACCACTGCATGAATCATGCACATGGTATCTATTCTTGGCATGCATAGCAATTGGTTGAAGTATAAATGACCCACGTTGGAGAGAGTAAGGCATCCAAGCTATAGGTCTAGACGGTGGGTCCAAGGGGACAAGTAAGTGAGGACTGATACATTCCTGGAACAATATAATATTGGTACCAAGAGAGAAGTCTGTTTCGTATGTGTTATATGTGTTAGCGACGCATCAAGGGGCCAATCCCCAAGGTGTAGGAGGGTCGCAATGGGGCTGCGGCAATCAACCAAGGGTTGCCTCCTATGTTGTTCTACGTGGTGAACTACACCAAAATGTTTAGGGTCTCCCTTTGAGAAGTCTGAGAAGGTTAAGGGTTGGACTATAAACACGATACAAACACACAATGTACGTACGATGGTAGGGCAATGTGTCCTGTAGATGCTCTTGATCGCAAGGCCGTGGGGTTGTCTTGTGCATGTCAGAGGTCCGACTAGTGCTATAGCCAGTGCCAGCCCACTTTAGGTCCTATCACCACCTGAGAGGTAGTGTTTGGCTCTTAGTGGGGATAAAGTGGCTCTTAGTGAGGCCAATGATAAATTCCATTGTGATGTGAGTCCATTTCCCTTCAGGGATGGGGAGAGGCTGTAAGAGGCCAGCAGGCATGAGTGTATTGTCCTTGTTCTATTGGCATGGAGCACATTTGACCACAAAGTCCTTGACATCTCTTTATGAGCCTTTCCAATGAAAGCTCTTGGTAGTCATATCATATGTTTTGAAAACACCCAAGTGACCAGCAATTGGGCAAGAATGCATCTCTTCCATGATCTTCTGTGTAAAAGGGGGAAGCGTGGGGGATGAAAATCTTGCCATGGGACCAAATAAGGCCATGCTTGAGTTGATATTAAGAGTTTTTAGCCATGATCCCATGTTGTAATTTTTGGAATATGTGGCTGAAGTGATCATCTAACAAGTAAGCCTCTTGAAGCTCTTCAACCCAATCATTGTGCAATTCTGAGATAGTGGATACTCTGCATGCCCACATTCGAGAGAGTGAATCAGCCACAATATTATCCTTTCCCCGAGTGTGCAAAATGTCAAAGTAATAGTTTTGAAAGGTTGCCACCCATCACCATTTCTTAGGAGTCAAAGTGGACTGAGTCAAGAAGTACTGAAGGACTTGGTGGCCGCTCTTTACTTAGAAGCGGCTTCCATAGAAATAGTGGTGCCATTTCTTGATGTCATGGAGGATGGCCAACATCTCTAGGCTATATACATTCATTTGTATCTCCTTCTCATCAAGCTTGTAGCTCTCAAATGCAATCACACCATGCTCTTGCAACAATACTGCACCAATACCCCTGCCACTGGCATCACAATGAATGGTTAATAGCTTAGAGAAGTCAGAGAAGATAAGAATGGGGGCTGACGTAAGCACATCCTTTAACTATTTGAAGCTATGGTCAGCAGTGGCATGCGAAAAGAATGACTCCTATTTTAAGCGATCACTCAAAGGTGCTGCAATGGTGGCATAGTGCTTAATGAAGCCTCTATAGAATGAAGAGAGACCAAGGAAGCCATGCAAAGTGGTGGTGGAAGGAGTGGGCCAGCCTGTATGCCATTTTTGCTCACATTGTGTTCTAAGTACTCCATAGATGTCAGCATGAAGGTGCATTTACTCTCTTTAGCAAAGAGTTGATGCTCTCTCAATACGTCAAACACCCTTCTGACATGTGTCAAGTGATCCTTAGATGACTTGCTACAAATGATGTGGGAGCTCACACTCAACCACCAAGACCCACGGACTACTTATTGTTTCAAGCGTTCTAAGCGAGCTCTAGTGTCTATCTCTCACCTAGCCGATGCGCTGTTGATCCTACAAGTGTAGCGAGCTTACCTTGATGCCGAAATGAGTTGCCTCCTCTCCCATGCACTTGGTAGCTCCACGATCCTAGATACTAGCTCAAGCATCCTCAAGCCTCCTCCATCTCCAAGCTCCATCCACCATAGCCGCGCGCGTAAGAAAAGAGAAGAGAAGAGAAGAGGAGATGGTGAAGAGCTTCACCCTCTTGATCCCTCACTCCCACACACTCACTCCCTCACACTCTCACACTCCCTCTCTCAAGAGCACACATAAGAAAGGAGGAGAGAAGAAGAGAAGAAGAAGAGAACTCTTGTTAGCCACACACCAAAGAATGAGCTCTCATTCACTTTTTGGATTTTATATAGAAAACCCTAAATTCCCATGGGCACCCATCCCTTTTTGTACATGACCGGCCGTTGTGGCAAGGTCCTTTCTCTATTTCCCTCTTCTAGCCTCATGCCTCTAGCCTACACCCGTCTAATATTTTATAATTGGCATTGGAGGGAGCCTGGTGCTCTTTTGCAAGATTTTTTAGAGCTTTTTGAGGCACCTTTTATTTAAAATTACGCTTTTTGCCCTAGCTTAGCTTTAGGGGCCGCATGCATGTCTTCGCTCTTTTTCCATCTTTTATCCACTTTTTCCTTCATTTTTCTGTCATCTTCCTCCTCTATCTTGACTTGGGTTAACATTACCCCCTCCAAGACGGGTGCCAGTCCCATGGCACTTCTGGCTGTTGTTGGGGAATGGTAGGCAATTGGGAAATTGTTCGGGTGAGGGTAGGGCCACATGTAGACTTAGGTGCCTGTGGAGGCTTGGTAATGATGTCCATTGGAGAAGCCAATTGGATGCCAAGTGGATGATGGGGGCCTCTGAAGCTGGTGGTTTGTCGCCTTTTGTAATGCTTGAAAGGAGAAGGTGTGGTGCGCTACCTAAGGGGAGTGTCTACCTTATTGTATGGTGCATCATGCTCATGCTAGTGGAATGGGGAGGTAGATCTAGCCATAGGAAAGCCTGGGTGACGTCCCACATTTGAGGACCCCATTCATGCAAAGGGAGGTGCAGTGCAAGTAGTTTAGGGTGACATGTCTAACCATAGGTGAGTGTTACCTCCCTAGGTATGTCCTGCCCTTGATGGGCCGTAAGCGTGAAGTGGGGGAGCAAAAGGGCTAGGGGGTTAGGAGCGGGGCCGGCTAATCGAAGCCACCAGGCACGTCTAACTTGAGGGCCCCTAGATGTAGTGAGCATGTTTAATGTGGTGTTAAGTGCTTCTTCAAGCGAGTCCTTTTTTTTCCCCCATGTCCTTGAGTGATGTTCCTCTTGCTTTTCCTTTCCTGCTTCTCTTTTTCTTCTTTTGTTGCTTCTTCTTTCTTTCTTTCTTTCTTTTTCTTCTTCTTCTTCTTCTTCTTCTTCTTCTTCTTCTTCTTTTTTCGTATAAGTATTACACTAGTAGGATGACAGCTAGTGCCTAATTCTCATCGTCTAAATTAGATGGAGAAGGGGGTCGGATTGATTTGCTCAAAAATTTCCAGCTCTACATGTATCTTTTAAGATTCATGCGAGCGTGGAGTGAAGTGGTGGAGAGAAAGGGATGATTACATCTGGTGAACTGGTTGTCGTTCATGTCTTCCAAGAGAGCTAGGCAAAAAGAAAGGAGGAGGCTACCCCTCATCATCATGCGTGCCATGGCACAACTACCGATGGCGTTAGGATCAAAGAAGAGGGGTGGCAGACCACGTTCTTGCGGAGTCGAGTCCTGCTTAAGTAATAATTTAAGAAGCCTAAGATAATTACATGTAGTTATGAAAGCTGGATCAGGGCAAGAGGAGAAGTCGGCGAGGAAGTGAGTCACGGAGTCATTCAAGCTTTCTGAGTTGAAGATGAGGGCGTGTTTAAAAGAGACAACATTAGAGTTGTAGATAATGGAAAAATCATATTTCCCGTGGAGGGGGCAGCAAAATCCACTCCTACCCTACGAGGGTAAGCCATAAATGTGGGGTTGTACCTCTCGTAGGGCAGGGTGTTGCATAAAGCCATCCAGCCAAGCATGCTGATGTTGCACACCTACCTCCTCCATAGGGGTTGGCAATTATAACCTTGCATGAAATGCGGCACTTCGAACACTTTATTTTTCCAGAACTCGGCTTTTTCAGTTTCCCAAAGAGTAGGGTTCTTCTCTCTTTCTTTCTGCCACTTCTGTCCTAGCCAGCTACCAATCCCAATCACCTCCTCCATCACCTTGAGTGGTAAGACCTCCGCAGGCTATTGGGCATGAGGAAGCTGAAAGTGAATGGCTCTTTTTCTCTTTCATGTCGCTCCCAAACTACCAGTTCTATGTGGAATCCTATGGGAATGTCCTCAGGGCATGGTGGGATGGGCACAGATGGCTGCACAACTGGCTTAGCCCTTAGCTGCTTTTTGATTTCTTCTACTAATTTTTTCCTTCTTTCCCTAAGTGCGACTTGTCTTTCCGCAGATGTGTCGACCAGTTGTTGCTCTTGGGAATGCGCTGAGGGGGGTTGTGAGATCACCTCTTCTCTAAACCTTCCCGTATCAAATTGAAGTTCAACTTCATCCCCTTGCTGATCTCCTTGTTGTGTTCCCTCTTCAAACCCTATCACATTAATTCCCTGGGGGGTTAGGCGGGCTAGTAATAGGTACTTTCGTTGATCATACAGGCTCAACTTAACCTCCGCAGGTTGGGGTGGGATGTGCAACCCTCTGTGCAAAGATTTGTGTTTGATACTAAGTTTATTCTTAACCATCTCCAATGACTCTCCTTTGTCTGGGCAAGTGGTGTCCATTAGTGTATCTAGGAAGGTCTTTTGTTGGGTATTAAAGGCTATCTGGGTGGCTTTTGCTTTGCTCTCTGCAAGGATCTTCTCTTTCTCTACCAGAGCTAGGTGCCACGCTAGTGTCTTCACCCTTATTTCATTTTTCCTAGCCCATTCCTCGAATCTCTTCTTCATCTCTCCCATGTTTTCACCCTATCTCTGGACCAGGGACACGAGTTTCTGCTCCTGGTCCGTTAGCTCTTTGCTCATGGTTTCATGTTCTTTCTTTCCTTGGTCTAGCTTGTCGGTCAGGGTTTCAATCTCTTTTTGTTGCAACTCTAACTCCTGCTTTCTTTCCTCATCCCTGGCAGTAAACTCAGCCATAAGCTTTTCGATCTGATCAGTTTTTGTAGTCAACTCTTCAAGTTGCACAATCAGGAGCTTGTATTCCCTTTGTATCTTCACGAGTTCCTGTGTTTCATTCTCCAGCTGTTGCCTCCAACCCTCTTCCCTGTTGCCCCTTGCCTTTAGCTCCTATTTGAGATCAAAGATCTCCCTTTTCTGCATGGCTATTACTCGGGTCTTTTCAAGCTAAAATGTAGCCACTGACTCCTTTTCTGCTGCCAACTCAACCACAGTTACCTTCCTTTCCTCTTTAGCCTTCTCCAATTGTGAGAGCAGCTCGGCGACATACTTGTTGTAATTAGTTGGTGGCATCATTGTTGTGTGGATAGGAGTGGTTGAGGCCTCCACTTTTTGGCACTTCGGATCCTGCCTTGACTCGACGTCCATGACCGGCCTTTTCTGGCATGTGGCTATGGTCTTGGTGCTATTCCCTTGGGCCAGTTCTTTGTTAATAAAGTACTGCATCCACATCACAAAGTTTGAGACATTTGTGCTGGTGGGGATGCTCGGGGTGAGGGTTGTTGCTTTGGTGGGAGGCACCAACAGGGTCGGAATAGGGTGAATGGGAGCCTTGCCTTTGCCCTCAGTGACGGCTGGCGGAGAATTTCTGGCACCTATGTGCTAGAACCGGGCCCCTCCTCTCTGGGCGGGCTCATAAGCCCCAGGTCATCTACCTTGTTTTGTTGTTTGATTGACCGACGTGTGGCTTTGGCCAAGTCTTCCTCCTCTTTCCTTCTTAGCTCCTCTTCTTTAGCAGCTCTTCTCTCCCTTTTCTTCTCTATTTTCCTAGACTCTTCTTCTAATCTATCTGCTTCCTATTTTTTCTTCTTCTCCCTCTCTTTAGCCTCCTTGAGGGACTCCCTCTTTGCCAAATCTAAATCCTCTTTCTCTTTTTTCCGGCCTTCGTGTAATATCCCCCCTCGGTGTTTCCCTCGTGCCTTCCCCATGCGAACCACCCCCTCCCCTTTTTAAATCTTTAAATTTTTTAAAAAAAATTTATGCCTCTCCCTCTCCCCACTAACAGCACGTCGGGGAGAGAGAGAGAGGGAGTGAGGTGTGCAATGGGGGGGGCATGCAGCCCCCCAGATGGCAGGAGGCACTGTCGTCCCCCCACCTTATAAGGGGCATGGTAGCAAGCCCTCCCCTTGCTCTGCCTAGACACAGCCCCCCTCCACCCCTCCCCGTGCTTCGTTATCTTTTTCCCCCCTTCGTCGGCAGCTGCAGCAACGCCCTGTTCGTCATCTAAAACCCCCCATGAACGTGAACAGAGAGCCCCTTGCCGTTCGGATCAGTAGCCCCCCCCCTCGTGTGATCACCGTGTAGAGGAAGAAGGAGATAAGAGAGAAGGAGAGGAAGAAGAGAAGAAGAAGAGGAAGAGGAAGAAGGAGGGAGAGAGGGAAGGAGAGGAAGAGGGAGAGAGAGAAGGGAGAGAAGGAGAAGAAGAGGGAGAAGAGAAGAGAAGAAGGAGAAGAAGAGGGAGAAGAAGAGGGAGAGAGAGGAGAAGAAGGAGGAGGAGAAGAGGGAGAGAGAAGAGAAGAAGAGGGAGAGAGAAGAGAAGAAGAGGGAGAGAGAGAAGGAGAAGAAGGAGAAGAAGAAGAGGGAGAAGAGAGGAGAAGAATAAGAGAAGAAGAGGGAGAAGAGAGGAGAAAAAGAGGGAGAGAGAGGAGGAGAAGAAGAAGAAGGTGAGAAAGAAGGGATCTTGAAGAGAAATCAGAAGGCCAAACATGAAGACTTGTTTGCAGCTATCAAGAAATCCCCTCGAAAATGGTGTCCTCTAACCCTCCCACTATTCTTATTGCTTATTGTTCATGGTTTTCTTCCATACTTAAAGTGCATGATTATGAAAAGCCAAGTGCATGAGTTGCATGAAATATTGACTAGCCTAGTACATGAAATATTGTTGCACGAAATATTGCAAATACGGGATGATTGCATGGGAGTCAAGTGGACAAATAGAATGGATTCTGCATGGATTGATGCGCATGAAATGATACGGTTTTCATAAATTTTTACATAAAATGATAGACCTTCACGTAGAGCAATGCTTAGATTAAAATCATGATTTGCACCTGTGGTTAAACTAAACACATGAAATGATAGTTTCTATTCGTAGGATGCATTTGCACTGATGCAGGGAAACTTAGGCCATACAAGTACCTGCACATTAGGGTAAATTACTCATTGACTAAATGTGAAAAGAGTTAAAGATTGCAGATTGTATTAATACATTAAAAATCCCAAGTGCGAGTAAGTTGAGTCTGATCGAAAAATTCTTCATATAGCGCACTAAGAGAGATGGAAGGGACGCATGCATCTAGACTGTATCCTGAAGGACTAGATGAAAATTCTTGCATTGCCAAGTGTGTTAATTGAACTTGGTTAGAGGGAGATGATATAACAAACTGGAAGAATAAAAGACCCTTGGTTGGGTTGCAAATGAGGCTTGTCCGTTGCCTTGGTTGACCAGTTAATGCTTTGAGTTAGGGTTAAGATACCATAAGGTAAAACCCAAGGGAAAGAGCAAGTCAAATAAGTTAACCTACCAAGAACATTTGCTTGCATGATCTTGTTTGAGATCTCACCAAGTTGCGAACGATGCAAGATTGAATGATGGGAGCATTCGGGAAAAAGGAACCACACCTTAGCAGTTGGTCGTACAAACGACATTTGAGATGATTGTGATTATACACTTAGGTACATTGTTTGAACTTCTTTACTCAAGGAACTAATTCAAGGCAAAACACTTAATGCTTCAGGTTAAGAGCCTCGAGGGAGAGGCAGGATCAGTTACCTTCGACTGTCTGCCTCGCCCTATCCAAGGGGGTTGTTAGCCATGTCGGGTATATGGACCTAACCCACCGCGAGAGGTCTCTTCGTGGGTGCTGCTTGGAGCGGGAGGACGCTTGGGTGCCAGGGGAGGCTATGGCTGTAAATCCCTTGCCTCCAGATCTCACACAAGAGGCCGACGTGACTCGAGATGGGATCTCAAGGCCCGTATACTAGTCTACGGGCGGAATTTGGAGCAGCAATCCTGTAGATTGCTGGGATAGCCTTTGGGCATGATACTTGATGTATTCTGGGATACAGAAGGATTATTTCTACAGAGATAGAAAGGGACACTTAATTCTCATGTATGGGAGGGAGACAAACATTAATCTGAAGATAAGTTAAGGAAGTGTTTGATCTTGTTTTATCTTGTCTTAGTGTCTGTGCCTTAAATTACGTAAAGGAACATGTGATTAACATGTTAATTAAGGAAGCTACTTTTATGTGTCAAGCATAATGTGGTAGGTAATTAGATAACTAAAACAACCCCCGAGGGAAGCGTGGTGGATGTGACCAATGGGTCTATCCTACAAAAGGGTGGTCTCGGTTAGCCGAGAGCTTTCCTCAAAGGAAATGTTAACGAGAAATGTTAAGAAAAGTCAGACGATGACCTTAGACAATGTTGGTTAGAACCTAAGAGCGGAGTTTTGAGCCCAGGATGTGCCTAAAATTTGCCAAAAAATCTGAAATTTAGGGGAAATATATTTAACATCGAAGGCGGCGGTTCCGGCTAGGACGATTTTAAGCACCAAGTGAAAGACAGCTTTTAAAAGGCGCCCGAGCGACACTTGTGGATTTTTGATAAAATTTTCAACTGCCGTGCGGGTTGTCAGGAGTTGCCAGTCAATGCGGGATGTCAAGCCGGACATGCAGAAATTTACAGCACTTGATTCGGATGCCAGACGGGGAAATGGCCACCAAGAAACCGATCAAGATTCGAAGAGGTGGACATTTGAGAGGCCAAAATTGGGAGTGCCTTTTGGAGCTTTGATCCCCCCCCCAAATTTTATGAAGTGGCATGAAGCAAAAGTGTGACATTTCATGGAGATATGGCATGCAGCAAACGGCCATTTTTTGCACCCTCTCATGATGGAGATGGAATGCCAGGCTGAATACAACCTATGTAATGGACATTGGCACTTGATTTCCCTCTGTAGGCTGAGCATATCGCCGCCCTTCGCTCGAGCAAGGGTGGACTGAATGAAGAAATCTAATTCTAGTCTTTCTCTCTCCTCCCTCTCTCTCCCCTAAGGGGCTGTTCTTGTGTGCAAGAGGAAAATGAAGAATGGTGAAGGAAAGATTGACCGGTTCGGACCGGATTGCTTTCAGATCGATGTAGACATGAAGATTGCTGATTGTGAATATGCTAGACATTGAATGTGGGCTGATCTGCAGTCCCGTAGCAAAACCAAGATCCCGAAACACGAAACCTAAGTGGTAATTTAATTTTTATGAAGAAAAAATGAGTTTTTATGCTATTTGATTGATGAAACATTGTTCCCATGGGCCGATTATGCATTATGATGTTTTTTTCTATGAGTTTCAACAGTTTATAATCAGAAAATCAGAAAATCATAAGTGATATGGCTGAAATTAATGTCATAAAACCCGTAAAACATGCGTTTAAGGGGTAAAAATGGGATTTTTGCAAAATAAATGGAAAATATGAGACATGATGCCTACAAAACATGAAATTTTGTTGTCAAGGAACCAAAGGGCCATAGCTCATGATCATTCTTAATTTTTAGTCATTTTTTATTGAAGAAAATAGAGGAAAAAAACCAAAAATTGTGAAAAATGAGTTTTAAATGGGAGAAATTTAGGAAATGGTAAAAGAAAAATTCCAAAAAATTACATGTGTGTTTGTGCAGCGTATAATGAAGGTAAAGCACGAGGTTGGCCTCGGTTTACCCTCGTTTCTATGTTTTTGTTCATGTTTATCGCTTTCTTTGTAAGGAAATACACATAAAACGACTCTTTCACCTATCAACGAATGCAAAACATTAAAAGGTAGGGTGAGAGGGGAGGTTGAGCATCAAAATATAAACTAAATCTAGTTTATGTGTTGCATCATGCCTATAGGACGTTGTTTTAAAATAAAGGGAAAGGCAGCATGAGCGTAAGGCTCGGTGTCTCTTCTCATTGTATTACATAAACGCTAGCATGGAAATCATGAAAAGATTAGTTTCGCGCGATGCACAATGCTGATTTTCTTCTATTTGTGCACTTAACTGTTCACATTATGCACTATGCATAGTTCATAGTATCAACGGAAAAGCTCTTGGACTACATAGCAATTGTTTTCTTGGGAATTTGACCCATGATTGAGAGCATAAGGTTATCCCTTGCCGTAGGATAGAGGGGTGGTTTCCTAAGGGACTGTTAAGTAAGGACACATGGTATATCTCCTGGATAAATTTTTGAAATGAAGAGTAGAGTGTGTTCGAATGTTTTATATGTTGAGTAATGCATCAACGGGCCAATCCCTGCGATGTAGGAGAGCTGTAGTGGGGCCGTGGTCTTTCTATCGAGAGGTTGCCTCCTATGTGTGTGATGCCAATATGTATGGGTTCTCCCTCTGTGGAGTTTATAAAAAGGGAAACGTTGGACTACAAAGCTGAAAAAAACTATAAATGCATAGATTAGGCTTTAGGGCAGTTTGTCCTTTAGTAGCAGATAGACGCTCCTGGTCCACGAGGCCGTGAGGGTGTGTTTGTCTGTTATGAGCATGAGGTCCGCCAGCTAGTGCCATAGCCAGTGCCGGCCCATTTCAGGTCCCATCAGAACCCTAATCCATACCGTTTTAGGGGACCGAAATGGGACTATGCCCTACGGGCAGAGAGGTCGAGCGATGCATCCCTCATTTCCCATTCTCTTTGAACTAAGTGCGGTATGAGTCTACTTGGGTCCAGTTATATCTACACAAAGTGAAACGGCTGTCGATCGACGCTAGAAGGCTGTTAGGAAGACTCGACTGCTAGGAACCTGAACTTCAGGTCGATCCTAGTGGAAACGACCAGATAAGTTCCGTTGCGAGGCAGACTCGAGAGACCCTAGTTTGCAAACCCCGTGTCATTCCTTGGGAGTGCCGGGCAACGTCTTCTAGATTGATCTCTCGATGGGCTGCTAAGACATGTCCCGCGATTTGAGGGGCGGGCACGTTACACTTCGTCCTGCTTCTTCTTTTGTGTTTTCCTTTTAACAAGTTTCTTCACTGTCTTCTTGCTTCTATGTTCCTTTTGTTCTTCTTCTTCTTCTTCACTCTCAGTTCTATCACTGGGTAACTCTTTGTCCTAGTGAGGGGGCTATTTCTCGAGTGTTTCTCCTTCTCCTTCCTCTGCATCCTGAGCTTGTTTTATCACCTCCTAAATGAGGGCAGTCAAAATGCTTCCATAGTCGATGACTGAGGCTTTGGATGAGGCCTTTTTTCTTTCTGTGGTCTTGGACACTAGGGAATCCCCACTTGTTGGTTTACTGCCCAAAGCTAGTGCTTTTGCCGCCTCGTCAATGGTCTTACATACATAGCCATTCCAGTCAACTTTGTCTAAGGTGGGAGCTGCCACATTCTCCAACACAGGCACCCTGATTTGATGCATCAAAGCTTTGCTTGTAGACGGGCTTTCGCATCAGGAATGTCCTGGATGCTGATGCTATCATTGGTCATCACTTCTTCCTTCTTCATCTTAAGCATGGCATAAACATCTCTCTTATGCTTTTTCTCTACCTTTGGCTCCAACCCCAATGCCTTCTCCACCAAGGCTGGGTTTAAGTGTACCTGCACCTGCTTGGCCTTGTCTCCCCTTCCCACCATCACAGTGCCGCACTCCTTGTCTGGGTTGTACGTCCTGAGGAACTCCACACACTTCGTGTGGTTAGGCTCCTGTGCAAACTTCTCAAGATACTTTGTGAGATTGCACTGCTCAATAACTCTCTTGGATGTTTCCTCCTTGGCCACCACACCCTCTATGTTATGGATGGTTTGAAATTTGAGCTAGTTGTAGGCACGATTTTCTAGGGTGATGCGGTATTACATCCTTTCCTCCTCCGTGAATGGGATTCGGTGGGCACAGTCTTGCTGCGACATCTTTCATTCATGTCATGAACCTAAGTTTTTATTAGTGCTTTCAAAATAATAATTTGCTGGAAAAGAAAGACTCTATGTGTTTATTGAATGAAGGCATTAAAATCCAATATAGTTTTTTTAAAAAATTTAAGTTCTCATGCTATTTTTCCTACTTCACTCATTTTTTACATGTTTATACATTTGCTTGACTTTCCTTAGTTTTGATTTGATTCACCATAGCCCCCTCCCCTTCCAGCTTGAGAAGAATCCTTCCTAGGATTGAAAGTTAGGAGGTCAAGGGCATCCTTCCTAGGATTTACCTACATAGGAGCCAAGTATAGAAATTGGGATTGTACTCTAATTGAGCTTCATGGTCTAGAGCAAAGGGTCGAATGCCGACTTGTGTGAGGTATGTGAGAACATCTATTAAGAAGTCACCGGAATCGACACGGCTAGCAATATGTAACTCTTTCTCAGTCAGTAGGTGATCTAGGTAGGGGTGTCCTTTGATGTGCGCTTCCATGGGTTAGCCATGAAGAGTGGTTAACACTCTATACGAGGTTGGTGCAAAGTAAGTGGGGTCGTACTCCACTATTTTGATTACGCGGGCTGCTCAGCGTTGGTCATTATTTGGCATCCTTCAACTTCCCATTGCAATCGAAGAGTGTACCAATGCCTTAAGAATGGGGATTCAATAGCAGCAAGTTTTGATAATTCTGCAATTTATTGGTCAGTAATGGCGGAAGTGGTTCGTTTATCATAGGACATGATGAGGCAATGTTTGATGGCCTGCTCCTTGGATATCTCGCAGAGTTAGAGTCTTTTGCGAATGCAAATTCAAACGTTTCCCAAGAATAAGGCATGGTTCGAACTTCATTTGCAAAGGGTTCTTGCAGTAGGCCTAAATCCAAGTGATCATAGCTCAGAGCTAACGACATGAAATTGGCATCGAGTCATCTAATGCAATCAACCACATCCTCTGTTTCCTCAGCCAGATTGGTGGCGAGTGTTAAAAATGATTTCCGCGCATAAGGGGGTCGAAGGCCTATGGGTGATCGGGGTTGGATAGAACTAGAGACTTTGACAACAAATAGTTGCGGTTGCATGTGTTCTTGAGATTGCGGTCGGACCTCTTGAATAAGGGTGGGGTAGTGGTAGTGATGTTTGACAGATTCCTACCTTTGGTATGAATCAGGGAGGTGTGAGCGGCTCTATTAGGTGTTGAGTCATGTGACAGTGTTTGTCGTTTGGGTCGATAGGCTTGTTTGACTTTCTTGGGCGTATGTATGGATGAGCTTGATGGATATGGGTCTTGGAAGCACTACAGCTTGTGGCTTTGAGGTTTTATGGGGCTTGGTGTGATTAACCTTGAGGACAATGTGTGAGTAGTGCCTTTGGCCGTGTGGGCCTTAGGGATCCATATCCAGGCATTTCCCTCATGATATCCTTGCGCATGCAAGAGGGCTTTTGGGACCCATCTTGGCTTGATCATGCGTTGATTTCTGTAACTACGCCTTGGCCTCCTAGGTTCAGAGTTTCTAGTGTTATGAGGACGTGAGCGTCGACTCCTAGGCAGCGGTTGCAGTTGTTTGGGCCTCCATTGAAGCCTAGCTTGTTGGACCTTAGCCTTTATTGCTGTGAGTGGCGATTCTAGAGATTCAGTGTTGGGTGGTGGTCGAGCACTACCCCCTCCTTAGACTTGGCTGCTAACATCTCTACCGGTGGTCTGGCAGACTCTGACGAGGTCACGCAGCCCTTGCTGAAGGCTGTAACAATGGGAATGTTGCCTATGGTCGAGGTGGATATGCTACGATTCATAATCAACATTGCAGTGAGTTTTCTTCTTGAAGGTTTGCCCTAGTAGCGATTCCATGGCTGTGTCTTTAGCATTCAGCAACACGTAGAAGATCATTGGTACAGCCTTAGACTCGATAGAAATGGTAGCCCTGCACTTCCCGAGAAGTGTGTATGAGCGACCCCCATATGGGCTCAATTTGGCATTGGTGGGTTGTAGTGGTGGTTTTTCCAGTTGGGTCTAATGATCATATGTTAAGACATTGAAGTTTGCTCCCTCATCGATCAAGGCATTGAAAGCACATGTTTGCTTGGCAGTTATCATGATGTGTAAGTATGCAGGTTCTACAGCTTCCTCATCCTCATGATCCATTTCAGTGATCGTGGCTACTCGTACTTTGATAGGGGTTCTAACATTGGTGGCTCATGCAGAGGATGCATGGGAGGGTAGTACTTCTTGACACGACTGCCATTGAAGACACCTATGCCCTCGCCATCTAGAGTCTTGAGCTCAACATTGCCAGTTTGGTTGATTGCACAAACTTTGAAAGGTCCAAGACCTCTAAACTTCATTTTGTGCTTATGCCCTTTAATTGAGTTCATGAGTACTAAGTCTCCCTGTTCAAAATCACATTGCTTGACGTGCTTGTCAAACTAGCTCTTACATCGTGCCTTCTCACATATGAGTGCGTGAGTGGTTAGAAGATGAGTTTTTGAGAGGCATTTGAGCTCAACCACGCATTGCATCCATGCCTCCTTTCTTTCCCATCATTCCTTAAGTGCTATTCTTAGGCTAGGAATGAAGAAGTCTTCAGGGAGAATTGCTTCAGTTCCATAGGTCAACAAAAAGGAAGTCTTGCCGATAGCCGTTTTATAAGCTGTACGGTAAGCCCACAAGATTGCCATCAGCTTGTTGTCCCAGTCACTGTGCGAAGTAGAGACTACTTTGGTCAGGACGTTTACAAGAATCTTATATGTGGATTCCGCCTGGCTGTTTGCTTGAGGATAGTATGGAGAGGATTTTTGATGGATAATTAGAAAGGTGGATAGAAGATGCGTTATCACTTTGTTGATGAAGTGTGTACCCTAGTCACTGACTAGTTCGATGGGGCAATGGAATCATGAAATCACCTGCTCCCACAAGAACTTGGCAGTCATTCTAGTATCATTCTTTTGTGTCGCTCTCGCTTCTGCCCATTTCGTTAGGTAGTCTGTGGCTACAATGATGTATTTGCCTTGTGAATACGGTGCAGCTGGACTGATGGGCCCTATGAAGTCAATTCCCCATTTTTTGAAGGGTTGTCATACAATGATTGGGGTCAATTCCATTTGATCCTTGTGAATCGAGACCTTCGTCCCCGCTGATACTTGTCACAATGCTTAACGAATCGTGCTGCATCATGAAACAGCTTTGGCCACCATAGTTAAGACTGCAGCACCTTGTGGGCTATCATGTCTCCATGAAAGTGCCCACCAATGATTCCACTGTGCGCTTTCGAAAGCACATCGTACATCTCATGCTCGCACATGCATCTATGCAGCAATCCATCTTTCCCAAGTTGATATAGATGTCATGCTATCAAACAATTGGTAGGGTTGGATCTTGAGGATGAGTCGCCTAAGTCTTACCTTGTCTATCGGTCGCTCACGCATTCTGTGCTCAAGCACTTGGACTACGTTATGATGTTAGATCTACATTAAACAAATCTCTCTCGTTGGAAAGGTTAAAGAGATGAGCATCAGGCAATTCATCGGCAATGCCTTCTCCAGCGGCCTCTCTCATGGGGATGCGTGGCATATGGTCAACCATGTAGTGTTGTTTTCCTTTCCATACAACCACAGAGAAGTCAAACTATAAAAGCAGAAGGAGCCATCAAGCTATGCGTCCTGTAGTGCAATTTTATTTACTAGATGTAGCAAGGCTTGATGGTCCACAAAGAAGGTAAAGGGTGTAGCCAATAGATAATGCTAGAATTTATTCACACAGCAAATACCATGGCCAAGCCCTCTCTCTCTATCATCGAGTAATTCATTTTTGTTTCAGTGAGTTGTCTGCTAGCAAAGCTCACTAGGTAGTCTAGGTTGTGCTCGCCAGGTTGGCACAGCACTATCCCCACAGCAATTTTCGAGTCGTCGATATGCACGTGGAAGGTAATGGTTCAATCTGAGGCTCGTAAAATCGGTGCTGTGGTTAGAGCCTTCTTCAACACTTCATATGCTTATTGGCATGCTTCAGTCCATTCAAAGACAATTAGCAGCTTGTACAAAGGTTTGGCAATCAATGCTGTCGTGATGTTTTGGGGATATAGTGTGAAAATGTATGGAATGCATCATCATCCAACTTTTCTATTGATCTAGAGAGTCAATGTGATCTGAGCCATTAATACTAGTGCGTGTTACATGAATTATCCAAAAATACTAGATTTTTGGATAATTTTAGTCTATTTTTGATATTATTTATTGTAAAAATCCGAAAAAGTTAGAAAAGCTTCTAGATTAGGATGGCATGCAAAAAGCTAGTTGCTTTTTCAGCCAATTAGGGGATTTTCACAAGAAGGGCAGATTGACGAAATCGCGTGCGTCGCGATCACTGTAAACAAGCTAGAAACTGCAGATGGAACTAAAAGAAGAAAAAGGAGTGATCTGGGAGATCCATTAGTAGGTGTCTGCGGTTTTGCCCCCCTTTCGGAGCCAACGGAGCCATCAGATTTGGGTTCCGGGCAGCAGAGAAAGAGCTGATTTTTCGGATCCACGTTTTTGGTCTATGATGAAGGAGCTCCAGGAGAACTAATGCCTGGAGATTGCTTCTAAGTAGAGCAAAGATTCCAGGTTCTTTCAATACAATTCATTGTGATTTGTTTTTGTCGTGTTTACCACTTGGGTATTCTCTATCTTCTCTTCCATCTCCTATCTCTACTTCCTTCTACTTCTGATCCCTGGTGAATTCGACCTTTCGACAAAAACCCCTCTGACATTGGTGAACCTGACGTGAAAGGTCGTCCAGAAGAAGGAAAGATAAGATGGGAGAACCTTCAAATACAATCTCTAGTGATTTTTTGCAATAGTTGGTGCAAAATATGAATATGCTTATGTAGGTACAACAACAACAACAGGTGATGCGAGCTTTAGCTCAAACAGAAAGTGTTGTGATGAATGCTTTGCAAGCAGTTGAGCGTGAGGTGAAGTTATTCAATGGCAGGGATGTATCTGCATATGTACATACCTATGTTCAAAAGATGGAATTCTTTGGAGTGGCTCAATCTGCATGGAGCTGGTATTTTGTACGTGTTACTATTCATGAACTGAAAGCACGGATTACTGAATTATAATTGTAGGATGCTGAGTGGGTAGCCTTCAAGAAGACACTCAGGGAAGAATTTTACATTGAGGACACCAATTTGATTACGCGCAAGACTTTTTAGGAGTGGGTTATACAACCCAATAAGGGTCTTGTGGCTACATAATTGTTAAGAGAATTGGAAAGTAGATTTGAGTAGTTGGATCTTCCAGAACAACAAGCTCTTGCAAGTCAGAAAATTGAATTGTTTCTACAGGTAGCTGATCCTGAGCCTCAAGAGAAGCTTGATGATTTGCTGGAGGATCAAACTACGGAGACAGGTTTGAAAACAGAGTGGCGACATGTCAAGGAAGCTGTTATTGCGCTTGTGAACAAACATAGATAGTTGAAGTATCCAGTAAGCCATCTGCTTCTGTGGCTAACCCTATGGATGTACCTACTATTGTTCCCTCTGTTAGGGAAGATGTCTTAGGTGAATCGGTCAAAGGGATGCGGGATCTTCAATTGAAGGTTGCAAAATTGGATGAAAAAGGACAAGAGGAAAGGGGACGGGCAACAACCCCTAAGCCTGGAAAAAGATGTATGTGGTGTGACAGTTTGCAGCACGAGAGAAAGGATTGTGCTCCCTATCAGGAAGCCTTGGCACGACAGCTTATCTTCTGGAAAGATGGAAAGATCCATGCACAAGAAATGGGATTGCCTCTTGCTTTGAATTTTGGAAAGGGAGGTATGCAAAAGTTGTTGGAAGACTTGGCTCTCCAAAATGCTTATGCGGTGGTACATGCTTCTACTTTTGGTCTATAGTTGGATATAATGAATGGCCAAGTCCAAAGGCTAAAATATGGACACATGCTTTACATGCAGCTGAAAAGAGAAAGGTCACTGATAGTGAAATGTCTCATGCAGGGAAAGACATTCTTGGCATAACTAGTTGGGAATAACCGGTAGATGCATATTAAGTGTATGCATATTTAGCAAAGGTACAAAACACGGATGTACTTGTGGAAGAAAAATGAAAAAGAGATGAAGATATTGCAGGGACATCTAAAAGAATGAAAAAAAGAAGTATGGATCAGCCTAAAGCTACAAATCAGCCACCTCCCGAGCATGATATGGAAGAGGTCAGTCAGAAGCAAAAACAAGATAACAAACAAGAGGGCAAAAAGAAGGGCAAAAATCTAGGATATAATCTGCAATTTGACATTGAGACAGCCACAGATCTTAAGAAGGTTCTTGAAGAATGGATCTTAAACAGTCGGGTGGAATTTACCTTGGGAGAGGTACTTGGCATTGCCAAGTGAGAATTTCATGATGAGAACATTGACATAATTAAAAGGAAGCGTCAGTTTCTTGGTGATATCACTAGTGCATTGCTACAATTTGAAGAGGAAACTGGTTTGTTGGGTATTCGGGCTCAATATGAGCATGAAGTAAGTACAGGATTGTCTATGTAGGATGCTACTAATCAATGGACAACAAGTGAAAAAGAGAAGAAAGTGGTTGAAAATGCATTGTCTTATAGCAATATGCCTGGTGGAGTAAGGCAAATGCAACAATATGGAGAAGAGACTCTAGGATTTATTCCTCGAAGTCACTACACAAGAAATAATTGGGCTAGAGCTACCACTGAAACTGTAGTGAAAATAGCGGAGCGTGAAACTCCTTGTGTTGCTTTACTTGACCATGGGTCTGAGATAAATGTCATTGAGCGGGGATTGTATGAAAATGGTGCATGGCCCGTGGACACTGATCATGGTTGGCGTATGAGGGTTGCAAATAATTCTTTAGGGGAGCTCTATGCTGCATGTCCTAATGTAAAAGTGACAATTGGTGATGTACAAGAAGAGCAACACTTCTTTGTACAAGATAATTCCTCATATGCAGTGATTTTGGGACAGCCCTATATTACAGGCGTGCATATGGAAACAAAGGTGCTTGATGATGGTTCTGCTTATGCAAGAGTCAGAAGCAAAGATGGGAGGAAAGCAGTCCAATTTCTTACTGTTTGTGTTAATCATCCTAGAAATCATGATAGACTTCGAGAGTCTCCTTTGGTTCCAAATGCAAGGGAATTCAAAGACCTGGATTTTCATTAAGCACTACTGTAATGCGGGGCTATAGTAGTGTTGATCAGAGGGTGTACTCACCTCTTGACGAAATGAAGCATGTATTTACTATTGGTAATTCTCAGTTTACAGCAAACAGTTCATGTTGGTTTAAGCCTATGGAAGCTATGTGTAGGGCTGAACGCATATCTATGAAATGGGCTATTAAGAAATTGAGATCATTGGGGATGTTAGCTGAAAATGATGGCATTTCAGGCATCTTTTATGGGCTGAATATTACTGACACCATGGCTGAAATTTCAGCAACTATACATGCAGAAAATGAGGCTGAAAATAGAGTGTTGTTAGTATGTTCTTTGGATATGTATGATGTTATAGCATTGTTTGCTCAGCATGAAGGATTACAATGGGCTGAAGCACTTGTGGAGACAAAGTATAAGACAGTTGACAAAAAGGTGAAACCAATTGCTTTGCCACTTCCACGTATGAAAAAGTGTCAAGGCAGCCAAGTTTATAGGATCCTAAAGATATAGGTCATCAGTTTACATTTGAAACATTACATGAATTGAAAGTTGGTACAAAAGGGTTTCTTTTGCCTGCTGAGAGAAACTGTTTTATATAGATGTTGGCTAGACATGGGAAGGCATTTGCATTTCAACCAATGAAATAGGTTGTGTGGATCCAAATGTTGTCTCTCCTATGGTCATATTTACTGTGCCACATGTACCATGGAACTTGAGGCCTATTCCAATGCCTAAAGCTTACTTGCTAAAGTTGATGGATTTGCTAAATGAAAAGATTTGCATGAAGATCTTGGAGCCTTCTTCAACCCCGTACTCAAATCGTTGGTTTATTGTGCCCAAAAATAATGGGGCTTTGAGATTTATTCAAGACATGCAACTGGTCAATAAAGTGACCATAAGAAATGTGGGTGCAGGTCCTGTGGTTGATGAATTTGCAGAGGCTTTTGCAGGCAGAGCGATCTATTCTTTGGGTGATCTTTACTTGGGTTATGATCAATTTCAGCTTGCAATTAAAAGTAGGGGTATCACAGCCATGAAGACTCCTTTGGGGTTAGTACGGATGTGTACTCTCCCACAGGGTGCAACAAACTCAGTGGCACACATGACAAATGCTATGAATAGGGTACTCATGGATTTTATACCACAATGGACTATGCCCTTCTTGGATGATGTTCCAATCAAAGGGTGTGTAGTGGATAAAAAGAAAAAAGAAATTGATGCTCATGGATGTAGACAGCTTGTTGCAGATCATACTGTGGATTGTGAGAGGATTTTGACATGTCTAGAAGAGGTGCATTTAACTCTTTCTAGACAAAAGTCTGTCTTTGGAGTTGAGGAGGTTTTGATTGTTGGGCATATGTGTGGGCCTTATGGGCAAAGGCCATCACCAGTAAAAATAGATGGGATTGATAGAATGCGAGATGTATGCATGAATGTATCAGAGATGCGTAGATTCTTGGGTGCATGTGTGTTCTATTTGATATGGATTCCTCACTTTGCACATGTAGCCAATGTTCTTTATCAGCTTCTATGGAAAGGTCAAAAATTTCATTGGGAAAGGAAGCATAAAAAAGCAATGAAGAAATTGAAGCAACTCTTAAAATCTGCTCCTACGTTGAGAAAGGCTGACTATTCACATGGGAAGCCTATCATTATTACTGTTGATACAAGCCCAATCGGGATTGGATGGGCAATTGGGCAAGATGATGAGGAAGGGGAAAGGTATGCAATACGCTTTGGTGCAAAAGTATTGACTGAACGATAGAGAAGATATCCACAAGTAAAAAGAGAATTATGGGGAATTGTGAAAGCCCTTAAAAGTGATAAGGAGTATTTTATGGGTGCTCATGTAGTCATTGAGACTGATTGTTTGCTAGTATTGGGTATGATTACTAGTTGTGCTACCCCGGATATTGCTATGCTCTGGTGGATTTCATACATCAAATATTTGAACCTTGAATTTTAGCATATTGCAGGAAGAGATAACCCAGTGGCAGACATGTTATCTCGAGCATGCTATGAGAATGAAGATGGGATGATGGATGAGGAGGAAGAAGATGACTTTCTTATGGCTAAAAATGATGTTGCAAGAGTGAATGTAGTAATTCAAAGTGTTGCTACAGCATTAACAAAAGCTTGGACAACAAAGAGAAGACACTTCAGATGTTTTGCATCTTGTGTAGAAGTGTTTCTAGAAGAAAAATATGCAGGAGAGTGGCTGAGAATTGGTCAATATCTCAGTACATTAACAAAGAGAGATGAATGGTCAGATGAGGAGTTTAAGAAGATCAAGAGGAAAGCCTATGGATTTTTCTTAAAAGATGGATACTTATGGAAACATGCTAAGAAGAAACAGGGTATGCCATTGCGAGTTTTGGGTGACAGAGCTTCACAAGTAAAAGTAATGCAAGAATTTCATGAAAGTTTGTGGGCTGGTCATAGAGGTGTTTGGGGTACATTTACAAAAGATCAAAGAAAGATATTGGTGGCAGGGTATGTATAAGGATGTTGCTCACTTTGTGGAAACATATACAACATGTCAAATGTATTCAATTGTGAGACATCGGGATGGATTGAAACCCACATATCCATTGTCTCTTCATTTTAAGTGGGTGGTAGATTTGGTCACAATGCCTACAGGTCTTTGGCAAATGAAATATCTTGTGCTTGCTCATGAAGACTTGACTAATCAAGTGAAAGGGAGAACTCTACATACTAAGACGACAAATGCCGTATGTACTTTTCTCTTAGAAGAGATCTTTTGTCGATATGGCTGAGTGGGAAAAATTACAACAGATAGGGGTGAGTTGGATACAGATGAACCTCATGCTTTCTTTGCACGGTTGGGGATAAAGCTTGCTTTAACTTCAGCCTATAACACTAAAGGAAATGGCAAAAGTGAAAGAGGTCATCCACCTATTATGAAGGCATTGGAAAAAGTATGTGGAGAGAAGATAAAAGAGTGGCCACGATTACTCCCTTATGCTTTGTGGGCTGACAGAACAACTCATAGTGCTATTAAAGGATATATGCCTACAGAATTGATGTATGGTCAAAAACCTATCATGCCGATAGAAGAGATGACTATCACATGGAGTGTGTTACCTTGGGAGGAGGAGTTGAATCGAGAGGAGTTGTTGGCCTTACACATTAGACAGTTGGAAATAAAGTCAGAAGACATAGAGGCATCAACTACAAAGTTAAGGGCAGCAAGGATACAGAACAAGAAACGGTTTGACAAAAGACATAGACTGAGACCAAGAACCATACAAGATGGGGATTGGGTATTGGTTTATGATAGCAGTTTAGATAACCAGCATAGTGCCATGCGTAAAGTTTCCAAAAGATGATTTGGACCCTATGTGGTAAGACATGTGTTTGATAATGCTACTTATGCATTAAATGAGCTGGATGGGACAGCCATAAAACTTCCGATAGCAGGGAAAAGAATCAAATTATTTAAAAGGCAAGAATCTACTAATTATGAGTTGTCAGAATTCGAAGAAAATAGTGGCCATGATACAGGGGCTAGCCAGGAAGATATGGAAGATGAAGTAAAGGATATGGTTGCAGAGGATGAGGAGGGCTGAAAATCCGGTGACAACTAGGATTTTGGCACATACCGGAGGATGTGTAGGTTCAAAGGGGGTGGATGTCGTGACGTTATGAGGACATAGTGTGAAAATGTATGGAATGCATCATCATCCGACTTCTCTATTGATCTAGAGAGTCAATGTGATCTGAGCCATTAGTACTAGTGCGAGTTGCATGAATTATCCACAAATACTAGATTTTTGGATAATTTTAGTCTATTTTTAATATTATTTATTGTAAAAATCTAAAAAAGTTAGAAAAAGCTTCTAGATTAGGATGGCATGCAAAAAGCTAGTTGCTTTTTTAGCCAATTAGGGGATTTTCACAAGAAGGGAAGATTGCAAAATCACGCGCGTCGCGATCGCTATAAACAGGCTGAAAACTACAGATTGAATTGAAAGAGAAGGAGTGATCTGGGAGATCCGTGAGTAGGTATCTTGCAGTTTTGTCCCCCTTTTGGAGCCAATGGAGCCATCAGATTTGGGTTTCGAGCAGTAGAGAAAGAGCTAATTTTTCTGATCCATGTTTTTGGTCTACGAAGGAGCTCCAAGAGAACTAATACCTGGAGATTGCTTCTGAGTAGAGCAAAGATTCCAAGTTCTTTCAATACATATTTTTTCAATTCATTGTGATTTGTTTTTGTCTTGTTTACCACTTGGGTATTCTCTATCTTCTCTTCCATCTCCTATCTCTACTTCCTTCTACTTCAGATCCTTGGTGGATTCGACCTTTCGACAAAAACCCCTCCGACAACGTGTAATTCAACACAAACAGCTGATAGTATCCCATGTGGCCTAAGAAGCATTGAACTCCCTTATAGTTGATTGGTGGTGGAAGATCAACAATAACAGGACTTTCGAGAAGTTAGTGGCAATGCCGTTCTTTGGCACCACATGCCCTAGGATGCATCCATGCTTCACCCAAAACTAGCACTTTAAGGGGTTCAGGGAGAGATGATATAGGTGACACCACTCAATGACTGCTCAGAGTTTTTCTAAGTGTTCTCTCCAGGTCGAGTGAATGCACAGGTCATCGATGAAGACTTCCAACTCTTTGCAAAGCATGTCTTTAAATATGGTGCACATGAATCGTTGGAAGGTGGCGAGGGCATTAGTCAACCCGAAGGGCATGACTACGTAAGCAAAGATGCCACACTTAGTGGTGAAGGCAGTCTCATGCCTGTTGGCAGGATGCACTTGCACTTGATTGTATCCCAAGAAGCTATCCAGAAAACTGTAGGCTTCCTTGCCAGCCACTCTTTCAAGCATGTGCTCGGTGTACGGCAATGGATAGTTGTCCCTCTTAGTAGTAGCATTCACCTTCTTGTAATTGACGCACACTCTGATTTTTCCGTTCTTCTTCATGACAATGACTATGGGTGATACCCAATCCGTGTGCTCAATTTCGTAAATGAATCCTGCTCTTATCAGCTTGTCAATCTCTTCCTTGTGACCGCGTGAGCATGTTTTGGATTCATAGGGTACGGTCACTGCTTGACCGGCGTAGCATCTGGTGTCATGGGTATGTTATGGGTCACTACACTTGGATCTACCCCTTTAAGCTCTTCTAAGGACCAGGCGAATATGTCTATGTACTCTCACAAGAGAGTGACAAGACTCGTCTCCTCTTCCTCAGTCAAGTCATCGACAATGAAGACTGGTTGGGGCGTCTCCCCTTCCTAGGCTAGGTTCACCTCCTTGACCTTGGCTCATCCCTCAATTGGTTCACTCATTTGCCCTTGATGTTTGGCACCCAACAAGATCACTACCCTATCCCCTTTCTTGAATTTTGTAAATCTTTTAGGGAGGTCCTGTGGCTTTCTCTGTTCTTCCCGTTCATGTGTCCTTGGGTTGTTTTATCCTTTCCTCTTTCAACCGTCTGTGCCTCAAGTGGATGGGTAGGTCCCCCTTGGTGCGTCTCGTCTTGGCCGGTCTTGGTATCTCTGGGTTGCTATCTAAACTTACCTCCAAATCAGAGTCGAACTCCACGTCTTCACTAAAAGAGGTGGTCTCCCTTGGTGGTCGCAACTCAGAGGGTGACTTTGTCTTAAGCACTGGTGTCATATCGGACTGGGCTAGGCCTGCTTGATCGAAATCTATGGCCCTTACTTGTTTTAACCAGGTCTGATCACAATCGATGCGAATGACCCCTTGCTATCTTGAAGGCACTCTTTTTCTACGGCTTGGAGTCTACCCGTATTTGTTCTATTTTCCGTCCCTCAGTGTCGTATTCTATAGTATCCATCTCACCCTTGCTTTCGTCATTGAAGGATTGGCAGTCTTCGTAATCGTCGTTGGAGTCCTCTTCATTAGACTACTCGTCGTCTCCTACGTCTTTATATATCCCTTGTCTTTGATTGGGGATTAGGGCCCAATTGTACATGAGGTTCAAGTCATGCACCCCGGTCCACTGCCACTTGGATTCATATAAGAGATCCTGGAGTGGTTTGAAGTTTGCTGCTGGATTGTCAGCTAGCTTGCCCATTAATTAAATATTCTAGAATGTCTTGGAGTTCTCTCTTGTTATTGGGCACTTGGAAGGTGACAGGTTTAAGTCTCCCCTGAAGGGTTCCTGCCATCATGCAAATTGGTACGGAGGGTGCATCTTTAGATTTATTGATTGACTTGATGGCTTGCTCATATACCTCATGATCTGAGAATGGCAAGTCAATTGTAGCATTCCAGACTTAGCGTCACAGGAGTGGTCACCAGTGTGGTAAGGAGGTCGTTGGTTGCTCGTCTCTCTCCTAATCTAGCTTGTCCTAGCCAATGGTTGTACTGATTTGCAGGCCTGTAGTATCAAGACTTGGCCTAAGCAGTACTACTTGTGGTGCAATCGCATCCCCCGACTTTGGTCAAGGGGGTGAGACTAGCGTGTTTATGTTGGAGAGATCATCGATCTTGTCCTCTAGGATGGGCTCAGCGTCCTTTAGGTACTCTTAGGCCTCTTTATCCATTCCTTCACTTTCTCTATGGCCTCTAGTTGGCACTTCGGATGCGAGTATTCCCCTACCTTATCACTTCCCTTTTCGGCCATCTTAGGGGCTGAAGTTTCTACCTTTGCATTAGAGACCTTCTTTACAGTAGGCAGAGTAGTAGCACTCTCAGTTTTTAGTGCAACCTTAGCTTCAAGCCTTTTCTTTCTCCATCTACAGCTCTTCTTCCCTATCAATGTTGCATTGAGGTTGCTAGGCCCTGGCAGTGATATGCCAGCGTGCTTTGTCTGGGCAGGAGTCATAACCCACAATGGGATAGGTGTGGCCTCCCCATCAAGGTTCTCGACACCAAACAGCCCCAATGAGACAAATGGCTTGTTGGCTGAACTCGAAGATGGTTTTCACTTTGGGCAGTCAACGAAGAGATGAGTAATCCCACACTCAATGCACCTTAGGTTAGCTTTGTCTCTGTTCTCATGCTCCCTCTCTAGGCACCGTGATGAGACATGTCCTAGGTGACCACACATCCAACAGGTGATTGGATCCTGCGTCTACTCCCCTAGGCCTCTACCTCGTCCTCTTCCTAATGCCATCACCGGTACTGTTTGATAGTCCATAAGGACTGTGTTGCCTTCGTCATCGTGCAAGACGTAAGGGTATTTGTAAGTCTCTTCCTCAGTCTGCTCTTCCACATAGTGGATTGGAGCGTCACTCAGTGGATGGGTTACGTAGGGGCCAGGCAGTCTAGGTATGCATGTAGGGTTTATGTCCACCCTAGGAACATCCAACTTAATGTCGTGCAGGAAGGGCCAATGGGGCTCCCCTTCCAAAGAATGGCTGTGGCCTATTCGCTAGGTAGGCTTGGCCATATGGTTGGGAGTACAGAAGTCTTCTTGGTAATCTACAATGTGTGACGTCATGACCAAACCTACCACAGTTAGCACAAGGTCTTGACCTAGGGTCCTGACACTCGGCTGGTAAGTGGTTTCCGCCACAGTACACGCATTGAACATGTGAGCGCATTGATCATCTCAACATGTCTTGCAGTTTGGCTATCTCCATCTTTACATCAGCCAAGTCCTAGTTTGTCTCGGTGGCTTTCCCCTTATCTTGGGTGGCTCGGCCTGATCATTTGCTAGAGGTTGAAGCTCTCTCTAAGCTCCGCGAGTTGGGTTTCTCTGAGTTTAAGCTCCTGGAGCTTCTCTCTTTCAACTAGTCATCAACTCTGATGCCTTCCTAAAAAACCCTAGCTAGCGCATCTCGCTGCAAGCTTGAGTTGCCTGCCAAAGCCTTATATAGTTTCTCATTTCGAATTCCACTGATGAACACAATTGACACTGCTCTTTCAATTGGTCGTTCACTCGTAGGGATTCTCTTGAAGAGACTCCTCATGTGGATCATGTAATTGTGAATGTCCTCCTTCTCCTTCTGCTTGACATTCATTAGTCGCACTAGCAGATTGTCGGAGTATCCAGGCTCGAAAAATCTCTTGATGAAGAGATTCTTGAGGCCATTGAAGTTGGCTCACTCTGCAGCATCTAAACTCGTATACCAAGTCCTACCCTTGTCACTTAAGTAGAGCCTAAATGCTTGGGAGCGCTGAGTCAAGTTGGTGAGGCTGTTGGCTTCACACACTTGTTCGAATTGCTCTAGAAACTGTATGGATTGTCGTGGGGCTAGTACTTGTCGAGCTACTTAGCAACAATTGGGATTTTGAACTAGCTCTTGGAGCCTTGGTTTGCTCCTAATTCTGCTAGTAGTGATGTCGCTAGTGTCGCACCACCTTGCTCTTTGTTGTGTTGTCTAGCAATCGCTTCATGAGAAGCTCGCTTAGTATTAAGTCTCCTTCCAGAGCTCTCTCATGATCAGTTCAGTTTGTACCAGCTAGGTTCAGCACCCGTTGTACCTCGCACAATTCTGTGCTTTGCCTTTGGCTCCTAGCCTACTGGTCTCTATTGTACTCTACTATGCTTTGCAGTGCCTTGTGGGCTAGCTTCCTCTTCTCTTCTAAGTCTGCGATGATGGCATCTGCTGTCCTACCACGGTGCTTATACCGGGCATGTGTATCGTAGCTACTCACCAGGCTGAATTGCCTTTGGAAAGTTTCCTAAGTCCTCGTTCAGCCTGCGGTCTGGGTTTTCTTCTACCATCATCGTATTCTCGCGCTCCACCAAGCTATCGATCAGGTTGAGTAAGTTTGTCAAATCCACCTCCTTGGTGCCGCTTGCTTGGTCCTACTCCGTGTGTCGATAGTTTGTCTATGTCCTTGGGGCCTTCTCCTATTGGCGGATTCCTTGAGTTGTTTATCTAAGTGAGTTCCTTGACTTATTAAATACAATCCTCAATTTATCTCCTCTCAGTGTGTGTGTTCCTTCACATGCACTTATGCTCAATCAGGCTTTCAATTTTCCTTAAGTGTACTTCAAGTGCGAAAATTCAAGGTGAGTGCGGCAAACTATATCTAAGTGTCTCACACACTCTTGCTTTGTTTTGGGTTCGATTGGCTCGTCGATCAATTCTCTGTTTGTCTCAATAGGGTTTCGAGTATTCCTGCCACGTTGCCTCACTCGTCCTTGGTCTGGTCAAGTTTTATGGCTCAGTGGGTTGTCTCCAGGACTCTAGGTCTCGCGAGAGCCTACACAAGCTACTAAGTAGTTGCGCCTTACGATTTTGCCTATTCCTTGTGCCAGAATCGAGTTTTGAGCATCAGGAGGACTCACAACATGTGGTGCGGTTGAGCTCTAGCTAGGTCTGGTCAAATTTATGGAAAATTTGGAAAGGTCCACACTCGGCCCAACTTGTCTGAATTACAAGGGCCAAATGTTCGATTTGGTCTGTTGGAGAGCCAAGGGCCGAATGACAAAGGGCCAAATGTAACTAGTCCGAATGTCTAATTTAGCCAGTTTGAGTGTGGTTGTTTGAGGGCCAAGTGGCCGAGTGGGCCAAGGGTCGAGTCAAGTGAGCCGAGAGCCAAGTGGCTGAGTTCGGCTGGGCCGAATGTCAACTTGTCCGAGTGGGGTTGGGCCGAGTCGGCAAGACCGAGGGCAAAATTTCAAAGTTGGTCCAAATGGTCGATTCAGACGGGCCGAGCGTTAGGTGTCCGATTTGAGTGGGCCGAGTCAGGTGGTCCAAGCGGTAGTGGGCCAAGGGCCGATTCAGGTGGGCCGAATAGGGTTTTGGGGTTGGGTCGGCCAATAGACAAAGGGCTAATCAGACAGGCCGAGTTGTATGCGATGCAGTAGCACCGAGGTGATTTTAATCAACACACTGATGATTTAGCTAATCAATTCATGCACAACCTTCGAGATCACAACTAAGGTGCAAGGGAAAGTGATTGATATACTTGAAGTGATTGGTAGGCTCTCCAGCGACAAGGTCAAATTGATTCTCCACAGGCTCTCTCTCTCTCTCTCTCTCTCTCTCTCTCTCTCTCTCTCTCTGCAAGGGTTGCAAATGAGCTCTCCCTTGGCCTCTTGGCTCTTAAACCCCTTCCAAGTAAGGTTTGGATGCTCCCAATCACTCGCCTACATTAAGCATCTGAAGTAATCTTTTTGCCATTTTTTTGCATGATTTGTGCCCTGTTTTGCAATGGTAAACCCTACCCTTTTTTAATTCAATTTTCTAGTCCTAACCTATGCTAAATGCAATAAGAATCAAAAGAAAAAAACTAAAAAGATTTCTCCATGTTTTCCAATCATCAAACAAACATAATAACCCCAAAATACTTACTTGATTCGAAGATCAAAAAACCCAACTTCCTACCTATCTCAAGCTCCGGTTCGAGGATGAATCCCTAACTTCGATGCTCGATATGAGGCGCGCAAGTGCTCAAGCTTGAATCCATTGGTCTCGGCAATGGAATCAAAATGTGGGAGCTCACACTCAACCGCCAAGACCCATGGACTGCTTATTGTTTCAAGCATTCCAAGCGAGCTCTAATGGCTATGTCTCACCTAGCCGATATGTCATCGATCCTACGAGTGTAGCAAGCTTACCTTGATGCCAAAATGAGTTGCCTCCTCTCCAATGCACTCCCGTAGCTCCAAGATCCTAGATGCTAGCTCAAGCATCCTCAAGCCTCCTCCATCTCCAAGCTCCATCCACCATAGCCGCACATGCAAGAAAAGAGAAGAGAAGAGGAGAGGAGATGGTGAAGAGCTTCACCCTCTTGATCCCTCACTCCCACACACTCACTCCATTACACTCTCACACTCCCTCTCTCAAGAGCACACACAAGCAAGGAGGAAAGAAGAAGAGAACTCTTGTTAGCCACACACCAAAGAATGAACTCTCATTCACTTTTTGGATTTTATATACAACAGCCTAAATTCTCACAGGCACCCATCCCTTTTTTTACATGACCGGCCGTTGTGGCAAGGTCCTTTCTCTATTTCCCTCTTCTAGCCTCATATCTCTAGCTTACACCCATCTAATATTTTATAATTGGCACAAGAGGGAGCTTGGCGCTCTTTTACAAGAGTTTTTAGAGCTTTTTGAGGTGCCTTTCATTTAAAATTGTGCTTTTTGCCCTAGCTTAGCTTTAGAGGCCGCTTGCATTTCTTTGCTCTTTTTTCGTCTTTTATCCACTTTTTCCTTCCTTTTTCCACCATCTTTCTCTGCCATCTCAACTTGGGTTAACAAATGAGGATGTCATCAAAGAAAACAAGCACAAACTTAAACAGAAAGGTGTAACATCTCCCCCCCCCGGACAGTATGTTGGGGAGAGAGGAGAGGAAGTGAAGAGGAAGAGGGAGAGAGAGGGAAGGAGGAAGGAAAAGAAGAAAGAGAGTGGGAAGAAGAAGAGAAAGAAGAGATAGAAGAGAGGGAGAAGAAGAGAAGGGAAGAGAGAAGAGAAAGAGGAGAAGGAGAGAAGGAGAGTGAGAAGAGGAAGGGAGAAAAAGAAGAGAGAGAGGAGGGAAGAAAGAAGGAAAGAGTGAGAGAAGAGAGAAGAAGGAGAAGAAAGAAGGAGGGAGAGAGAGAAGAAGGGAAGGAGAAGAAAAGAAGGAGAAGAGAAGAGGGAGAGAAGAGAGAAGAGGGAAGAGGGAAGAGGGAAGAGGGAGAAGAGGAAGAGAAGAGAGAGAAGAAGAGAAGGAGAAGAGGAGAAGAAGAAGGGAAAGGAGAGAGGTAGAGGAAGAAGAAGAAGAGGTAGAGGGAGAGAGGAGAGAGGTAGTAGAAGAAGGAAAAGAGGAAGGAGCAGAAGTAGAAAGAAGTGGGAGAAGGGGAAGAAGAGGAGAGAGAGAGGGAGAGTAGAGGAATAAGAGAGAAGTAGGAGAAGAGAAGGAGAGGGAGAGAGAGTAGGAGGGTAAAAAAAACAAAGAAGAAGAAAAGAGAGAGAGAGAAAGAAGGAAGAGAGGAGGAAAAGAAGAAGAATAGAGAGAAAGGGGGTAACCGCTACGAGTCACCCAAACCACTCTCTTGGCAACCAACCACATCCGGTGGTCTTCCCAACCGATCGTGTCAAACCGAAATCGTTAAGGTCCGGACTGCCCAATCTCCATGAGGCGAATGGCTCCAAAGAAGAAAGTCACAGGAAGCGTAGGCGTCCAAGCCAACGATAATGGCGGGGGGGCGAGCGGAGCGACCAACGCAGCACACACGAATCAAGCACAGGTTCTAAGCATCAAAAATTAATTTAGGAATTAATTATCATGGAAGGGATGAAAGGATTGATGTCATGCGTAGGGTTTTTTTAACTCTAAGAACTAAGTTGCATGCGCGAAACAGTAGAGTTTGGAATTCGCACAAGCTTTAGGCATGAAATGATAGCTTTTACACACATAAAATGATAAGGTTATCGCCTTACTTCACATAAAATGATAGCTTTTTAACCAGTTCAGTGCATGAATAGTAATTTAGAATTCACATTTTGCAATCATGGTTAAAAGAAACAAATCAAATGTTAATTTATGTTCAATGAGATATACTTCCATCATTAGAAAAAACCCTAGACTTCCATAGACGCAAGTCACATGTGATCTAGTGCATTAGGAATAAGTATAATTGCGTGCGAATTATTTTATCGATCTTGATGTGGACTATCGCAAATGGATATGCTCCTAGCTTAGTTGAAGCTGGTGACCTAACCCTAAATGGATTGTTGACCCAGATTATGCTTGCCAGTTTGTAAAGATTGTAAATCCCTTAAGCAATTGTTTTAATACATCTAGTTAAAATTCTGATTGTGCATGCAATGGGATTGTGATGCCTTGAAGCGAGAGGTTGTGCATTCAACTATTTGTTAATGTGGTTTTGAATGTTAACACAAGTGGGGAGTGTTTGATGGTTTCATGGTTGGGTCTGAGATGACAGATTACCATAGAACGAAAGGCATGTTTTCCCTAGAAATTGTTATTATGTTGGTTGCTTCAGCTATGGTTGATTTCCTAAAGGGATAATTAAGGAAGGATGGTGCTAGCTACCCCCTGTGAATCGCCAAACCCTAACCAAGGGGGTTGTGAATCCACACCAGGAATGTGGACCGAACCCGCCATGAGAGGTCTCTCCGTGGAGATCACTTAGCATAGGAGGACGCTTGGGTGCCAGTGGGGGCTCTGGCTCTAAATCCCAATGCCTCCGGGCCCTACACAAGTATTCTACGTGACTCTGGATGGGATCTCGGGGCCTTAATACTAATTACAAGGCAGAATCTTGGAAGGATAAACCTTCGAGTTTTATTGCCGAAAGACGGAAGGATTTTTTTGCGGAGGCAAAAAGGAGCACTTAATTCTCCTGTATGGGCAAGAGACACACATTAATCAGAAGATAAGTTAAGGAAGTGTTTGATCTTGTTTTAACCTGTCTTTGTGTGTGTGGCCTAAATTACGTAAAGGAACATGTGATTAATGGGTTAATTAAGGAAGTTGCCTTTATATGTCAAACATAACGTGGTAGTAATTAGATAACTAAGATAACCCTTGAGGGAAGCGTGGTGGATGTGACCAATGGGTCTATCCTACGGAAGGGTGGTCTCGATTAGCCAAGAGCTTTCCTAAAAGGAAATGTTAATGAGAAATGTTAGGAAAAAGTTGGTCTATGACCTCAGACAATGTTGGCTAGGAACTAGGACTTCAGGTGGATCCTAGTGGGAATGGCTGGATAAGTTCTGTTGTGAGGCAGACTTGAGAAACCCTAGTTGACAAACCCTGTGTCATTCCTTGGAAGTGACGAGCGGTGTCCTCTAGATTGATCTCTTGATGGGCTACTAAGACGTGTCTTGAAATTTGAGGGGCGGGCACATTACAATTAGTATCAGAGCAAAAGTTCTTAATGATTCATGATTGATTAACGTTTGGATCATAGACATAACATAAATAACCTAAGTGGTATGGCTTGATTATCAAGCACTTTTTGCACCTACAAATGCTGAAATGCAAGAGAAGAATTTCCTTCTCAAGCAAATTAAGCCACCCGAGTTTGATGGCAAGGGAAGGACTGTTCAAGCTGACACCGAGATCTAGATTGAGTCCATGGAGGACTATTTTGAGAGGAACTGTACTTGCTAATCAAGCCATGCTCGCTAAAATTAAGCTTACAGGCGAAGCGATACTTTGGTGGAAACAGTGGTGCAGAGACCAAGTAATCTCGGAGGGGACAGTCACTTGGAATAAGCTTAAGGAAGCTGTGGGAGGGAGGTATCTGCCACTTGCCTACCACACACAAAAAATGAATGAATTCTACAACTTGAAGCAGCTAAGATTATCCCTTGAAGCATATTATTCAAAGTTCGTTTCACTCCTAAAGTATGCACCCCCAATGGATATGACACAACAGGTGTCAAAGTTCTGTGCTGGGTTGAATCCACCCATAAAAACTTGATTAGAATCAATGTTCCCAACAGACTTGCAAGACTCATTAGTCTGAGAAAATCCAATCATCCAAGAACTTAAATCAAGCAACTATGATGAAGATGACTCACTGGATCAAGACAAGAGGTGCCATAAGTGCGAAGAGATAGGACACATCCATAAGAGATGCCCCAACCACCGATGTTTCCACCGCAATGAACTAGGACACATCCAAACAAATTGTCATGAGTTGGACCCTGAGAATCAAGAATGTGCAGTCAAATGAAGTCATCTAAACCATACTTTTGGCTCAGATTATGAACCACATGATGATGAAGGCTTGGAGCGTGTTGTAACCTTTGAGGATGACTAGATGACCTAGGAAGATCCTCTCGAGATAATAAGTCCTGTACTTGGAATGAATCCTATTGAACCCTATGAGTTATGGCAAGTTGTTATTTTAAGATGAGAATTTAAGTAATCAGGGTTGCACAACGAAAGCGTGATGGGCCCTAACCCACAGGCTATAAGCCCCAATTGTGTTTGTCTTCCCCAATTTCTCTCAAGATGAGGACATCTCAATTCCTCTAAGGGGGAGAGGATGTAACATTCCCCCCCCCCTCCTTTTTTCTAAAATTTCTTAAATTTTTTTCCCTTTCCATTCCCTCCCCGATAGTACGTCAGGGAGAGAGGGAGAGGGAGTGATGTGGAAGAAGGGGAGGGGCATGCTGCCCAGGTGGCGACATTCGGATGCACCCCCCCTTTAAAAGCCCACCCTCCTCCTTGTCATCAAGGAGTTTTCCCCCCTGTTGCTGCAAAAGTCCCCCCCTCCATTGCCTGTGCAGGTGCGGCCTCCACCTAGGTGTGACATCAGCTCCCTGGGTCCTCTGACGGATGTAGAAGCCCCCATGTGACGTGTCCCCATGTCCACTTGCAGGACACGTCTTAGCAACCCATTAGAAAGAGAGTCTAGAAAGCGTCGTCCGGTGCTCCCATGGAATTTCACGGGGTTTGCGATCTAGGTCTTCCCGAGTCTACCACGAAGTGGAAGCATTCCGACCGTTCCCACTTAGGACCGACCTGAATTAGGGTTTCCCTAATGGTCAAGTTCCTCAGAGGTAACTAGAGTCGAGCCCCAGATGAACTACTTTACGCAAAAACATCAGGGTCGAAGCGGATTTATAATGCACTAGGTTCAAGGAGAATGGGAAACGAGAGGGATGCGAAGCTCGACTTCTTTGCCCGTAAGGCATAGTCCCATTCCGTTCCCCTAAAACAGTATAAATCGGGACTCTAACTTTCTAGATTCTAGGTTGTTGTTACCTTACTGTCAATTCCTTCGAGAAAAGTTCATGGCCAACTGGGACCACCCTTCTGTAGGATGGACCCATGGTCACATCCACCGCACTTTTCTCAGGTTGCTTTAGTTATCTAATTACCTACCACATTTAGCTTGACAAGTAAAAATAGCTTCCTTAATTAACCTATTAATCATTGGTTCCTTCACGTAACTTAGGCACTGACGTAGAAAAACAATGTCAAGCAAGTTCCTTTTTAACATTTGATCTTTATTTATCAGTCTTTGGAATACATCATATAATCTAGCCCGAAGGCTATTCCATAATCCGCCTGAAGGCTAATCCATAATCTGCCCGAAGGCAATTCCATAATCTGCCCGAAGGTAATTCCAGCAATCCTCAGGGATCGCCATTCCAAGTCCCGCCCGTAGACTTGTATGCGGGCCTCGAGATCCAATCTCGAGTCACATCGGCCTCTTGTGTAGGGTCCGGAGGCAAGGAATTTACGGCCAGAGCCCCCCCTAGCACCCAAGCACCCTCCTGCTCCAAGTAGCACCCACAGAGAGACTTCTTGCAGTGGGCTCGGTCCGCGTACTTGGCGCGGCTAACACCCCCCTTGGATAGGGTCAGGCAGATAGTCGGGGGTAACTGATGCTACCTCTCTCTCTAGGCTTTCAACCAGAAGCATTAGTTATTTTCCAACATTAGTTCCTTGAGCAAAAAAAAGAACAAACAGTGCTCCTAAGTGTACAAACACAAGCACTCCAGTGGTTGTTTATACTACCAACTACTAAGGTGTGAATCCTTTGCTCTGAATACATCCAGCATTCGATCCGGGATCAATGGAGACTTGGCAAGATCCCAAGGGTTTCATAAGCTGAGTTGCTTGTTACCCTATTTTCTTGGGTTAGGGTTTATACCCTGTTAACCCAGATTATCAATACCTTAGGTTTTCTTATATTAGGGTCAATACATCCTGGACAACCCCGTTGTCCTCACTTGATTGCTTGCCAGGTAATCCATAATTATCCTAACTTGGCAATTTAGCCCCAAGGAAGGGTGATGTAACAGGATAACTACTCATCCTCTAGAAAATTAGGCTTGTATTTAGAACTTTCCAAACTTGTTCTACGGAGTGGCAATACTATTTTTGTGATTTAGGCACAAAACCATGCGACGTTATTGCACGAGATGAGTATTGCATCAAACTTGTGGGATTATTTCTCCCATCACATGGTATTCCTTGGTTAAGAATACCTTTGGTCAAGATGTAGGGTTTGGGAGTCCTCTTGACCCAATCCAACCCTAACCCTACTAAGCCGATAATGCTTTGGCCGTAGGGCTTCTAATTTCCGTGCAGAAGTCTAGCATTTGGTCATCCGATCACTAGGGTGAGAACCCTAGATTGTTCTTGCATGGGCGCTTAGCTAACCCTAACATTCCGTGAATGTGGGTAGGATCTTTGAGATCAAAAGTCTTAAATCGGCATCCCAAGTGCGATACTAGGCAAAATTTTAATGTAACTTAACCCTACCTAACACTTTGAGGTGATCGTCATATACAATCTAATCGTATCTTTATGAATTTAAAGTGAGCTACTCAACTCGAAGTGGATTACTTAGTTGATTTAACTAACCCACAGCTAGAGACAATCATCCCTTTTTAAAGATGCAAATACTTCCTTCTAGATTAGCAAGTACTTTTCTCTAAAAGATGGAAGGAACTACAAGATATAACATTCCATACAAATATGTGATTTCAAGACCATAGACTTTTTCCTTCTATGCAGCTATAAGATTTACGATGATCTTTTATTTTCCTTGCCCTAAACTATAATGATGCAACGGAATCAAAGCTTTAATATTTTCAATGAAGATGCATTCAAACTTTGATAAGAACTCCATGCATGAGCGAATGCCATGAGGCCATTATTGATCTAATCTGTCCTTTAGCACTTAATCTGACCTAGGGTGTAATTATCATTGCATGCAATATGCAAGGTACATAAATCCTTTCCATGCATTGCAACTATTCGGACATCATTTAATGTCCGTCTATGATTACCTTAATCGCAAGACGCAACCAAGAATTAATTACATAAATGCGTTACGAGTTATATGTCCTATCCTTTGTGAGGTGCAACAAGATGCCTTTACACAATTCCATATTTTTACTTATGCATCATAGGTTGAAATTAGCAGCTACTCATGACCATGGAGGTGCAAGCAAAATACAAGTGCTCGACATGCCACTAAGCTTTATAAATCTCGTGCACAGATTGGATGCCGTAAGCACACGTAGTGAGCGTCAAAAGGTCCCCAAGAACAAAAGAACTCTACTTTTTGCACAAAACTCAAGGTAGAAAGCATGCACGACATGAACAAGAGACCAATTGGGTGCAATCTCCCCCCATGCCTTGTGTGAGCGCTCCACAAAGCATGTATTTTATGTATTAATCATCTTCAAGCTCAAATAATAGCCCAAATTACAAAATAGCACACTTTTGGCTTTTGAGTTTGCTTTAGTGCCAAATAGAAATAAAGCTAATGGGCGGGTGCCCAAGAAGTCAGGCATACCCAATACAATGTCCAAATACAAATATCATAATCGTGCGCCCATGCGCATACAAAAATAATAAATAAATATCCAATGCCTTAATAAATAGGCAAGACAAAATATAGGCGCCATGCCTAAGGTATGCGCCCATCAAAATATTGACGATAACTCGAATACACGCTATCCTCCAATGCTTTCCTCTGCCACTACTGCTATCTCTACACATCAACTGAAGCATTCATAATCGTTAGTACAATAATACAATTAAACCGACAAAAGTGAATATCTAGCAGTCTTCAGCTATATAAATAAATCAATTGGTTAGAAATCAATCCTAACCTTAATTTATCACGAGTGCGCACTCTAAACTCATAAACGTTTATTAATTTAATATGTATTTTACGGAATCACCCGCTATGGAACCATCCATGTACACACTAAATTAACAAAACGCCTGAAAAGGATAGGCGTCCCCATCGACTTCTCACACAAAGAATCCACTTTGTGTATGAGCCCCGGTAAACAAAGTTTACGGAATCCACTGTAAAACCTCACGGAATCCACCCTGGCACGGAATCCACCATGAAATATGTCTCCTGGCATCATACCCTCGGGGTGGGATAGCAATTGTCCTCAATTGCTATTAGCTCAATATGGAGCTAACAGAGTGGGGAAAGCATTTAAGTCTCTAGCGTGCATCCATTGGACCTCTTCAACAGGATGGTTTTTAAATTTGACCAAATATCTAGAATATCTACGTCCAGTTCTAGTGTTCATAAAGTCAGTATCTATGATAGCTTCAGCCTCAAGGATTTCAGTCTCTTCATCTAACAAAGGTGGGTTTTCATAAATAGGGTGTACAGGTAATTGGCCTCTAAAGGGTCGTAATAAACTAATGTGAAAGGTGTTTTGAATTTTCCAATGTGGTGGTAGTTCTAACTTAAATGCATTGTCATTGATTTTGTGAATGATATTGAATGGTCCATAGAATCTAGGTGCTAATTTCACAACTGGGTGTTTATCTACACTTTGTAATCTACGTTTTTCTATTCTTAACCAAACATAATCATCAACTTTGAAATTCATGGCCTGTCTTTTCTTATTGGCTTGTTTTGTATATGATTGCTGGGCTTTGGTAATCATATCTTTAACTTCATCAAAAATAGTAGCGTGCATGTTAGCAATATCATCAGCACTTTGATTCTTATTTGACAAAGATGCAACAGGTGTAGACAGTCTATAACCATAAATAACTTCAAATGGTGCTTTCTTTGTAGCTGTGTGTGGTGTATTATTATATGCCAAGTGAAGTAAATGTAAATGTGTATCCCATGTATGTGGTTTAGAAATAGTGTATACACGTAAAAGATCTAAGATAGTACTGTTAGTGGCTTTTTTTTAACCATTAGTTTCAGGATGAAATGCAGATGAGAAATCAATCTTTGTTCCTAGATTAGCAAACAAAGTAATCCAAAAATTATTACAGAATCTAGAATCACGATCAGAAATAATAACTTTTGGTAAACCATGATTAGTGAAAATAGTTTTAAAAAACAATTGTGCTGCCTAAGATGCTGTTAAAGTTTTCTTGCATGGAATGAAATATGCTTGTTTACTAAACCTATCTACAACAGTCCAAATCATATCATGGTTAGCTTTAGTGTTAGGTAAACTAGTAATAAAATCCATAGAAATCTGTTCCCATGGTCTTGATGGAATAGATAAAGGCATAAGTAAACCATATTGTTTACCATGATATCTCTTAACTCTTTGACAAACTAAACATTCAGAAACAAATTTAGATACATCAGTGTCCATATGCGGCCAATAAAAATCTTCAGTCAATGTACGCAAATAAGATATAATACCTCTATGACAATGAATCTCATTCAAAACAAAAGATGTAAATGGAACTGTAACACATAATCTCTTTTCATGAAACATGAATCCATCATTGTAAGATAGTGAAGCAATAGGAATCCAGTAATTATTTCCAACTAATTTATTCCAATCAGTTTGAAAAGTAATATCTTGATGATAAGTATCTTTCATAGGGGGTAAGTGAATCAAATGATATGACAGAGGTATTATGAATGGTCGGTCTTCTACTTAAAGCATTAGCTACTACATTCTCTTTTCCTGATTGATATTGTATAAGGGGATGAAAACTCTGAATGAAAGTTGCCCATTTGATATGTTGGTCAGAGATTTGGGGTTGACTAAGGAGATGTCTAATACTTTGTTGGTCAGTCTTAATCATAAACTCAGAACCCATTAAGTAATGTTTCCATTGTCTTAAAGCTTGTACTACAGCTAACAATTCCTTATCATATGTAGAATATTTAAGTTCAGATGGTTTCAATTTACAGCTAGAATAGGCTATGGGATGATTATCTTGCATAAGTACAGCTCCTATTCCAGATCCGCTAGCATCAGTAACTACTAAAAAGAATGGTCGATTGAAATCAGGTAGTTGTAATACTGGAGCATGGGTTAATGCATGTTTCAATAAATCAAAAGATTTTTGTTGATTATCAGACCAATGATAAACAATACCTTTCTTTAAAAGTTTAGTCAAAGGCAAAGCAAGTAATGAAAAATTTTGCACAAACTTCTTGTAGAAAATAGCAAGACCTAGAAAAGAACGTAACTCATGCACATTTTTGGGTAGGCCAATTCAATATTGCTTCTATCTTCTTAGGGTCAACCTTAATACCTTCTGATGACACAATATGACCTAGATATTCAATTTCTGTTTGAAAGAATTCACTCTTTTCTGGATTAGCATACAATTGATTATCTTTCAACAACTTAAAAACTAAAGACAGATGTTCATAATGCTCTTTCTCATTTTTACTGAATACCAAGATATCATCAAAGAATACTATAACACAATGCTGATATTTCAAGAATATGTGATTCATCATTGGGCTAAATGTAGCAGGTGCATTAGTCAATCCAAAAGGCATCACTAGAAATTCATAATGTCCAAATTGTGTTCTAAATACAGTTTTGAATATATCAGATTTATCTAATCTCACTTGATGATAACCTGATTTAAGATCTATTTTACTGAATATGGCAGAACCTTGTAGTTTATCCATAAGATCATCTACCCTAGGAATTGGATATCTATTCTTTATAGTAATCTTATTTAGGGCACGATAATCAATGCACATGCGATAAGTATTATTCTTCTTCTTTACCAATAAAACAGGTGTGCCAAATGGAGAACTACTAGGTCCAATTAATCCTTTCTTTAATAATTCCTCAACTTGATTTTGAATTTCTTTATGTTCAATCTTGTTATGCCTATATAGTGCTTTACATGGTGGTTGTGTACCAGGAATTAAATCTATTTTGTGATCTTCAGGACGTGAAGGAGGTAGTCCAGGTGGTAAATCATCAGCAAAACAATCTTTAAATTGTGCAAGAAATTCTTTATGCCTAGGATGCATATGTTTTTCTTTAGCTTGAAGTTCATTCACCCAAATTAGATAAGATTTACTACTTTTATGTAATGCACATTTAGCTTGAGTATGAGTAAGCAGTGGAAAATTATTAGATGCGTGCATACCATGCAATGTAATGTGTTTTCCTTGAAAATAAATTTTAATTGAATGCGTGGAATAATCTATGTCAGGATTATGCTGATGACGCCAAGGCATACCTAGGATAATATCATTGGATTGTAAAGGTACAAGTAGAAAATTCCTTCTTTCAGTATATTCACCAATTTTAATTTTTAAGTCATGCACCTCTTGTGTTCCATTATATCTTGTGCCAAAGAATGTTGCTTTAATACGATAATGTGTAGGAACATTTTGTAATTTCAATTCTTTCACTAACTTTGCAGAAATAAAATCATGTCTACTACCATCATCATGCAAAATAATCTTTTCTTTTCCATGCACTAAACATTTCATTGTCAACAAAGAATGTGGAGTTGGCATACTTGGTAAAGTATCCGAAGGTGTAGCAATGTCGTCCTCATCTTCCGTAAAGTCAGGAATTTTCTCACATTCTTCATCTTCCATTGCTCCAAGATAATTGATATGGACATGTGGTTTCTTTGATTGGCAATTGGTTGCTAGATGTCCAAGTTGATGGCATTTCTAACAAACTATAGGTTTGGCTTTAGATACATTGTTGGCAATGGCAGGAAGTCTACGAATATTGGGATTTGGCTATGAGGATGGCTTAAGGTTTTGATTGGTATTTAATGGCAAATCAAGTGGTTTTATCCAAGACTTACGGAAAGATGATGAAAGAGAATGACTTTGATTGAATCTTCTAAAATTTGAATTGAATTGCTTGGAACCATAGTTACCATTTGCTTGAAATTGTTGTGGATGCTTGTCTCTTCCTCGAATCTTGTCTTCAGTGTCATGAGCTAAAGAAATTGCATCTTCAAGAGTTGTAGGTTTGAACATATTGACTTCAGCGTAGTAATGCCCAAGTAATCCAGACATAAACTTGTGCTTGTGAGTCGCTTCAGGTACATCTTCTAGCATTTGGAGTTGCAGTAGGGCATTCCAATAACATTCAGTGTATTGGGAAATAGGCTCACGATCTCTTTGCTGTAGAAGATCCCATTGCTTTATGGCTTTTTCATGAAATTGAGGAGGAAGGAAATTCTACAGAAACTTCTTTTTGAAACTCTCCTAGGTAGTGGGACAATCTATGCTCTTACAAACCATGGTCCACCAAAGAGATGCTCGATCGACTAAGTGATTAGTGACACATTTAATTTTGTCTTTTTCAGCGTATGTCTCTTCATGAAAGTAATCATCAAACTAAATGATGAATGCAAGAACAGTCTTTCCATATCGAGTTCCATTGAAAGTATGGAATTTGAAATTTCTTTTACTTATCTTTCTTTCTTTGCGGATGGATTAAGCTTTGAGCGTCGCATCGATGGTTCGTCGGATAAGATCTTTGGGTTGTGGGCCATCTTTGTCGATGGTCGATCGTTGCGAATTGGCCAATTGAACTTGCAAAGCTTGTCCGGCTCTTCGTTCTTCATCAAGCTGCATCATTATTCAATCCAATTTTTGTTCCATCGTAGGTTCAGGAAGATCGCCTTCAGCCATTAAATCGTCCATATTTTGTTCCATCATCCTGTAATAAATCCAAAAGACCTCACACTCTCAAAATCCAATTAGCGGGATGAGCGTAGCTCAAAGTCGGGTAATCATGGCTTATAGATTTTTGTTTGGCTTTCACGATCTTCGAATTTTGCGGTTGTGGGATTTGTAGTCTTCTTTAAAAATTGCCTATGACCTTATGCGTGTGCTGAAACTGGTTCAGCAAGTCTTAGTATGCGAACAGAGTCTTCCAGAGAACAACTTTGTAGTTCTGTGCTTCTGTGCAGGAAGAGTCCTTATAGGAGTTTTTGGAATAAGTCTGTTTTGATCTCTGTTGACTTGTAGGACTTGCAAAGTAGGTAAATTTGAACTTGCAAGATTTAAATGATTAAGCTTGTTTAAAGCTTAAGTAACTTAAGCTTATAAGTTTCAATGAAATTGACAACGAATTTTAGGGGGGGGGGCATTTTGCTGCGCCAAAAATCACAGAAGGAAGCCGCTGCTGCCGCCGATTTTAAAATTGAAGTAACTAAGCTTTTAAAAAGCTTAGTTCTAAGATTTAACTTAAGCTTATGAAGTTTTAGATATGAAAGCTTATCTCTGTTCACTGTTACAAAACTTCTTGTTGAAGGAGATATTGACGTGGTCCTTCACTTCCTCAGGCCGGTCCTTCACGATCAGAGGCTGTAGACAGAGGTTCTTGACCACCAGGAATCCACCCGTATCGACCATTCTCAATGAAACTAACTATAGAGCTCGATCATTCCAGGAGTTCCGCCTTCGCACAAGATGGGTAGCGATTGGAAGTTCTCGATCTCAGCTTTGCTCTGATACCACTGGTGGACAGATCGGATGCCGTAAGTGCACGTACTGAGCGTCGGAAGGTCCCCAAGAACAAAAGAACTCTCCTTTTTGCACAAAACTCAAGGTAGAAAGCATGCACGACATGAACAAGAGACCAATTGGGTGCAATCTCCCCCCATGCCTTGTGTGAGTGCTCCACAAAGCATGTATTTTATGTATTAATCATCTTCAAGCTCAAATAATAGCCCAAATTACAAAATAGCACACTTTTGGCTTTTGAGTTTGCTTTAGTGCCAAATAGAAATAAAGCTAATGGGCGGGCGCCCAAGAAATCAGGCATACCCAATACAATGTCCAAATACAAATATCATAATCGTGCACCCATGCGCATACAAAAATAATAAATAAATATCCAACGCCTTAATAAATAGGCGCGACAAAATATAGACGCTATGCCTAAGGTATGCGCCCATCAAAATATTGACGATAACTCGAATACACGCTATCCTCCAATGCTTTCCTCTGCCATTGTTGCTATCTCTATACATCAGCTGAAGCATTCACAATCGTTAGTAAAATAATACAATTAAACCAACAAAAGTGAATACCTAGCAGTCTTCAGATACATAAATAAATCAATTGGTTAGAAATCAATCCTAACCTTAATTTATCACGAGTGCGCACTCTAAACTCATAAATGTTTATTAATTTAATATGTATTTTGCGGAAGCACCCGCTATGGAATCACCCATATACACACTAAATTAACGAAATGCCCGAAAAGGACAGGCATCCCCATTGACTTCTCGCACAAAGAATCCACTTTGTGTATGAGCCCCAGTAAACAAAGTTTACGAAATCCACTGTAAAACCTCACAGAATCCACTGTGGCACAGAATCCACCGTGAAATATGCCTCCTGGCATCAAAATGGAATGAGTAAATGCATTTAAATTTCCCTAAAAACCAACATGCTTAATGCATCCCTTTATGCGGAATTAATTTTTAAGAACCTAGGCATTAAGGATCGGAGCATTGTCCACACATATACTCAAGGTGGAAGCTCCCGCGTGTGCGCCTTGTGACTTTTGCTTAGGAGCCATCGAGGACGTGGATTTCGACTCAACAAACACTCCTTGCCCTTTATCCGAATTTCAAAACTCCCTTTTGCCCGCAATTTTACTCCTCTTCGTAGGAATTGGCCTTACAACTCAGTTTTTTTAAAAAGCTGAGGGGTGTGGGTGAATAAGGCTTATGGAAGCCTTTAATGGAAGCTTCCAAAAAGAAGCTTCTGTGCTTCTGTTGACAGAGAAGTGACGTGGAGAGAGAGTGTTGATGAGGATGACAATGAAGGAGATGAAGAGAGTAATGATTATGATGATGATGGCGATGAGGATGGAGGTGGCAGTAGCCTGCAACGGCAACGTGGCGGCGGGCAACAACACTTCGGTAATGGGCAGCAATAGCACGACCTTTCCTCCCTCGAGCTTGGGGACGGAGGGGTCATATATAGTTTGAAAGGGGGGGTAGCCACACGAGTGGCATTCTGCATGCTCCCCTCCCCCATGCTCCTCCACCTCTTAACTCATACTCCTCTCACACTCCCTCTCCCCCACCATGCAACGGCTGAAGGGGAGGGGATTATATAAAAAAATTTGCCAAAAATTTAACCATTATCCATTTTCTTTTCCCGTGAAGGGTGTTCCCGCATGGAACTACGGCTTTTGAGCCTCGGCCTCTTACGCACAACGCGGATTGGAGTTTGCTAGTGTACACAGATTGAGCACTTAGCCCAGTGTATCTTCATTGCGGGAGATTACTTGAAATTTCTCTTCCACGGGGTGTGTGGGTTCCAATATCATTAATATTTTGTGCAGAAATATTACACCCCCTACCACCCTGACTAGTCGTGAGAGGAAAGGAGGAAGGAAAAGAAGAAAGAGAGTGGGAAGGAGAAGAGAAAGAAGAAGTAGAAGAGAGGGAGAAGAAGAGAAGGGAAGAGAGAAGAGAAAGAGGAGAAGGAGAGAGAGAGAGGAGAGGAAGTAAGAAGGAAAGAGTGAGAGAAGAGAGAAGAAGGAGAAGAAAGAAGGAGGGAGAGAGAGAAGAAGTGAAGGAGAAGAAAAGAAGGAGAAGAGAAGAGGGAGAGAAGAGAGAAGAGAGAAGAGGGAAGACAAAGAAGAGGGAGAGAAGAGAGAAGAGAGAAGAGGGAAGACAAAGAAGAGGGAGAGAAGAGAGAGAAGAAGAGAAGGAGAAGAGGAGAAGAAGAAGGGAAGAGAGGTAGAGGAGGAAGAAGAAGATGTAGAGGGAGAGAGGAGAGAGGTAGTAGAAGAAGGAAAAGAGGAAGGAGCAGAAGGAGAAAGAAGTGGGAGAAGGGAAAGAAGAGGAGAGAGAGAGGGAGAGTAGAGGAATAAGAGAGAAGTAGGAGAAGAGAATGAGAGGGAGAGAGAGTAGGAAGGTAAGAAAAACAAAGAAAAAGAAAAGAGAGAGAGAGAGAGAGAAGGAGGAGAGGAGGAAAAGAAGAAGAGAGAGAAAGGGGATAACTGCTATGAGTCACCCAAACCACTCTCCTGGCAACAAACCACATCCGGTGGTCTTCCCAACTGATCCTGTTAAACCGAAATCGTTAAGGTCCAGACTGCCCAATCTATGTGAGGTGAATGGCTTCTAAGAAGAAAGTTGCGGAAAGCATAGGTGACCAAGCCACCGGTAATGCCGGAGGGGTGAGCGGAGCGACCAACACAGCACACATGAATCAAGCCCAGGTTTTAAGCGTTAAAAATTAATTTAGGAATTAATTCTCGTGGAAGGGATGAAAGGATTGATGTCGTGCATAGGGTTTTGTTTACTCTAAGACCTAAGTTGCATGCACAAAATGGTAGAGTTTGGAATTCACACAAGCTTTAGGCACGAAATGATAGCTTTTACACACATAAAATGATAAGGTTATCGCCTTACTTCACATAAAATGATAGCTTTTCAATCAGTTCAGTGCATGAATAGTCATTTAGAATTCATGTTTCACAATCATGGTTAAAAGAAACACATGAAATGTTGATTTTTGTTCATGAGATACACTTGCATCGTTAGACAAAACCCTAGACTTCCATAGACGCAAGTCACATGTGATCCAGTGCATTAAGAATAAGTATAATTGCCTGCAAATTGTTTTATCGATCTTGCTGTGGACTATCGCAAATGGATACGCTCCTAGCTTAGTTGAAGCTGGTGACCTAACCCTAAATGGATTGTTGACTCAGGTGATGCTTGGCAGTTTGTAAAGATTGTAAATCCCTTAAGCAATTGTTTTGATACATCCAGTTAAAATTTTGATTGTGCATGCAATGGGATTGTGATGCCCTGAAGTGAGAGGTTGTGCATTCAACTGTTTGTTAATGTGGTTTTGAATGTTAACACAAGTGGGGAGTGTTTGATGGTTTCATGGCCAGGTCTAAGATGACTGATTACCATAGAACGAAAGGGATGTTTTCCCTAGAAATTGTTATTATGCTGGTTGCTTCAGCTATGGTTGATTTTCTAAAGGGATAGTTAAGGAAGGATGGCGCTAGCTACGCCCCGTGAACCGCCAAACCCTAACCAAGGGGGTTGTGAATCCACGCAGGGAATATGGATCGAACCCACCGTGAGAGGTCTCTCCGTGGAAATCACTTGGCGTAGGAGGATGCTTGGGTGCTAGGTGGGGGCTCTGGCCATAAATCCTAATGCCTCCGGGCCCTACACAAGTATTCTACGTGACTCGGGATGGGATCTCGAGGCCTTGATACTAGTTACAAGGCGGAACCTTGGAAGGATAAACCTTCAAGTTTTATTATTGGAAGATGAAGGATTTTTTTTGCGGAGGCAGAAAGGAGCACTTAATTCTCCTATATGGGAAAGAGACACACATTAATCTGAAGATAAGTTAAGGAAGCGTTTGATCTTTTTAACCTGTCTTCATGTCTATGGCCTAAATTACATAAAGAACCTGTGATTAATGAGTTAATTAAGGAAGTTGCCTTTATATGTCAAACATAATGTGGTAGGTAATTAAATAACTAAGACAATCCTCGAGGGAAGCGTGGTGGATGTGACCAATGGTCTATCCTACGGAAGGGTGGTCTCGGTTACCTGAGAACTTTCCTCAAAGGAAATGTTAACAAGAAATGTTAGGAGAAAGTCAGTCTATGACCTTAGACAATGTTGGCTAGGAACCTGGATTTCAGATCGATCCTAGTGGGAACGACTGGATAAGTTCCGTTGCGAGACAGACTCGAGAGACCCTAGTTGACAAACCCCGTGTCATTCCTTGGAAGTGCCGGGCAGTGTCCTCTAGATTGATCTCTCGATGGGCTGCTAAGACGTGTCCCGAAATTTGAGGGGCAGGCACGTTACAAAAGGGTTGTAGGATTTTGTTCATGAGGCTTTGAAATGTGGCGGGGGCATTAGTTAACCCAAAAGGCATCACTAAAAAATGATAAAGTCCACAATCAGTCTTGAAGGCCATTTTGTCCTCATCTCCCTCCCTTATACGAATCTGATGGTAGCCAGAGCGTAAGTCACATTCATCAAATCATCAATCCGTGGGATGGGGTAGCGGTTCTTCACTATGGTTTTGTTCAAGTCTCTATAGTCAATGCACATGTGAAAGAAGCCATCTTTCTTCTTGACTAACAGGATGTCATGGGATGAATAGGGGGAAGAACTCGGTTCAATGAAACCCATCTCCAACAACTCCTTGACTTGCTTTGTAACCTCTTCATGCTCACACTTGGAGACTCTATAAGGGGGCTACTTTATTGGCTTGGAATGGGACTCTAAATCAAGTGGGCGGTCCACTTGCCTCTTAGGAGGAAGGGTTGTAGGCATCTGAAATAGGTCACTATATTCTTCAAGTAAGGCCTACAAGGCTGAATCATTAGGTACTACAGAGGGTTGACTTAAATTGTCCTTATTCAATTGCAAAACAAAGATTTGTGATCATTTTTTAAATTTCCTTTTGAGTCGCTTTGCTGTAATGAGCTAAAAATCAACATGATCTTGAACTCCCTCTAGGTGGATGGGCTATCCATGCATCATAAACTCCATGTAGAGCTGAAAGAAGTCCATAGCAATTTTTCCCATTGTTTAACCAATCGTAGCCCAAGATAACATCAATGGGGCCCATATTTAGGGCAATTAGATCAACCAATGCCACATAATTTTCAGCCAAGCATAAGGGAACTGCAGGATATACATGTGTGATGATTTCTTCTTCTCCATTTGCTATTTGGACCTTCAAGGGGTGGTGTAATGCCATAGGGGTGCATTTCAACTAATCAATGGCTGATGTATTGACAAAACTGTGAGTGCTACCATTGTCCACAAGGATGAAGACATGCTTTCCATGGATACTTCCTTGAATGCGAAGGGGGCCCGTCCAAGTGTCCAAGGAGATCGAGCAAAGGGAAGTGGTAGGTGGATGGGATGTCAAATCAAGTATCCATGATGGATCACCACCTAGGTTGTAGGCAAACCCATCCTTCAAGTCATAGAACTACTCGTGATCAACATCCTCCATAGGCTTAGCCAGGTCAATGGGTAGGTCATCCTTATCATTGTGCCAATCTTCCATGACATACGTGCTATAAACCTTGACCTTAGCTATTTTGTAGAGGAATTTGGAGGCATGATCAACAGTGTACTTATCTTCATATTTAAAGCATAGCCCCTTTTCCTTTCGTTCCAAAACAACCTCTAGAGAAATGAAGTGTTGGCTACTGGATCCATGGGAAGGTGATGCAGTGGACTATTTATTTTCAGCATACTTATTCTCAGCATTAGAGCCAAATGTTGTCCCAAAAGTGCCCATTTTTCTTTTAGCATGGAAGGTGGGGTAAGTGGGTACTTTGGGGCTGTTATTAGGCATAGTATGCCTCAAAAACCACCTCCGTATGGGGTTGATCATGAAGGGATGTAAGGCTATCTAAAACCTTGCTGAAAATGTTCATTCTTATGATACTTTCTTGCATATCTCTTAGCTAGTTCAATTGCGTCAAATAGTGTGGTCGAATTTTAGCCATGTCATCTACCGATAGGCTTGGTTCCACCCATATATATACTTGTGCAATAAAGCGGCATCACTAATTCTCTCCACATACATAATCAAGTTCATGAAGTGATTTGTGTATTTATGTATAGTGAGGTTACGTTGGTCAAGAGTGTACCATTGTCTTGCCAACCGCTCCTTTTTCACATGAGACACAAAAACTTGGACCACATGCAATTTAAATCTTCCCAATCAATGAACTGTTGATTCTCTTGATTGATATAGTGCCACCATATGGGGGCAAATCCTTCCAAGTGGAGAGAAGCAAAAAATATTTTCTTATCATTAGTGCAAGGGTAGATATTTAAGTAGGACTCCAACTTGGACATCCATTCCTCTAAGTCAGATGGTGAGGGGGATCGCCTATTGGTTTACCTTCTCACATGAAGGTTAGTCATGCTAATTGTCTAGAGTCTAATGAGCACAGGACTCAGATGGGAAAGGTCTCTTATGTATCTGCAATGTGAGCAGTTTGATGTGTGCCATGATAGTCACTTGCATTTGCAATGAGAGTTATGGCACACTATATGGCTAGACCTAGTAGATGGCATTGAGATACCATCAAGGGTATCATGAGATATCTGAAGGGCACAACAGTTATGTGTATTTGTTATGGTGGCTGGGATACAAGTGTCATGGAATACACTAACTCTCATTATGTAGGACATGTAAACAGTAGGAAGTGAAAAGAACCTCCCACTTAAAGGTGAATCTGGCTTAGTGAGGAGTTAAAAGAAAAATAAAAAAGACAGTACAATATGTACACATGTACAACAGGATGAGGAAACATGTCATCTCATCCCACGCGCATCAACCTCCCGATGAAGGCAAAGCACTCTGTAGAGAGGCTTTTCGTGAGCAGATTTGCAGGATTCTGGTCAATTGAGATCTTGACAAGGTTAACAGACTTGTCTTCAATGACCCCACTTATGAAGTGATACCTCACCTCAATGTGTTTTGTCTTCGCATGGAAGATTGAATTCTTGGCTAACTGAATAGCACTCATAGAATGCGAATGCAGTGTAGGGATAGCATCAATACCAAGGTTAGCAACCAAACGACCCAACCAAATGGCCTCCTTGCAAGCCTCAGTGGCTGCAACATACTCAGCCTTTGTAGTAGAAAGGGCTTGCATTTTTGCACCCTAAACATCCAAGAAACAGTACCTCCAGCATAGGTAAATACATAGTTGGAAGTGGACTTCCTACTATCTGCATGTCCTACATAATCAGAGTCAGTGTACCCCATGACTCATGTATCATGGCTGCCATAGCATATGCACATATTGTTAGAATATCATAGTATGTATGACCGACATTAGTTGTGTCTAGCTGTATCGACAAGTGTGGGACATTAAATAAGTCGGTGGTCTTAGACCCAATGTGAATGGTCCTACAGACCTTAGTACTATTGTATACACTTATGTTATGTTAGTATCTAGGTAATAATAGAAGATGATGAACGACCTGAAGGTCAGGTTGCTACTCCATTATATTGTCTCTCTCCCTCTCTCTTTCAATATGGTATCGGAGCCATCATGGATGGGTTCTTAAAGGCATGAAGCTGTGAGAAAGACTTGCGACCTGAAGACTCAGGGCAGTGGTTGAAGAGAAGCACGCTGTCATTGTGTTTGTGCAACAAGGTATGCATTTTTTATCAAATGGAGTCTGTGCTTCATGTTAGTGTTTGAGACTTCTGTGGGAGCTTTGGGGAGCACCCTTTGAGCATATTTGAGTGATCATCATCATCATTACCATCAACAGTAGCTGCTGGAATTAGATCTACAAGCTGCGTGAACAGCGCCTATTTATGTTGCTACCCTCATGGTCTGCAAATCATCAACTCCATCATCCATGACTGACACACAGCTTGTCTATGCTCTCTAAAAGGTCATTGAAGTCCTAGATGTGTCAGTATTTGATCATGAGCTCATCTATGAGTTGTAACAGTTGACCACAGGTCTAAAAATAGTGAAGAACTGCTGTAATCAGTGAGTATACAGCATACACTTGACTCTATTCAAGAGCCTTGAGCTCCTTAGCATGCTCAAGAGAACTTGTTGAAGCATATACATAATCTGGGAACCATATGCATTGTCTGACATGGTTGTGGACTGAAATTTTTGACTGAAATGCTCAGTTTTGGGAAGCCAATGACAGGCTAAAAGCTGTCAATATTATATACTCATTGGCCTTGAAGAAGTACATGCCTTTTGTTACCTACAGGGAGTTGTATGGTACGAGATATGATTGTTGAATGCTATGAGCATTGAAGGCTCTTAAAAACTGAAATCTGAATCAGAGAACAAATGTTTTGACAGTGTATTGGATGGTCACAAATAGTCCATGTACTTTTTGACATTACTTCTTGAAGACAGAGAGTCTGCGAATGCCCGTATGGTTATGTATTGATCCCTACACACAGTGGCATATGTATGAAGTGGCTTGAGGATCTCTTGGGCTGAAATACATCTTGGTTTGACAGTTTATTGACTGTATACAATCTGTGAGCAGATTTATGTCACTTGCCCATATGACTATGTCTAGTTGCCTACATATACTAGCAAATGTCTGGGAAAGTTTGGAGCATGTATGACATGTTTTAAAGTGGTTTATGATAGTAAATTCACTGTTGGTTTATTGAAAAATTACAGGTTTCAGACTGCGTATTCTCTTTACTTCAATAAGCTTGCATGACACAGAGTTACAATACCTACAAAGTCTATGTACTGACTGATGTACCTATGGGTTATACCACATGTTTGTGGATGTTTTTGAGGTTGTAAAGGGCTGAAATACCCTGGTTTTTTGCAGAGAATAGTTGCAAAATACTATCATAAATAGTCAAGGACTAAGATTGGTCACAGTGACTTGTTGGCTTGTAGGAAGTCAGGCAGTGACGAAATAGTGTCTGGTACAACATGGCAAATGCAGAAAGGACTGACAACATAACCTAGATAGTGGGGGAAAAGCTTGACAGTAACAATTATGCCATATGGAAGTTCCGCATGGAGAACTTCTGAATAGGAAAAGGCTATTGGGAGTTGATGACTGGAGAGGAAGCTGAACCTAAGCTCCCAGATTGACCTACAACTGATCAGAGACGATTACATCGAGCTTGGATAGAAAGAGCTCGTAGAGTCTTGCATTGGATCTCTTTATGTATCTCAAATGCCATGGTAATGCAGATAATGAGCTGCAGTTCTCCTAATGATGCATGGGACATTTTGGTCAAATATTATGGCACAACCACAAGTGCCAGGAAGATACAGTTGAAGTAGAAGTTCAACAACATGGAGAGGAAGAGTAGATCTATACAGGATAATGTCACGGAGGTTAAGACCATTGCGGATCAGTTGGTATCTATTGGTTCACAGGTTGAAGATGAATACATGGTTGCTGTGACCTTGAACGGCTTGGGGCCTACGTATAAGTCTTTTGACACTTCTGTGTCTGTGTGGACTGAAATGCCTGATTTCAATAAGCTGGTTGCATTGCTTATCCATGAAGAGGTTAAGCTTGGTTTGGCTGCAAGATCTAGTAGTTCTAAAAAACAAGGATGCATTTTTTATTCCAGTAAACGTGGCCATGAAAACCGTGGTAGAGGCTATGGATTTGGCAGGGGAGGCCAGCAAAATGCATCCTATGGCAATAACAATCAGTAGATATCAAATGCAAGAGGTGGTGGAAACTTTTGAGGCAGGGAGAGATCTAGCCCTAGAGGTAGAGGCTCCTGGGCAATAGTAGCATCCATCTGACAATCTGAACAAGGATAAGGATTGTCATTACTGCAAAAAGTATGGGCATATTGCCAAGGAATGCTGGAAGAAGCAGGGCAATCAGAAAGGCAAACAACATGGGCATTTTGCTACATCTAGTCAGGCAGATGATACTTCAGGAGATAGATTGTTTGCCATGTAGTATGTAAAAGACAGAGTTGCTGAAAAATCCACTAATGATGCAGTTTGGTATATTGATTCAGGGGCATCAAACCATATGACTCCTCATGGGGATTGGTTCACTGATATGGTGGCTGAAAAAAATGGCTATGTCTGTATAGGTGATGACACGTAGCATAGCATTGAGCATAAAGGCAAAGTGCCTCTTGTGGTTCATGATGTCAAAAAGAAAAATTTGCATGATGTATTGCATGTTCCTTCAATTACGAAGAATCTACTGTCTGTTGGTCAAATGATGGAGCATAAATTGCAAGTTAGATTCAACAAGCATGGTTGCTTTATTGAAGAGTTTGGTAATGGATGCAAGTTAATAGCTCGTGGTCACAGGAATGGCAGAATGTTTACTCTTGATGCTACCTTGCCAGAGCTGGATTCAACCATGTTTGCCCATGGTTTTGGCACTATCAGAGACTTAGAAATTTGGCACAAGAGAGTGGGGCATGTAAATTTGCAAAGGCTGCAAACTATGCAGAAAAAACAGCTTGTTACAGGTTTACCCAAGTTCCAATATTTAGATATTGGTCATGTATGTGATGCTTGCCAATTTGGTAAGCAGTCAAGGTTGCCATTTGTTAGACATGTAAGGCAGAGTACACGTCCTTGCAGTTAGTGCACTCTGATATTTGGGGGCCAACCCATAATGCATCCATGGGAGGCTCGAAGTATTATGTTACATTCATTGATGATTACAGTCGCTATACTTGGGTTTACATTCTGAAGACAAAGGATGAGGTGTTTGTTGTTTTTCAGCAGTTTAAAAAGCAGATTGAAAAGGAATTTGACTGTTATATCTCTTTCTTGAGGTCAGATAGTGGTGGGGAGTATGTGTCAAATGAGTTTGACAACTTTCTGGCTAAAAATGGCATACGTAGGCAACTTACCTACAGCTACACTCCTCAGCAAAATGGGGTAGCTGAAAGGAAGAATAGGGTCTTGATGGAAGCTGCTCATGCCATGATGAATGAGAAGAAGATGCCACTCTATTATTGGGTTGAGGCTGTTATGACAGCCATGTATATCTTGAATCAGACTCCCACTGCAGGTATTCATGAGATGACACCGTTTGAGAAGCTGTATGGCTATAAGCCGGATGTAAGTCACATGAAAGTCTTTGGCTATCTTGCTTATGTGCATATTCCAGATGAAAAAAGGAAGAAGCTAGATCCAAAATCACATAAGTGTGTCTTCATTGGATATTCACAAGAGAAGAAGGCATACAAATGTTATGATCCCTCTACAAGGGAGACCTTGGTGAGCAGGGATGTTTTTTTTTATGAGATGGGTTCTTGGTATGTATCACCGGCAATAGTGCCATCGGATATGCCTTCCACTCATATATCTACAATTGATATGCAGTAGAGCACTGCTATGACAGGACCTAGTAGTCAGACAATATCTCCATGGACAGGGAGATTGAGGAACTCACCATCCACTGACACCAGTATGTCAGTGAGGGGGAGATATGATGTCGCAGACAAAGACAAAGGAAAATAGAAAGTTATTGAGGATTTATCTGGGATGATGACACCTGGTAGGATGACTTCTGGATATGAGTCTACTGACACTTTAGATAGTGAACTTGGTATTTCGACTATCTATACGCCTGGCGCAAGGCAGAGCAGGTACATTCCGCCTCATGAGAGAGGGGAATCGAGCAATGCACCACAGCTTAGATGCTCATAGAGGGTTAGATACCCTGTTGATAGGTTGACATATAGTGGCTACACTGCAAAGCATTATGCTTATATGACAAAAGTGATGGAGATCAAAGAACCAGGTACATATGCTAAAGCAGTGGAAAATGAGAACTGGTGTGCAGCTATGGATGAAGAAATGAATGCCTTGGCTGAAAATAAGACATGGGATCTTGTGCCACTGCCTGAAGGAAAAAAGACCATTGACTGCAAATGAGTCTACAAAATCAAATGCAAGTCAGATGGCAGTGTGGAAAGGTACAAAGCCAGGTTGGTTGCTAAGGGGTATGACCAACAGTATAGACTTAATTATGAGGAAACATTCAGCCCTGTTGCTAAGATGGCAACCATACGCACTGTGATTGCCTTGGCTGCTGCTAGAGGCTGGAAATTACAACAGATGGATGTTAAGAATGCATTTCTTAATAGTGACTTAGCAGAAGATGTCTATATGGTTCAGCCAGAAGGGTATGTTCACCCTGATTTTTAGCATTATGTATGCAAGCTGAAAAAGGCACTGTATGGGCTGAAGCAGGCTCCGAGAGCTTGGCATGCTAGGATCAGTAACTACTTGCAGAGGTTGGATTTTACTATTGGTAGGGCTGATCACATCCTATTTACAAAGAAGACCGACAGATGGTAGTGCTGGTCATATATATTGATGATTTGATTATCACTGGTGATGATGACTTGGGCATACAACATGTAATGAAGATGCTGAAATTTGAATTTGACATGAAAGATCTAGGTGAATTGAAATACTTTTTGGGTATTGAGGTAATCAAGGCTGAAAATGGTTTATGGTGGCTGATGCAGAAACATTATGCCATGGAAATGCTGAAGAAGTATGGCATGGCTGAATGCAAACCATTGGATAAACCCCTTGATCAGAATGTCAAGTTGGACATTAGCACTGGAGCTAAAATTCAGGATGTGACTATGTACAGGTAGATGGTTGGAAGTCTGATCTACTTGACCACATCAATAGGCCGGATTTGAGTTATGCACTTGGGCTCATAAGTCAGTTTATGCAGAAGCCCAGGAAGCCACATTTGGATGCTGTTAGGTGGATTATGAGATATGTTAATTCCACTATAGATTATGGGATGTTCTATATGAGAGATAATCCCTTGAAACTAGTTGGATACACAAATGCGGGTTGGGCAGGATGCTCATATGATCGTAGATCTACGAGTGGTTATTCTTTTGGCCTTGGAAGTGGCATGATCAATTGGAGCAGCAAGAAGCAACCAACGGTTGCATTGTCTAGCACTGAGGCAGAGTACAAGGGTGCTACATTGGCAGCATGTGAGATCTCATGGCTGCTCAAGCTTATGGCTGATTTGGATATTCAGGTGGATGCTCCAGTGACCTTATTATGTGATAATCTCAGTAGTGTACTCATGGCAACAAATCCACTTTACCATGCCAGGACAAAACACATAGAGGTACACTACCATTTTATCAGAGAGATGGTTCTTGCAGGGAGAGTAGATCTTATGCATGTGAAGACTGATGAACAGGTTGCAGATATCTTTACCAAGTCTTTGGGTATAGATAAGTTTAGTAGTTTTAGACAGCTACTTGGAGTTCATCAGATGATTTGAGCTTGAGGGGGAGTGTTAGAATATCAAGCTCATAGTATGTATGACCGACATTAGTTGTGTCCAGCTGTATCAGCAAGTGTGGGACATTAAATAAGTCAGTGCAGTGTGAATGGTCCTACGGACCTTAGTACTATTGTATACACTTATGTTATGTTAGTAGTCTAGGAAATAATAGAAGATGATGCTCGACCTGAAGGTCAAGTTACTGCTCCATTACATTGTCTCTCTCCCTCTCTCTTTCAATACATATCTGCAGTGCCCTTCAGGTACCTCATGATACTCTTCACGGCATCCCAATGCTTCTTGCTAGGTGTAGTCATATAGTGTGCCACAACACCAACTACAAAGGCAATATCTGGACGAGTGGCTATCATGGCATACATAAGATTTCCCAAACTGTGGATGCATAGGGAATCTTGGTCATCTCGGCCCTCTGCTCATCTATCTCTGTGGACATCAACCTGTGATACCTTCACATAAGAAGGCAATGGACAGCCAATAGGCTTTACGTCCTACATGCGGAAGCGCTCAAGGACCTTAGAATGTACTCCCTCTGTGACAAGAAGAGGAGTCCCTGATGCCTGTCACGTCTAATGTGTTGAGAAACACAGGATCTAAAGCATGGCAAAAGCTATGGAGGTTGGAAGGTAGAGATAAACCTCATGATGACATAGATAAAGAAGACAAGACTATTACACAAGTGAATTAGGTTTCAAGATTGAGACTTGAACTCATAAACACATTCTTGTGTATTAGACAGACAATGACAATGACACTAACTGAAAGAGGAAAGCATCATGATATTGTATTCATCTCATATGAAAGTGACATCCAAGTACAATGTTATATAGAACTGGGTAGTAGCATTCTGCACCACTGTGCTTATGGGATTCAGGACCTCATCCTAGACTGCTTGCTTTCCCTTGCCTACTGCTCCATACAAAGAGGCATACAAATGGATGTGATTGCTAGAATCTCAACATCCCTCCTCGATCACAACCAGGAAGGCACAAAGTGTGTAGAGGCTTTAGTGAGAGCAACACCTGCAAAGTGTGGGCATACCACAGACATGGCAAAACATCACAGGCTGTCCGCAAAAAAGGCTAAGTGTGGGTACCACAAACATGGTGGACATCTAGAGGTTGTAATAGGGGCCTCACAAAGTGTACAGAGACTATAATGCCAGGTTACATGAGGAGTTTACAAGCTTATGGTAGGAGCATCAATGGCAAGTACATACAATAAAAAATTCTAGTAAAATTTTAGGTCAAGGACCGATAGGCCCTTGTGGTTTTCTATATTTTTAGGTATGGCATTATGAGCATAACAGAATTTCTTGTCCTTCTTCATCTTGATGTAGGTCTTCTTGTCGATGTAGTCCAGCTTGCTCTTTTTGATTTTGTACTTGTTATTTACTTTGCTTGTAGCTTGAGTCTTCATGTCCATGTCCATGTCCCCCTCAAGCAAAGATACCGTCATCTTTGAGGCAGCGAAAATGTCTTCAAAATCATGCATTATCCCAAAGGTAGCAGACATGTCTTCAAGTTCTTCAAATGAGTTCATTGATTGTACTTTAATGTAAGCAGCTCCATGTCTCTTTTCAAGTAGAATAGAAACATCTTCTATGTAGTACCAGTGAGCAACAAGAGTAGTTATGTCACTCCTGATAAGAAGCATCCACTTAAAAATCTTCATGTTTGGCAAATGCATCAGCATCAAATGAGTGAGATTAGACCACCAATGAGTTGATTTTTGAATGTGCTAAAAAACAAAGTGCCAAGAAGCACTGAATTAGTATCAAGAGATATTATGCTTGAACTTCAAGTGGGTTGCCTGATCTTCAGGTGGGTGCTTGGATCTTCAAGCGTGTGCTCCAAATCTTCTTCTTGAAGATTTATATTGGCTGGAAACTTCAGATGTGAGTAATAAATGCTTTAGTTGATTGAGAAGAGGAAAGAGCTTAAAGTGAAGGAAGAAGCTTGAGTTAAAGTGGCTTGGTCTTCTCTTGAATCTTTTCCTTGTTGATTCTTCAATCTTCCCCTCCTCAAATCATGCACGACACTTCAGTGGTCAGTTTGATTTGAATGTCAGGAATGTCAGTGAGTTAGAAGTGGGAAAATGAAGTAAATAAGAGCTTGAAAGAAAATAGCTATGGTGGAGCTTTTAGGGATTACAACTCCCGACTGGTTTTTGACCTGGCGCAGCTCACAGAATTAATTATTTGACGAGCCCTTTCATGAGAAGAGAGCTTGGATAGTGGGCTTTCTTTGCCCTATGCTCACAGAACAAACCACGGAGTGCAGACTCAGATCTAGACGTACGACCAGCAACCAGCTTGTTCTGGACAGCGAGGACAAAAAATCACAATGCCGCAGATAGGAGCGACCAATGTCAGGGGTTGATGTGCTGGATTGAAGCATCCTGAAGTGGAGAACAAATCTTTAGAAGGAAGCGGGTTAAGATATTGACTGATTGAGGAGATCAAGAAGCTCCAAGGAGGCAGGGTCCTATAGGCTATGGCAAACAAGTAGTGGCTATGAGATTTAGGTGAAGAAATGAGGTCATGCCTTCAACCTGAGTTGGGAAGAGATCAAGCAAAGTTGAGAGAGTATGAACCGTAGTAGCTGGAGGAGTAGTGTCATGCCCGACTGGGTTCTTGATACCATGTTGAGAAACATGGGATCTAGAGCATGGCAAAAGCTATGGAGGTTGGAAGGTAGAGATAAACCTCATGATGACATAGACAAAGAAGACAAGACTGTTACACAAGTGAATTAGGTTTCAAGATTGAGACTTGAACTCATAAACACATTCTTGTGTATTAGACAGACAATGACAATGACACTAACTAAAAGAGGAAAGCATCATGATATTGTATTCATCTTATATGAAAGTGACATCCAAGTACAATGTTATATAGAACTGGGTAGTAGCATTCTGAACCACTATGCTTATGGGATTCAGGACCTCATCCTATACTGCTTGCTTTCCCTTGCCTATTGCTCCATACAAAGAGGCATATGAATGGATGTGATTGCTAGAATCTCAACATAATGCACATACCAAGTATGTGAGAGGCCTGTCCCAGATCTTTCATCTCAAAGCTCTTTTTGAGTTGAGCCTTAAGAGCATCTAGCTCATCATGAGCTTTCCCTGCTATCAGCATATCATCCACATAGAGTACCAAAATCAATAAAGAACCATCACGAGCTTTCTTCGTGTAAAGACATGGATACATAGCACTCCTGATGTAGCCCTGTGACTGCATAAAGGCATCAAACTTATGGTACCACTCTCTAAGTGCTTGTTTCAAACCATACATACTTTTCTTCAATTTGCACACTAGGTGCTACCTGCCAGGTTCTGCAAAGCCCTTAGGCTACTCCATATAAATCTCATCATGCAAATCCTCATGTAAGAAAGCCGTCTTGACATCCATCTAGCATAAATCCAAGTCAAGCTGAGCAACCAAATCCAAGACTAAGTACAAGGTGGTCATCTTAACCATAGGAGAAAAGATCTCATCAAAGTCCACACCATGATCTTGCTTAAAACCCTTTGCTACCAGTCTAGCCTTGTATGCCGGCTTGGGGTGTCCAGGGGTACTTTTTAGCTTGTACACCCACTTGCATGGCAAAGCCTTCTTGCCCTCAGGAAAGGAAACCAAATCCCAAGTCTCATTCTTATGAAAGGAGTCTATCTCAAACTGCATAGCCCTCTCCAAGGAGTGACTATCACCCCTACGCATAGCCTCATCATAGGTGAAAGGCTCTCCTACATCTGTAACTAAGACATAATGCATCGAGGGCTGAAATCTATCAGGTGAACGTCTGTCTCTAGTAGACCATCTCACGGCAGGCTCTGCTACCTGCCCAGCTGCCTATCCAACACCCTGACCATGAGCATCTACTGCAGTTGTAGGCTGTCCAACTGGCTGTGTGGGAGCCCTTCGCTCCTCCTAAAATATGACCCTATGGATCTCAACAACTCTCTCTGGCTGCCTATGCATCTTGTCTTCATGGAAGACTACATCATGACTGCAGATGACTTTCCACACATGCAGATCCCAGAGATGGTAACCCATCTCACCTGCATCCCCATAACCAAGGAAAATGCATTTGACACTCTTAGGATTCCACTTACTTCTGGGCACATGGCAAAATGCCTCACATTCAAAGACACGGAGATGCGCATAAGAGGGAGGTTTTCCAGTCCATACCTCCTCTGCAACCTGGAAATCCAAACCACTAGAAGGTGATCTATTTATGACATGCACAGCTGTACTAACTGCCTCAGCCCAAAAGCTCTATGGTAGGCTTGCATGGCTAAGCATACTACGTACACTCTCATGGATAGCTCTATTCATCCACTCAGCCAAACCATTCTAGGGGGGTGTAGGGGGTGGTCAACTAACACTTAATACTCCTCTCATCACATAACTGCTCAAAAGCACGTGAGACCTACCCACCCCCATTATCTATCCTTAGGCATTTTAGCCTATACCCAGACTAGTTCTCAACCAATGCAAGCCATCTCTAAAACACATCCAAGACATCAAATTTTAGCTTAATGGGATAAGCCCAAAATTTTCATGAAAAATCATCTATGAAAGTAACAAAATACTTTGCACCACCCATAGACTGATAAGGCATGGGCCCACAGACATCCGAATGTACCAATGCCAAGGGCTCACTCATGCATGGCCTACCAGACTTCTTATGCATAGACCTAGTTTTCCTGCCATAAAGACAATGCTCACATGAATCAAAACATGCATAATCAAGGGGCGGTAAGTACTACAAACCAGAAAGTATTTTCATTCCCTTCAAAGACATATGGCCCAAATCGGCATGCCAAAGAGATACATATGGGATAGAACCCACAGACAAAACATAATCAAGGGAAGAAGCGGATATAATCAAGGGATAGAGGCTACCAGCCTTGGCACCTCTCTCAATCACAAGTCTACCACGAGTGATCTTCCATGCAGAGTCTCCAAAAGATACATGATAATCTACATCATCAAGCTGTCCAGCTAACATGAGACTGCATGTCAAAGCAGGTACATGATGTACATCCTGCATAACAAAATTGTTGCCAAAAGAAAATTGCAGCCTAACATCACCAATGCCCACAATGTTAAGAGAGTTGTCATCAACCAAGCGCACAGAACCCGAAACAGTACTTTATGAATGAAACCACTCTCGGCAAGGTGTCATATGTGAAAGGATGCACCTGAGTCCAAGAGCCAATACTGTGCATACATAGAGTGTATCTCTGTCATCTGTGAAGCACTAGAAGAAGCTGCAAGGATATATTCATCATCATCAACATCCTCAGGCTGCATAACATTGATCTCTTCAATTTTAACACTAGACTTTGCAGGCACTATGCTGCGATCAGAAGACTTATCGTGCACTTTGTCTTTCCTCTTATCTTTGTGCCTTTCATTGTGCAGTTCATGGCATTGTGGCCTAATATGGCCCTTTTTCCCACAATGGTGACAAGTAACATTTGCATTCCTGCGACGGGATTTTCTACGTGACTTTCCACGAGACTTGGACCGAGATTTTTGAGAATCCTGTCCATGGCCACTGCCACTGCCATGCTTTCCATATCCATTATTCCTGCCTCTAATTTTCATAGCATGCGACACACAAGAGGCATCCAAATTCTTATGATTAACCTCTTCCCGTAGAAGAGCACTCTCAACATCAGATAATTTCAAGGTAGCAGCAGAGGCACATAATGCAATGCAAAATACATCCCATGACTCATTAAGAATACCAAGCAAGAAAAGAGGAGTGGCATCCTTTGCAAAAGTGATGTCCTACGAAGTCAAGTCCTTGAGTATAGCATGGAACTGGCGCAAGTGAGTAGACATGGTCACATTCTCCTTCATGCGCAGATCCATAAGTTGCTTCCAACCAATACATCTGACTCACTAGACTTTTCTTGTCATATAGATTCTTGATTTTATCCCACAACTACCATGCACTCTATTCTTCCTCAAATACATTGTAATGAACCTGTTCTGTGAGAGATAATACAATAGTGGACTTGCATAACTCATCAAGCTCAAACCATTCCTCATCTAGCATAGTTGCAGGCGGCTGCCTGCTGAACCTCAATGGTTTGATTTGCGATTTTTGCACCAATACCTACCAAATTTGGCTCTTCTAATAAGAGTAATTCGTACCATCAAGCTTAGTGATGTTGAAAATAGCATGATCAGTGGGGATGAACTCACCATAATGCAAGCTGGAAGACTGCAGAGAGTTCAAAATTGCTTGCTGTTTACTATAGAAAATGACCAAAAAATCACCAAAATCGAGAGAAAATGGCGAGAAAAGTGTAATCAAAGTTGCTGCCCACCAAGTACTAGTGAAAGCACATCATTTCAAAATATTTCAGCATGAAAAATCCATGTTAGACCGAAGTTATATGCTTGCTATAATAAATGACAACAGGGTACTATGAGAGTCAATTGTTGACCAAATCATTGCACCAAGTCAATAAATGACAGCCAAGACATGACCAGCCATAAATGGGCATAAATCGGCACCAAACAATCATCAAGACCCTGAGCAAACACCCAAACATGTCACCAAAGCATCCTCAGTGAGTAGGCATACCCCCTAGACAGTAGGGCAAAGTATACATAACACTGGCAAGACTTGACACTAGTAGGTATATGCTCACAAGAGTGCAAAGCCCAAGCTCAGGTCAAAAGAAACTCCAAGATATCAATGCATGAACCATGCAACATTTAAGTGTAAGAAATCCCAAAGTCTCAAGTATCTACAAAATGCTCAAATAGTATAAACCTCCTGCTCAATGTCGGTCAAACATACAAGATGCTCCCATTGGCACAAAAGGCAGATAAATGAGCTCAACAGCTTAATCAAACCAAGTTAAAGTACCAAAGATAGGTAACCAAGACAATGCCTCAATAGCATCCCAAGAGCATGACGGCTACAAAGCAACTGTTTTCAGCCACCAACCAATGCCTGATCCCAAAGGAGCAATGCCAAGCATCAATACATGTGCAAAAGGCTTGAAATGGAGCCCCAAACAAGTGTTTAATGCCAAGCTGGAGCTAGGGCTAGAGTGATTGGCATGTTGCTATCCACAAAATAGGTGCAAATCTATGTGGAGTTGCTGCTGGTCCATGTGGCAACTTTGGAGTGGTTGGAGGGCTCAAACATGAGCCAAAGGGGCCTGGAAACAAGCCTCTAGCAGCCCACAACCGGGGGCAAAGAGATGTGAAGGTTGGAAGCTTCAATGGTGGTTGCCTTGTTTACCTAGACCTGTGGACTGAAGTAAAAATATGAAATAATGAAGCAATACCTCAATGTCAATGCCTTGATGGTGCCTCAATAGGCCAGGAAGAAGCTCAGGAAGCCGAGGAGTGACGGGAGCTCAAGAGAATGAGCTATGGCTACCGAGAGACCCAATGCAAGTGGGGAGTCAATGGGAAGCTGAGAATGCCATGAGCCAAGCTCAATAGTCGGGAAGCTGTGCTCTGATACTAGTTGAAAGGAGAGAAGGATCGAAGCTTGCACTCGAGAGCTATGGCAGGAGAGCAAGAGCAAGAAAGAGAGGGAAAAGAAATGAGAACTCCAACAATCACAATGTGTGACTGGGCCTTCCTTTATTCAAACAGTCACTAAAAGAATAAAGAATAAAGTGACGGTGACGGGCACCCGCCACTTGCAGTGTGCAATGGTGGTGACTATTAGTGTAGTAATACACGGGCAGCTAGGCAGAGGTGCCTTTACCCCCAATATAGGGTGCAAAAATGCACGGCCCATTCTACTACATATGCAGATTATGTTATAGCCACCACTAAGGCTTGCAAGGAGGCACTTTGGTTAGGCCTTCTAGTGGCAGACCTTGGCATTACTAATGTGGTTCCTACACTGTATTCAAATATTTGAGTGCTATTCAATTGGCCAAGAATCCGGTCTTCCATAAAGCACATTGAGGTGCATTACCACTTTATTCAAGAGGTCATTCAGGACAAGTCCATTGATCTTGTCAAGATCTCAACTGATCAAAATCTTCCAGATCTTCTCACTAAAAGTCTCTCAGCAAAGTGCTTTGCCTTTCTTAGGCAGTTGATGGGCGTTGGATGAGATGACATCTTTACTCATCCTGTTGTACTTATGTACATTTGTACTTTTTCACTCTTTCCTTTTTCTCTCCTCACTAGGGGTACATTTGTCTTTAAGTGGGAGGTTGTTGGTGGGGGATAAAGGCACATGTGCCTAGCCACCTATGTATTAGTTATACTAACAGTGCTTGCTACACTGCAAGCGGAGAGTGCCCATCATTGACACTTTATTCTTTATTCTTTTAGTAATATTTAAATAAAGGAAAGGCCGATCACACATTATGACTATTGGAGTTTCCACATTCTCTCTCTCTCTCTCTCTCTCTCTCTCTCTCTCTCTCTCTCTCTCACTTCTTCCACCATAACTCTTTCTTCTGCTCTGTGCTTCCACTTCAAGGCTCATCTTAACTAGTCTTTTTTTAAACTTGTTCACACTTCCATCCACATAGCATTTTACTTTGTAAATCCACTTGCACCATATAGCTTTCTTTTCCTCTAGTAGTGGAATCAAATCCCATTATATTTGGTTTACATCTAGTCCAACCATTTCTTTATCCATGGCTTTCTCTCAATGCATTGAAGGGAGTGAGCCCAGATTGGAAGCATGCAAGCAAAAGCAAGAGCTATGGTGTGGAAAGAGAGAGAGAGAGAGAGAGAGAGAGAGAGAGAGAGAGAGAGAGAGAGAGAGAGAGAGAGAGAGAGAGAGAGAGAGAAGATGTGGGAACTCTAACAATCACAATGTGTGACCGACCTTCCCTTTATTCAAATGCCACTGAAAGAATAAAAATAAATTGACAATGATTTTGGTCAATTGAGATCTTAACAAGGTCAACAAATATGTCCTTAATGACCTCTCTGATGAAGTAGTAATGCGCCTCAATGTATTTGGTCTTTGAATGAAAGACCGGATTCTTGGCTAACTGCATAGCACTCATAGAATCTGAATATACTGTAGGGACCACATTAGTGATACTAAGGACTACCACTAGAAAGGGCCTAACTAGAGAGCCTTCTTGCAAGCCTCAGTGACTATAGCATACTCTATCTCTATAGTAGAGACGGCAATGCATTTCTACACCCTGGACATCCAAGAAATAAGACCTCTAGCAAAGATGAAGACATAACCAAAGGTGAACTTTCTACTGTCTACATGTGCTGCATAATCAGAGTTAGTGTATCCTATGACTCCTATGTCCTAGCCACTATAACATATGTACATAGCTGTTGTGTCCTTTAGGCATCTTAGAATACCCTCGATGGCATTCCAATGCCATCTTCTAGGTGTGGCCATATAGGATGCCACAACTCCCATTGCAAATGGTTTGTCAAGATGAGTGGCTCATGGCATACATCAATTTTCCTAGAGCAGATTACATAAGGGATCTTGGCCATCTTGGCCTTTTTCTCATCAAACCCTGGACAATTGTCTTGAAAAACCTTCACATGAGAAGATTAAGAACAACCAATAGGCTTACCATCTTGCACATGATACCACTCAAGGACTTTCAACATATACTCCTATGGTAGATAAAGGAGCCCCTTAGAGTGATCACATGTGATGTGCATCCCAAGAATATGTGAGACCTATCCCATGTCCTTCATCTCAAAGCTCTTCTTGAGATAATTTTTCAAGGCATATAGCTCATCATGAGCACTCCCAATAATAAGCATATTATCCATATAGAGTACCAAAATCATAAGGTTGTCTCCTTCATGTATAAACACAGCTCCATAGCACTTTGGCTATATCCCTATGAATGCATAAAAGCATCAAACTTGTCGTATTGTTTCCCAAGTGCATGTGTAAGTCCATAAAGACTCTTTTTCAACTTGCACACTAGGTGTTCCTTCCCTGCCTTTTTCTTTAAAGCCCTTAGGATGCTTCATATAGATCTCATCATGTAGGTCCACATGTAAAAAAGTCGTCTTTGCATCCATCTGATAAAGGTCTAGACCTAGCAATCAATGTTAGAACCAAGCATAGGGTTATCAATTTAACCACAAGAGAAAATACTTCATCTAAGTCAACACCATATTCCTTCTTGAAACCCTTAACTACCAATCTGGTCTTATAAGTGGGCTTAGGACATGGGCTTTGAACATCCATAGATACTTTTTAGCTTGTATACCCACTTGCATGGCAATGCCTTCTTACCACTAGTCAAAGGAACCAAATACCACATTTGGTTAGTCTATAAGGAGTTAAACTTTGACCTCATAGCTCTATCCCATAAGTGACTATCATCTCTATGCATGGTCTCATCATAAGAGAGAGACTTACATGCATGTGTCACAATAACATAGTTTATGGAGGATATCTAGCTCTAGTAGAGCATGTCAAAGGGCTAATCCTAAACAACAGGTGGGACCTAGGCCACTGGAGCATTGGCTGGTGTAGGTTGTCTAGTTGGCTATACGGGAGTAGGAGGCTCCTCTTGTGCTGAAAGGACATCCTACATACCTCAACCACCTCCTTAGTCCTCTTATGCATATTTTCCTCATAGAAAATGACATCATGGCTATGGATAACCTTGCAATTCTACAAATCCCATAGGTGATAGCCCATCTCACCTAGATCCCCACATAACCAAGCAAGATGCATTTCACAGACTTAGGATCCAACTCATTTTTCTTGTATTTGGGAACATGGCAAAATGTCTCACAACCAAAGCCATGCAAATAAGTATATGAAGGAGGTTTCATAGTCCATACCTCCTTTGCAACCTGGCAATCAATGGTAGTACAAGGGGACTGATTAATTAAGTGTATGGCAGTAGTAGCTGCCTTGGCCCAAAAGTGACGTGGTAAGCCTACTTGGCTAAGCATACTGCGGACTCTCTCCTGAATTGTCATGTTCATGTGTTTGACAATATCATTCTAGGGGTGGTCAATTGATCCTCAATACTCCGCTCATCACAAAATTGCTCAAAAACTTTCGAGACATATTCACATCCATTATCTAACCTTAGGCATTTCAACCTATACCTAGACTGGTTCTCAACAAGAGCAAGCCAACACTGAAAGGTAGACAAGACATTCAATTTTTGCTTAATAGGATAAGCCCAGACCTTATATGAGTAAACATTAATGAATGTGACAAAGTACTTTGCACCACCTAAGGGTATGGGACTACATACATCCAAATGAACAAGAGTCAAAGGCTCATCCAAGCACTTAATATCAAACTTCTTATGCATATTACATGTCTACTTGCCATATAAACAATGATCACAAGACTCAAAACACTTATAGCTTAGGGGTGGAAGATATTGCAAACTCATAAGCATTTACATTCCTTTCAAAGACATATGTCCAAGGCAATAATGCTAAAGAGATACATATGGAACTACAGACACAGCCAATACATAGTCAACTAACCTAGATACAAGCAAAGGATAGAGGGTACTAGACTTGGCATCACATGCAATAACAAGATTCCCATGGAAAATCTTCCATGAGAAATCACCAAAAGAGACAACATAGCTTACATCATCCAAGGTGCTAGCAAAGATAAGGCTCTTTGTAAGAGTTGCTACATTTCGTACATCATGAAGAGTGAACATGCTACCTGAACAAAAATGTAGATGGACATCACCAATACCAACAATCTACAATGCCACATCATTACCCAAAAAAATAGATTTAATCATACTACGATAGGAGTGAAACCACTCTCTATGAGGAGTCACATGAAAGGAAGCCCCTGAATCTATCAACCAACAATGAGTATATCCTAACAACAAGCCAATTGTGAAGCATCCAAAGAAAAAAATGGCAAGACAAGATCATCATATACATCAAGCTGCACCACATTAATCTCCTCAATCTTGACACTAGACTTTCCAAGCACAATGTTGTGATCATTATCCTTGTCTTATACTTTACCATTTCCCTTTTTCTTGTGCTTATCTTTGCAATTTTATGGCATTGTGGCCAAATATGATCTATTTTCCCACAATAATAACAAGTAAGACTAGACTTATGGCCACAGAACTTATTGCAAGACTATGCACGTGGCGTGTCCTAGACTAAGACCTATTAGAGTTTCTACCACGACAATTTTCATCCTATTGGCCTCTCACAATCAATGCATGGGACATACATGAAGTCCATCCTTAGCACATAGAGCCATACTACAGAAAAGTGTATCGTGACTCAAGTAGAGTACCAAGCAAAAATAAATAATAAAAATTATCTTTGAACTCAATCTCTTGTGAAGCTAAATGACTGATGATGGAGTGAAACTCATTCAAGTATGTAGACATAGAAGTCATTTTCTTCATGTGAAGGTCCATCAATTGTTTTAGCCAATACATTTGAGATGTAGGACTCTACTTGTCATAAAGATTCTTAATATGTGTCCGAATCTCATATGCACTTTGATTTCCAATTACAACATTATAGTAAACTTTCTTAGAGAGTGATAAAATGATTGTGGACTTGCATAGCTCATCTAATTCAGCCCAATCCTTGGTTGCAATGTTTTTGGGTTTGGTACCCCCATTTTTGAGCAATCTAATCTGCAATTTCTGTACTAAAACCTACTATATTTGGGTTTTTTAATAGCTATAATTGGTCCCATCGAGTTTCTCAATATTGAAGATAGCACTGTTGCGAGAACCTCTAGCCATTTATGATCAAGCAAGTATACAGAAGAGCAAGATAGTAGGCTACTGTAATATTGTGGGCTCAACCCCAAAACCAATGTTAAATCAAGCAAGAGACAGGAGATACTGCCAAAGTAATGAGCCATCCACAAACTGCAAACAAAAGATTGTCGAGTCCAGGTGACTACCCTCAAATAGAATGCATAAAATTGAAATGACATGTTGCTATAATAAACGACAACAATATGTCAACAACCAACAATGAGCAACCAAGAATGAAGAAGCCAACAACAATCAGCACTAAAGACTATCACGACTACAATGTGTCAAAAACCATATGTGCAATAGATATAAACGTCATGCACAAGGTAGGTCTCAAGGGTAAATGAAGAGAATTGCCACATGCATAATCCATTGAGTAAAAGCTCAATACATAACCCAAAAGCATATAAATACCATTGATAATACCCTGATAGACATAAGTACCAAGTGTCAGAGTGAAGCAATGCAAAAGCGAATAACCAAGATAAAGAGTGAATAGAGAGAGAAGAGAAAGAGAGAAAGAGATAGTAAAATGCAAAAAATCTACAGTGCAGAATGTTGTATAAGGATGCAAAGATTTACACAGGGTGTAGAGAGAATATCTACGTATGTTTTCACCTCAAAGATCCCACTCTCTGTCATCCCCGAGAGTAGTCTCCATGGTTTGCAACCTGAAATTTGTGAAAACAACTTATGAAGATTGTTGAAATCAGGGCCTATAAATAGGCTAGAAAAAACACAAAAAATAATGCAAGGTTGGTTGCATTAAATGCAGCTAATGTTTTTCAATTGCTTGTAGACTTATGTTCCTTGACTACCTGTGCCATATCAGCTACCACGTGGCATGCCTCTTGCACCTGTCACCTGCTAACTAGTTGTTGTACCTGTTGCTCTTGTCCAAGGAATGATCAACTAACCAACTCTAACACCCCCTCTTAGATCTTTGAAATGGCAAAAGGCTAAGGAATCTAGAGTGTTGTCGAAGTAAAGCCTAAGGAAGTGACTTAGTAAACAAATCTACAAGATTGTCCTCTATATTGCAATAGACCATGAAAACGGTCTTATCCAGAATCTTCTCCCTAATGAAATGGTACTAGATCTCAATATGCTTCGTTTGAGCATGAAACATAGGATTCTTGGCCAAGGCAATGCAACTCTCATTGTCACATTGTAGAACAGTAGGACATGTCGACGCGGGCAGCTAAGCTCCTCTAGGAGCTTATGAAGCAACACTATCTCATAGTAGTAGAAGACACTGCTCGATACTCTATCTCAGTCAAAGATAGGGAAACCATAAGTTGCTTCTTGTTGCTCCAAGAAACAACACCAACAACCAAGGTAAAACAATAACTTGTCGTGGACCTCCGATGATCCACATCACTAGCCCAATCTAAACCACTCCAACTTGTAAGTACTAAGTCCTCCGTAGCACCTGTACCAATAGGAAATAGATCCCAAGATCAGGAGTCCTCCATAGGAACCACAAAATCCTCTGAATAGCCTACTAGTGCACCATCTTGGGTTTGTTCATGAACCTGATCAACACACCTATAGCATAACATAAGCAACACAAGTATTAAGAAGCCAGATCAAGGAGACAAGCAACTGCCTTTAACATGTAGCATCCACCAAAGGATAATTAGAATGGGTTTTTAGCCTTCCAATTCAGATCCATAGGAGTCATTAGAGACTTGTATCCCTCCATGTCACATGTAGTCAAGAGCTCCTATACATACCACTACTAGGAAAGAAAGATCCCCCTCGGATTCTGATAGATCTCATGACCTAGAAAGAAGTGAAGAAGACCCATGTCTATCATCTCAAACTTCTCATGAACTGATGTCTTCATCTGCTCGACCATCTCAATATGGTCACATGTCACAATCAGGTTGTCCACATAAAGGACAAACAACACATGACCTCCACCGGAGGTGTGTACATACAATTGAGGGTCAACTTTGGAATGCCAATACCCTAATTTCTCATGGAGAAATGAGTCAATCTTCTCATTCCAAGCATATGGAGCCTACTTAAGGCCATAAAGAGCCTTCTGTAACCTGTACACCACCTTACCATCAGAAGAGCGGGAGGTTGCTCAACATACATCTCTTACTTTAACTCCCCATTCACTAGCCAAGGCAAGAACTATGTGAATAGTGGCCATACAAGCTGTAGGGGAAAAAGTATCATGGAAATCAATGCGTGTGCACTGTGCAAAACCTTTAGCAACAAGGCAAGCCTTGTGCTGTCCAATGCGCCACATCATTGTGGTACTTCGACTTGAAGACCCATTTGACTCCAAGGATCTTATTATGAGGAGGCTTCAACATGAGAAACCAAATGCCATTCCTCTCAATCAACTCTAGCTCCTACTCCATCACTTTTTTCCAATGATTATGCTATAAAGCCTCCTATACAGAAGTGTGCTCCCAATCCTACATGACACGAGTCATCAAACAGTAACCAATGTAAACAAACTTAGTGTGGTCTACTTGGCTCCTTCGAGAATGCGATGGGCCATCCTACGACTGTCACTCCTTAGGGACCCCCTCAATCCTTACATCATAAAGAGTGTCACAAGCCCAATGAGGAGGAGGTCATATCTCACCTCATCTCTCTCCATCTATTGTAGTTTCAAGAGGGTTCACTAACAGTGAGGGAGCAATCAGTGAATCCAATGGCTGAGAACTAAGCTCCTCATTTGAAGAAGAGTCCTCAAGGGGCACATGCTCCAAAGGAATAGTCCCTCGCACCCAGTTATCACCGAGATCTCCAAGAATAGGGTGTTCCTCACCCCCTTTAAGGCTAGAACTTCCACGAACTTAACATCACTGCTTGTGTAGACATCTCGCTTAATAGGATCATACAATCGGTAGCCTTGAGACTACAAGCTATAGCCCACAAACACGTGTCTTTTGAAAGCCACTTCAATTTTTTCACATTGTGTCTTCGAGATGCGAACATAGACATCACACCCAAAAACCCTGAAATAAGAAACATCAAGCTTAGACCCACAATACGTCTCATATGGAGTCATACCAAAAAAAATGGAAGTAGGGGAATGATTAAGTATGTGATCTACGGTAGCCACAGCCTTAGCCCATAGACACTAAGGTGTTTGACGATGCTCCATTATTTTATGAGTCGTCTCAATCACATTACAATTCTTCCACTCCAAGATGCCATTCTCCTAAGGGGTATTTATATTGTTAAACTCTTGGTGAATACCATGATCTATAGAAAATGAGAAAACTCATTAGAAACAAATTCTCTATCCCTTATCTAATTTCCTAAGGTATTTAGCTTCTAGCCTGATCAGTTCTCCTCAAGTAGCAACCAATTCTTAAAGTCCGAGAAAGCCTTCGACTTTAGCTTCAAGAAATAAGCCCATGTCATCCTCCTATAATCATCCACAATTAGCATAAAATACAAGCTCCCTCGAAGGGACTCTGTCCTCATTGGACCACAAAGATTGGTAAAAATAAGCTCCAAGGGTGTTGAAGACTGCCTCGAAGCCTTTCTGGGAACAACATCACAATTCTACTTCCCACGGATGCAGGATACACAAGGTTGTTGGGTCACCACAATATACGACAAACCCCAAACAAGTTATCTTTTGGATGCCTTCCGAAGGTAACCATAATTGAGGTGACCAAACCAAGCATGCCAAAGCTTGGACTAAGTTTGGAAGGTAAGAAGAAGAGAAATCAATGCAGAAGAAGACTACAGCTTGTAGACTCCATTCTCCTCATAACTTGAAGAAAGAATCTATTTCATTCCATGATCAAGAATTCAAAAAGAGTCCTCATCAAATTCAACCAAAAGACCAAGGGCACAAATATTGTGCACCAAAAGTAGATGGTACCCAATGCCGACACATAAAGTACGTTTGATGTATGAGCACCACCATGTCCATTTGGAATAAGGTGCATGCTTCCCTATCCCTATATAGGAATGCACGAACTATCACCAGTGAGAATCTAGCCATCCAAAGGCCATAAATGAGAATTGTTACACTTGTTGAAGAAGGATTCATGTGTTGGAAGGGACCACTATCAACAATCCACTCCATAGTGTATGAGTAATAAAGCAAATTTTCATGCTACCATAGTTAGGTAATTAGCATGTTTCAAACTGGAGTATAAAAGGCAAGAGGGGACCAATGTAAATCATCTTTTTAATCATTTTCACATCTCCACTACTTAGAGCTTGAAGGTAATTCCTTCCCCACCATTGTAACGAGTGAGTTCCTTACAGCAACTATCATCAATTGATTCTCAAGCTACCATGGCTTCAATATCTCTTGTAATTCTTGGTTTTAAGACATCTTGAATAAAGAAATGGCAAGCTATGGTTCTCGGCATTTCTTGTTGTTTAGTATTTCTTGTTAGTCTTTGTGTAATTTCCTATCATTTCCATTGAAGAGGGGACTTTCATTACATTGGTATCAAAGCATGGAATTTGATCCATGGGAAGAGTCACTTTCATGGAGAATTTAGTCACAAGGACAAGTAGCAGGTAACTGGTGTACCAAGATTTGGTCACAGGGTTTGGTACAGTTCAAACCGTGACTAGTCAAGGTTCTTTGCAACAAGTCAGGATTACTTTTGGAGGTTTCTTAACGGAGATCTTGAGGAAGATGGAGGTTCTTGGCCAAACTAGTAGGTCATGATAAAATGGAGGCCCATTTCAAAGGTTCTTAACCCAAATTGGAGTCTAAACAGGGATTATAGGAGTTAAACCTTGGTTACTTTTTGGAGAAAGCTTCTTTTCCTCTTTCCAAGCTTCTTGCTGAAAACGGCGATGGATATTTCTTCTTATTTCTCTCTGCCATGATCATTTGTCTTCAAGCCACCTACTGGAAAAAATTCATGATGTCTTAAGTAACCTCTAGACTACTCTATTGCTAAGTATTCATTAAAATAATGATCACGTGGAGCAGGACGAGGACATCATAGTTTGCACCATTTTTTAGCCCTGCTTCTCCTAGGAAAAATAAAAAGTCTCCTTCATCATTGAAGCTTCTCCCTCATTTGAATGATTAACGAAAGTTTTGACATGAAGTGCTTACCTTATCATACTTGATCTTTCAGTCTTATTCAGCCCTAAAGCTTCCTTCACAACCCTAGCTATGGCTGAAAGTGGAGAGCATGAAGATCTCGGCATTTTTTTGAAGTTTTGAGTCAATCTTGGTCTCTTTTAGCTTCAAGAAGTGGAAAGCAAGCATCTACAACCGACATTGGACCATTCCTGGGACTCAAAGCTTCAAGGATAGTTGGCTATGGAATCAAAACATGGCAATAAGATTTAGGCATCAAATTCTTGGATTGTTCTCTTCCATTTCATCAAGCTTTTGCTCTAAATCACTCTAGGGATCTCTCTTCTACTTCAAGTATTCAAGATCTTGAAGAATCCAAGCAATGCATTCAAGATTGAAGGCCAATCTTCTCTTGAACTACAAATATAATAGGGATTGAAGAATTTCTTTGAAATATCCATCAAAGAGGATTCAAATCCAAGGGATTTTAATCTATACTACTCATTGGAGCTGAAGACTTGATCTAGATATCATTCTTGGATCATATTTGGAGCTAATGTGTGGGATTATGGAGTCTATTCTTCTCTTGATCATTTGTTGGATTCAAGAAGACAGTCTATCAACCTTTATGGCTGAAGCTTGACTCAAGCAACATCTTCTTCTTCAATCATTGAAAGAGGTATTTCTATTACTCTTCTTTAATCTCTCCAATTCCTCATCCAATTGTTGTTGCATTTGCTGAAGAGAGGTTAAATAGAGTACTTTTGCATTGAGCTTCAATTTTAGCATTGATTGAATGAACCATAATACTCAAGTATTGAAGCATTGAATCTTGAGTCCCAAGCATAAATTGATTGACGAATCAGCCCATTGAAATCAGCCCGTTGAAATTGAGGTCTATCATTACTATTTGTATTGTTTGATTAATCAGTCCATAGTAGTAACCAAACAATTTTCTTTCAATTTTGCTAATGGATTGCTTAACCTCTAAATTTGGGGTCTTTTGTTGTTTCAATCTATTGAGAATAACCACAAGAAATTTTTAAAAGGTGAGCATAGTAAATCAGTGAGTCACTGATTACCACCACAGGTAAACCTTTCTCATCCTCATTTACATACATTTTACCTTCCAATTCCTGCATATCATGGAAATATCAAAATCTTGATTCAACCATGCATATCATCCCCTAGTTTTTAGATCACTAGCTCTACAATGTATATTCTAACTGAGAAAAAGGTCGAAGCCGGATGAGATAGCAAGATGATAGCGAGGTGATCCTCCCTTATTATTTATGACTCTGTAGGGATGCACAACCTGGCCCAAAAGGAACCTTGAATACCTTCTAGATTGTTAGAGCCCATTTAAGTTCTTGTCTACTATTTTATCCCTCACCATAGGTGGTGGACCACCAAAGATCACTTGGGAAAGAGTGAACAAAGACTTCAAGACTTTTGGTACCAAACAAGGCTGTAGGTGACAGTTTTGAACAGAGATGCAGGTCTACATGTACTTTAAAGATGATCACAAATTGGTGAGAGAGTCTACAAGTTGTTCTTCAGTGTCCATAGGGGATTCTTAATGATCTATTACCAAATGGGTTGAAATAGGGTCCTAACAGCGAGTTTACAGGTGGTTACAGGTTGTTGTCTCATCCCGGGGACAGTCATAAAGAATCAGTTACAAGAGTAGAAATTTTATTCTAAAAATTTGGTTATTATACTCTATGCGTAGAGGACAAAGTTGGGTTTGATCCTAGCTATTGGCCACCTCGTTTGGACCAGTGGTTCAAAAAGTTATGGTCATTTAATGACAAGTGGTCACTATAGACAGCACCTGGATAGGTTGACAAGGTACATTATTTTGATCTGAAGTAACCATATACCTATTCCAAACTTGTAACCTCAGTAAATCTGGTATCTCTATGTGTTATTAGCTTCATCTGAAGCTATGAAGCACTTATATCGGAGAAGTATAGCTCTAGTTATTGACCATTCTTTGATAGGCAGAGTTCTGAGTTACTACAGTTTCCATGATGGCAAGGAATAAGAAGAAGGAGTATGTATTGGAGCACATTAATGAGGTATTAGAAGATTAAAATACTAAAGAAAAACCTACCATAAGGACCAAAAATTAGGGACAAGAATTTATGGGCAATAGTACAACTAATGAAGAGATCCAATGGCCAGTTCCTCATGACAATGATCCTAGAATTGAAGTAAATGTTACTCATGACTCCAATATTAATTTCCAGCAGCTATCAAAGAAAATTGGTAATATGAATGAAGGTCTAATCCAACTTACCCATTCAATGGATGACAAGTTTGGCAAGATGATTACACATATGGAGAAACAAAACCATAGGTTAGATGCCAAATTTGAGCTGGTTACAATATTTAGCAACTTGGGTAACAAATTGCAAAGCAATCCACCTTTCCATGCTGAAGATGTACCTCCTATTACTCATGGCAATGTGAGGTTCACAACAGCCCTCTAGCATATACTATCCACTTTTGAACATGGAGGACCTTCTAAGGTGAATGAAACTGTTCAGCCTCATACCAACTAGAAAAACAAACCAAACTTTAATAATTCAAGAGATAAGGGACAACAAGATTATTCCCTGCTACATGATGATAGAAATGAGTTTGTACATGGATATCATCCCTTCTATAAAGAGTTCGGTTCTCAATATACTCGAGTTCATAATGTAAGAGATGATCAAGGGCAGTATTCACATGATAAAGCAAGGAATGGAGACAGTTTCCAGCATGCTGAAGATCATGATGGTAGGTTGCCACATGGGATATCCACTCATAACCAACAATTACATGGGAACTCATTGTTTCATCATCAATCTTTTGGAAATAATCAAAAGGGACAACATTCATTTACTCCTAATCATGGACATCAAGCAATGAGTGATCATTTTAATAGGCAGCTGTCTTTTGGATATACCAATCATAATGGGCAGCACTATCATTATGATAAGGGATAAGATCAACATATCCAATTTCAAAGGAAATAACCCTCCACCGACCAAACTTGAGGAATGGATCAACAAATTTGAAACGTATTTCACTCTCTATCCACACAATGATCAAGCAAAGATTTATTATGCAGCCCTACACCTAGAGGGATATGCATATACATGGTGGAGATACATGAGCAAGATTGGGGAGAGTTTTTAGTCTTGGGAGGACCTGAGATCAGCCAACTATGACCCAAGTGTTCGTGTCACCGATGGAGAAGGAAAAGCTTGAAAGGAAATGGTATGATCTTGGGCAAAGGGGTTCTATCATGAGGGAGTATTCCAGCCAGTTCTTAAACCTTTCCATGTATGTGGAAGGCATTTCCTATTCAACCAAACTAAACAAATATATTTATGGTCTTGATCCAAACCTTTCAGCTAAAGTTGGGGTAGCCAAGCCTACAAATGTCCATGCAGCCATTCAATATGCTGAAAGGTACAGCCAAAAATATAGAAGAGATTTGACTTTATTTTAACCCAAAACAGGAATGAATTATCAATCGAATCAACCTATGAGATTTGGACTGCAGCTAAACCAACAAAGAGGGATTTAGAGCTAAAAATAGGTTTCAAAATAATTTCAGCAAGGTTCCAACTTACCCTACAGCATATGCTTCATAATAGATCAATAATTTTAGATATAATGATGATCCAAAAGGAGAATTCAAGAGGGCTAAAGGTGCATTTAAGAAATATCCCAATAACAATAGCAACAAGGCACTTCCCAATGACAAATCCAAGGGTCTATGCTATAAATGTGGGGAGAAATGGTCTCCTGAGCACAAGCAGAAGTGCAAAGGATATATGGCAAAGTCTAATATGTTGAATATTGAAGACTCTAATGAAGAGGAGACACAAGAAGGAAATCTTTTGCAAGTAGAGGTAGTTTCTAGTCGTGATGAGATGCATGAGCATGATGTTCAGGACACATAGGAGGAATTAGAGCCAGTTAATAGTTTCCCTTATGATCTAGGTGGTCCATTTGATCTTGGTGGATCAGATATTGATGATCCTTCTATGGTTTCTTGTCAGCCCATGTTATGTTCCATATCTCAGGATGCATGGATGGGTTGTAAAGGTAAAAATACACTTTGGCTCAAGGGTACTATAAATTCAAAGGTTTCTCATACTCTCATTGATATGGGCAGCACATAGAGTTTTGTCAATGCCAAATCATTGTATGAGATGAAGTTACTACCTCAAGAAATAGATGCCCTGCTAAAGATACAAGTGGCTAATGGTGCTCAAGAGCTGAGCAAAGAGATATGCCATCAGACTCCTATTGAATTATCACAGTCTTGCACTATTATGATAGACTTGATTGTCCTAGATGTGGTTCCTATTAACATCATCATTGGCTGTTGCGATTGGCTTAAATAGCTTGGAAATTTTTCTTTGGACCTAAATCAGATGTTCATGGAGTTTACTTGGAATGGGCAGCAAGTAAAGCTTAATGGCATAGAGAGAAAGCAAGTAGAAATAATTAGAAGATGATGATGAAGAAAATTAATGCTATGTCTTGCATTTTCACACTTTTTCTATCAAAGACAAATGAAAATCAACAATCTACTTCACCTAAGGAGCAAGATCCATATCTATGTAAACTTTTGGAAGAGTTTAAGGACATATTCCAACCACCTATATCATTGCCTCCTCAACAAGAAGTGGATCATCCTATTGATTTCCTGATACTAAACCCATCAACAAACCTCCTTATAGGTTATCCAAGTATGAGAGAGAAGAAGTAGAGAAACATGTTAAAGACTTGCTAGAAATGGGGTTTATTTAGCCTAGTCAGTCACTTTTTTCTTCTCTTGTACTACTTGTCAAGAAGAAAGATGGGTCATTTAGGATGTGTATTGACTATAGAGACTTAAACAAGAGCACCATAAAGAACATGTACCCAATCTCCCACATTGATGATTTGTTGGATGAACTCAAGGATGCAAGAGTTTTCACTAAGATTGACTTAAGGTCAAGGTATCACCAAATCAAGATGAAAGCAAGGGATGAGTACAAGATAGTTTTTAGGACAAAAAGAGTTGTCTACCACTTCCTAATTATGCCATTTGGACTTTCAAATGCACTTGTAACTTTCCAGGCTTTTATGAACAAGATTTTGTAGCCATTCTTGTATAAATTGGTCTTGGTATTCTTTGATTATATTCTCATATATAGTAAGAATTGAGAGGAACATCTGAAGCATGTTAGAGAACTCCTTCTTACCTTGAGAAGGCACAAGATTTTTGCAAAGGAAAGCAAGTGTACTTTTATGCTAATGAGGTAGAATAATTGGGTCATATAGTTGGTGAGAAAGGAATAATGTTTGATCCAAAGAAGGTCCAGTGCATCAAGGATTGACCCATACCACAGAATTCTACTTCATTGTGAGGATTTCTTTGATTATCTTCTTTCTATAAGATATTCATCAAGAATTATGCCCATGTAGCAACTCCTCTTACTAACTGATTGAAAAAGGAAGCTTTCTTTTGGGATGCTATAGCCACTATGAGTTTCAATGAGTTGAAAAGTCTTCTCATCTCAGCACCTATCTTAGTGTGCCCAATTTTTTCCAAGGAGTTCACTATATTTGCTTATGCTAGTGGCAGAGGTATTGGGGCTATTTTATGCCAAGTCCATGGTGTTATTACTTATGATAGTAGGAAGTTGGATGATAAAGAAAGAGAACTCCGTGTCTATGAGTAGGAAATGTTAGCTATTCTTCATGCAATCAAGAAGTGGCACTGCTACATCTATGGTAGCCATTTTAAGGTGAAGAGCGACCATCGTGTGCTCAAGTATTTCCTCTCTCAGCCAAATTTCTCTCCCAAAAAAAGATGATGGTTAGCTGCACTTCAGGGATATGATTTTGAGATTTCTTATATAGCAGGCAAGGATAATGTAGTGGTAGATACCTTATCCAGGATGTGGGCATGTTCCGTTTCTATCATCTCTACCATACATAAGGATTGGATCTAGGACATTCAAGAAGAATATCCTTTAGATGAGCACATTGCCAATATTATGAAGAAATTACAACAAGCTGATGGATCTAAATTTCCCAATTTCAAATGGCAAAATGGACTTCTTTATTTTAAAGGGAGAGTATACTTGACCCCTCAGTCATCATTTAGGTCTCGAATTTTATAGGAGATGCATTCTTCTCCTTTGGCAGGACATATTTGATTGTTTAAAACCTTTGTCAATATCCATAAATGTTTCTATTGGAAGGGACTTTGGAAAGATGTCAAGGAGTATGTGATACAGTGCTTACCATGCCAGCAAAATAAAGATTTAAATTTATTTCCTAGTGGTCTACTTCAGCCTTTGCCTATCCCACATGGTAAATGGACTGATATCAGTATGGACTTTATTACAAGACTTCCTACCACTAAGCATGGCTGGAATATCATTTTTGTTGTGGTTGATCGTCTTACAAAATCAGCCCACTTCTTACCTACCAAAGTCTAATATTCAGCCAAAAAGGTGGCAGATCAGTTCATTGAAGAAATTTTCAGACCTCATGGATTACCTGTGAAGATTGTTTCTGATAGAGATTCCAAGTTCATGGGGAATTTTTGGAAAATCATTTTTACTTCCATGGGTACCAAACTAACTCCAAGTACTGCCTACCATCGAAAAACAGATGACCAAATTGAAAGGGTCAATAAATGGTTAGAAATCTACCTCAGACACTTTTGCCATGATACACAAAATGCATGGGATCATTGGATTCATCTTGCAAAGTTCTGTTACAATAATAGTCATCACATGAGTATTGGTATGTCACCATTTGAGGCATTGTATGGATATAAAGTCCAAGTACCTTCAAGAAGTGAATCCCCTTGCTCCGAAAATATGGAAGCCTTAATGAAGTAGTGCAAAGAAAACATCAAGAAGGCACAAGAGACAATGAAATTATATGCGGATGATAAAAGAAGGCATGTGGATTTTGAAGATGGAGAATGGGTATTTTTTAAAGTACCTAAGTCTCGTTATGCTTCTCTCAAGGGTGGACATAATAAGCTTGCTCATCACTATTATGGTCCATATCAAATCAAAAGGAAAGTTGGAGACCTTACTAACCAACTTGATTTTCCTTCAACCACATGCATTCACAATGTTTTTCATGTGTCTCAACTCAAGAAATACATTGGCCCTAACATACAAGTTCTTGAAGAACTACCTCCTCTTGATGAAGATGGCTTAATCATCTATGAGCCCGAAAGGATTATTGGAAAGAGACAGAAGGTTCTAAGGAACTGTATTGTCATGGAATATCTTGTCAAGTGGAAAGGATTGCCTATGGAAGAATCATGTTGGAAACATGCTTCATATTTAGATAAGTTTTCCATGGATTTTTCCATGGCTTCTTCAAGAAGATAATTAGTTCATTGCATAGTGGACGGCTTGCTGTTACAATTTCCTGTCATGAAAATAATTGGCCTATCGACATCAAAATTGGATTTTGATGGTATGGATGGATACTTTATGAAGTATCCTTCATTTCTATATCTCATATTTGTCATTCCGACATTTCTATCCAAAGTTATGGGTAATTTAATATCACTACCTTGTTTAGGATAGATTCTAGACTTCCATTGTTTTGAGCTTATTTTGGAGATTCTTTTCAATGGAAGATTATCTTCTTCAATGGACAACTTCAACAAGGATATTCATCATTGGTCTCTCATTTCTTCACATTTACCATTCACTTGTCCTTTCAATCTTCAAAATTTTTAGGACAAAACTGTTGGGTAGGGATGGATTGTAATGAAGCAATTTTTCATGCTACCTTAGTTAGGTAATTAGCCTATTTTATACTGGAGTATAAAAGGCAAGAGGGTACCAATGTAAATCATACTTTTAATCATTTTCATATCTCCACTTCTTGGAGCTTGAAGGTAATTCCTTCCCCACCATTGTAAGGGATGAGTTCCTTGTAGACTATCATCAATTGATTCTCAAGCTACCATGGCTTCAACATCTCTTGTAATTCTTGGTTGTAAGATATCTTGAATAAAGAAATGGAAAGCTATGGTTCTCAACATTTCTTGTTAGTCTTTGTGTAATTTCCTATAATTTCCATTGAAGAGGTAACTTTCATAGTATGGGTCCATCCCTCACAACACAACATCAGAAGCCATCAGGGTCGAATCCTCAACCACCTCCAAATGGAGGAAAGTAGTTGATGACAGAGCAACCACCACTCCAAAATCCTTTGAAGATTTCTCCTTCTTCTCCTTCTCCTTCTTCTCCTTATCAAGGCAATCCTTCTTTTAGTGACCTGTTTTGCCACAAATGTGACAAGTAGACTCCTTTTCTTTTCCCTTCTTAGATTTTTCTTCATTTTTGTTCTTTTGGTCCTTCCTCTTCTTCTGAGAAGACTGACCAACCAAGGCCTCAGATTTAGAAGCATTGGTACCTTTTGATTGCTCATCTTGGTCCAAGACCATAGAAACTAACTCTTCCCATCGAAAAGTCTTAGACTGTCTTGAAGCAATAATGGCAGAATAGAAACCACTGCAATGGGGTGATACTTATGAAAGAAGAGTTATTGCCATGCCTTCAAAAGTGATCACTTTCTCTGTGTTTTGAACCTTGTTAACCCTCAGAAAAACAAGTTGGAAAAGTGAAAAATCCAGAAAACCTAAAGTAGAAGCCAAGGCCAAGGTGAAAGTGGAATGGAAGACAAAGGCGCATCAAGAAAAAGTGTAAGTTGATACTTTTTCAAAAGAGTGCAAGGCGCAACATGATTTATTTTAAGAGCACTGACCCGTGCAAATTATAAATGTAGATGGGAGGTAGGAAAAAAGCTAGGAAAATAGGAGAACAATGGAAAAAAGGGCCTACTAGCCTATGGCCGGCCATGTAAATAGGGGATGACCGCCCCAGGGAAAGAGGGTTTTGTATATAAATTTCCAAAAGTGAATGAGAGCTCATTCTTTGGTATGTGTCAACAAGAGACTCACCTTCTTCTCTTTGCTTGCTTGTGTGTGCTTGAGGGAGGGAGTGTGAGAGTGAGGGAGTGAGTGTGTGAGGGTGAGGGTGAGGGATCAAGGAGGTGAAGCTCTCCACCATCTCCTCTCTTCTTCTTCTTCTATCCTCTTCTCTTCTCTTCTCTTCTCTTGTCTCGTGTGTGGCTATGGAGGATGGAGCTTGGAGGTGGAGGCTTGAGGATGCTTAAGCTTTCATCAAGAATCATGGAGCTATTGGAGTGCTTGACAGAAGAAGCAACTCAATCAGGTATCAAGGTAAGCTCACTACACTCATAGAGAGGGATGTCATGTTGGCTATGTGAGAGGTAGCCATTAGTGCTCGCTTGAAATGCTTGAACAATAAGCGGTCTATGGGTAGCTTGAGCTCACCTCTACATTTTGGTTCCATTGTTGGGACCAACGGATTCAAGCTTGATCGCTTGCATGCTTCAAATCAAGTATCAAAGTAAGGGTTTTATCCATGAACTAGAGCTTGAGGTAGATAAGAGATTTAGGTGTGTTAATTGTTAAAAACAAGTAAGTATTTTTGGGTTTGGATGTGTAGATGAGTAGGCTAAAGAAGCATGAAAGATATCTTGTGATTTTTACTTACATTAGGTAGGATAGGATCAAAACAGTGTGAGCACATGATAGGGTTTCGACTCTCTCTCATCACTAAGACCTAAAAGCAAAAGTGATGAGGGCAGGCTGAAGTAGTGCTATAAATAGCACAAACAGAATGCATAAAATAATGCAAGTCTACCAATAAAATCTGGCCAACTACTGCCAAATTTGGCCAACCTGCCAAATTTTATTGAAACCACCACAAAATTGGCCGCCATAAATGCTGTAATAAATGCACTGCCCATATGGCACTGAGTTGCCCACCGATCCTGCCCAAAAACTAATGATTACTAAAAAGAATGCCCATGTAACTAACAAGAAATACGTGAGTCCCTCTAAGAGAACTGATTGCACCAATTGTATCTTGAGAAATGCTAGTTCAAGGGATGAATAATCTCTAATACCCCATCTCAGGGTCTGTGTTTGCTCTTGACATCGTTCTTGCTTCTCGCTCCACGAGGTTGTCAATCAGTCCTAGTAGCTCTAGTAGCGCTTTGCCCTCAATCTTGCCATCCTTTTGTCAAGATTGTGGGAGAGAAGGAAGGAGTCTCACTTGTAGCTCTCTTGCTTGCACAATGGGGAAATACACACAGAGGTGGAGGCTAAAAACAGTTTTCCTCTTCTTAGTTGTGTAAGCCAAAAAGAACTCTCATACAAAGAAATAGAATAACCCTATATATGGGTCTTAAACCAAACTCAACTAACTAAGGTGGCATACTAACTGAGCCACGAACTAGAGTAGATAAGGATAGCTGTCATGTAGCTATTATTCATGGGCGGTATACCAACCGCGTCTGCAAGTCGGTGACATAAATACACAACGGTCACACTGGCGTATCACGAGTGGAGCTCGATATCTCAACACTCCCCCTTGAGCTCAATCCCAATTCCTGCACACCAAGCAGGTCTCTGAACTTGCGCAGCTTCTCTGCGCCCAATGCCTTCGTGAATATGTCAGCTACCTGATCCTCTGTGCTGACATAAACTAGATCAATAAGACCTAGTAAAACCCTCTCTCGCACATAGTGATAATGCACCTCAATGTGCTTTGTTCTAGCATGATAGACTGGGTTATTTGCCAAGTGTATACTACTCATGTTGTCACAATAAATGACAACTAGCCCATCTGTAGAGACTGATGAATATCATAAAGTAGCTTATGCAACCAACCTACCTCACATGCAGCCATTGCTGCACCCCTGCACTCAGCCTCTGTGCTCGACAAGGCAACTGTAGGCTGTTTCTTGCTGCTCCAAGTGACTGCAGCACTCCCAAAAGAGAACACATATCCAATGGTAGATCATCTATTAGAAATACTACCAGCCCAATCAGCATCAGTGTATCCATGCAACTGTATCTGAACCCCAGTCTCATAAAATAGTCCATACTACAATGTGGACTTCACATACCTGAGTATGCATCTAGCCGCATCCAAATGTGGTTTCCTTGGAGCCTGCATAAACTGACTTACCAATCCAACAGCATAGCTCAAATCTGGCCTGGTAATAGTCATATAAATCAAACTTCCTACTATGCGTCTATACATAGTAGGGTCTTCTAGAAGCCCACCTGCATCTGTGCTCAGCTTCACATTCTGCTCCAAAGGAACTGAAATAGGCTTACAGCCTGTCATCCCATATTTGGACAACATGTCCAATCCATACTGCCTCTGCAAGAGCTGTATCCCACTTGGTGATCTAATCACCTCAATGCCCAAGAAATAACGCAGCTCTCCCAAATCCTTCATCTCAAACTTCTGCTTCAATAGCATTTTCACATGAAGGATATCTTCATCACGGTTACATGTCATAATCAAAGCATCAACATAAATGACAAGTAGCATAATACCTTTCTCTGTTTTTCTCACATAAAGTGAGAAATCTGCCTTGGAAATCTGAAAGCCAATAGTGACAAGATACTGTCCTATCTTGTCAGACCATGCTCTAGGTGCTTGCTTCAAGCCATACAAGGCTTTCTTCAACCTGCAAACAAACTCGGGATGAACATCATGCACATAACCTGGTGGCTGCTCCATATAGATCTCTTCTTGCAAATCACCATGCAAGAAGGCATTCTTTACATCCATCTGATGTAAAGACCATCCCTTTGATGCAGCCATAGCAATGACTGCTCTTACGGTTGCCATCCTTGCAACCGGACTGAATGTTTCTTCATAGTCAATGCCATATGTTTGTGCATACCCCTTGACTACTAATCTTGCCTTGTATCTGTTCACAGAACCATCTGCATTGTGCTTCACCTTATAAACCCACTTATAGCCAATTGCATTTTTACCTTTAGGCAAAGGTACCAATTCCCATGTAGCATTTGCTTCCAAGGCATCCATTTCTTCATCCATGGTTTTCTCCCATTTTTCTTTTCCCATGGCTTGCTCAAACGAAGTGGGTTCTGGTTCTTGTATCACTTTGACCATATATGCATAGTGAATGGCTGTAAATCCATCATATTTCAGCCTATCCACAGGATACCTAGCTCTCATAGACCTGCGCAAAGTAGGTTCACTCCCAGGTGCTCTCAAAACATCCCTGGTCTTCCTTACTCCAGGTGTAACAATAGAAGGAATACCCAACTCATCATCAATGCTCTGTTGTGAGCCACTGGATTCACCATCCACATAAGAGTGACCTGCATTCACATCAAACATGGGCTGATCAACCTTCTCTTTTCCTTTTCGTGATACTTGCATACCACTATCTGCATTGCTTTGAGAAGATTCTCTTGATCTCAATCTGCCTGTCCATGGCAAAGAATGTGAACCACTGCTAGAGGACGCTCTAGGTCCACTAATATTTTGTGACTACTGCTGTGAATTCTGTGCAGCATTATCATTTTGTGCATCTACATCATCAATCACATTTACTGGTTTATACCAGCTACTCATCTCATCAAAAACAACATCTCTGCTCACTGTAAACTTACGAGTAGAAGGGTTATAGCATCTATACCCTTTTTGCTGCAGAGAGTAACCAATAAAGATGCACTTCTCAGCTTTTGGATCCAACTTGGATCTCAACTCATCTAGCACATGTACATAGGCAATGCAACAAAAAATTTTCAAATGAGAAATATCTGGTTTCCTACTAGTATACCTCTCCTCTGGAGTCATTCCATGTATTGCTACAGTGGGAGTCCTGTTCATTATGTAGACTGCTGTAGCAACTGCTTCAGCCCAATAAAAATCTGGCAAGTCTTTCTCATTGAGCATCGCACGAGATACCTCTCCAATATGCCTATTTTTCCTTTCTGCAATTCCATTTTGTTGTGGGGTATGACTGCATGAATATTGCTGCTTTATGCCATACTCCTGCAAGAACTTTGCAAACTCATTTGAGAGGTACTCTCCCCCTCCATCTGACCTTAGGCATTTTATCTGCAAGCCTGTTTCTTTTTCAACCATAGCTTTAAGAGTTTTGAAATGCCCAAAAACTTCACTTTTCTTTTTCATAAAATACACCCAAAATTTTCTGCTATAGTCATCAATAAAAGTGACAAAATAATGACAGCCTCCAAGAGATGCAGCTTTAGTAGTCCACACATCAGAGTGGATTAATTCCAATGGCTTCTCACTCTCTTAAACATGTCTAGGAAATGGTTTCCTTGCCTGTTTTCCAAACTGACAGGCTTCACATACCTTATGCATTTCTGCAACCTTGAATTTGGGCAATCCTACAACAATATTTTGGGCCTGCATTGATTTAAGTCGATGTACATTAACATGACCAATGCGTTTATGCCAGATATCAATATCTGCAACTACACCGGTCCCATGTGCAAACATTGCTGCACTCAATTCAGACATGTCTGCATCCAATGTAAACATTCTGCCCTTCTTCTTTCCTTTTGCTATCAAGCGACCTTTATTTTTCATATCCTCAACAAAGCATCCATGAGGATTAAATCTGACCTGCAAGCCCTCTCAACCATTTGACCAACAGAAACCAGATTCTTGGTGATATTCGGGACATGAAATACATCGAACATGTATTTATTTTTCCTATCCTGCATAGACAAAGGAATTTTTTCAATCTGCACAATAGGATGTGCAGTATCATCACCAGTCTCCACAAATCCTGGTTTTTCCATTTTCCTTGCATCCTCCATCCATTCTGCATGACCTGTCATGTGGTTTGATGCACCTAAGTCAACATACCATACATCATTGCTTTCTTCTGCACTTGTCACATAATTGTTCATGTGCTGCACCATAAACAAATGCTCATTTCTGTCATCACCCTGTCTACTAGAAGATGCATAATTCCCTTGTTGCAGTTTTCCATTCATGATGTCATTCTGCTTTTTATAGCAGTCTTTAGCCATATGACCCATTTTACCATAGTAGTAGCATTCAACATTACTGTTTGCATTTTGGCCTCTTTGCCATCCACCACGACCTCTTTGGCTCCCCTACCTCTAGAGTTACCACGTCCTCCTCCATAGGACTGGTTTTCTTGAGTTTGTTGCATATTCTGATTTCTGCCACGGCCTCCAAATCGGCCTCCTCTACCTCTGCCTCTACCTCTTCCACCATTTGAGTAGAAGACAGCTTCTTTTGAAGTTCCTCCTGAAGAAGATGCACCACCATTTCTCTGCTCCTTAGAAATTAGAAGAGCAATCAACTCCTCAAAATCAGGAAATCTTTCACGGACGAAAATGGACGTTCGGAACTGTGCATAATCCTTTCCTAGACCATTCAAGGTCACTGAGACTAAATCATCATCTTCCACTGGCAATCCAATGGAAGCAAGTGCATCTGCAATCTTCTTCACCTTCATGTGGTAGTCATTGATGCTCATACTTTCTCTTTGCACATTGTGCAACTCTTGCTTGAGCTGCATTTTCCTGGCTTGCGTATTTGTGCTATACATTTTTGACAAAGTATCCCATGCCTCCTTTGGCGTACTTGCATCTTAAATATGCACAATCATAGAGTCTGAAATGCTGATAGACAGCCAGTACATAACTTTCCTGGCTCTCTCATGCCATGCTTTAAATGCCTGCATTTGCTGTTGATTGGGAACATCAGGAAGAACTGGTTCTTCTTCATTTCCTGCAACAAATTCCCAATATCCTTTTCCCATAAGGAAATTCGTCATTCTAAACTTCGATGCTTGGAAGTTGTTCTTGTCAAGCTTTTCAGTGACAATCTGTGAAAGAGAATCAGATGCCATTACAGAACACTGCAAAAAATTTTGTCACTGCAAAAAACATAGCTTCACCCTCATAAGGGAAAATCTGCAAAACTAGCGAAAGTGGTATTTGACCACACAGTCACTTCCTAGTGACAATTTTGCATCAACAGGCAATAGGGATGATTCTATAACTCCCAATGTCTCTGCGCACAAGTATATGATGCAATTTCTACAGTAACTTTTCACCGACCTGTAGAACAGTGGCTGCACAGCACAAAATTGGGCCTTTTCCTGAGTGCATGCAGAAAACTTCCGCCTCCAAAACAGGCCCAAAATGGCCTCAAATCAAAAAAACAAGGTCGCCAAGGGCAAAACCCCTTCCCGCAGCATATACTGCCCTCTTGCTTCACCGCGAAGGGCGACTCAACCTGAGACAATGCACTCCTGCACTTTCCGGCTGTGCTACCTGCAGAGATCTGCTCCCAAACCAGAAAATGAAAGCAACACTGCTCCTCTTACCAAAACACCGCAAGCTTGGCTTGCTTTCTTGAGCTCCTTACCATGAACAAGGCTCTGATACCATGTCAAGATTGTGGGAGAGAAGGAAGGAGTCTCACTTGTAGCTTTCTTGCTTGCACAATGGGGAAATACACACAGAGGTGGAGGTTGAAAACGGTTTTCCTCTTCTTAGTTGTGTAAGCCAAAAAGAACTCTCATACAAAGAAATAGAAGAACCCTATATATGGGTCTTAAACCAAACTCAACTAACTAAGGTGGCATACTAACTGAGCCACGAACTAGAGTAGATAAGGATAGCTGTCATGTAGCTATTATTCATGGGCGGTGTACCAACTGCGTCTGCAACTGACAAGTCGGTGACATAAATACACAACGGTCACCCTGGCATATCACGAGTGGAGCTCGATATCTCAACACCTTTCAGCCCCACCGCCATCTCCAAAGGTCCTATCAACTAGGCTTCAGGGTACCCGACTATGTTATGGAGTCTCCTCCTATTGGTGGGTTCCTTGGGGTTATTAAGTCTAATTGTATTCCTTGTTGTCGAAGATAGCCCTCAACTTATGCACATTCAGTGCTGGGTGCTCTATCGTGTTAGAATATCAAGCTCGTACTTGTGTGTTGACCGACATGAACTGGACACAGCTAGTCTGGCTAGATCAGTTAGGTGTATTAAATAAGTCGGTGTCACTTCTAGTGTGAATGGTCTTTATGACCTTAGGTTGTATATGCACTATGTGTGTGTGCTAAATGAATAATAAGAAGAATAGAGAGTGTAAGCATGTTGCTTCACTCCATGTTGCTCTCCTTCCTGCTTCCATGAAATCTAACATGGTATCAGAGCCATGAATGGGCTCACTGGTGGAATGCACTCAAGAAGAAGACTTGAAGAGTGAACTGAAGAGCTGGAAAAAGAAGAGGACTGACTGTCATTTCCATCAATGGTCACACAGAGGTATGTACTGTGAAGCATTGGAGTCTCATTGCTTGAAGCAGGAGCTGTGGCTTGCTGAGGAGTCTTCCAAGGACTGATTGAGCACCAGTGAGTGCATTATTACTATAGTAATGAGCAAGATGTGCAGCAGCACATATCTGCCCAGCCAGCGTGTTTGCGCCTGTTTTCAGGCTAAACTCCATGGCTGAGATTCAGCACATGGACTGCTTACCAAGGCTCTATTGAGCATCACCAGGAATGTGGCTTGTCTGGAGATTCACCAAAGCTCCGTTGAGCATCAACAAGTGGGCAAATCTGATCTGAATATACTCTGAACAGTCTATGTGGACTGTGCCTATGAACAGGCTACTCTCATTGGCTGAGATTCAAGGAGTATAGCACTTGTCAGGTGGCATAGAGCTTGGATGCATACCAAGGAAGGTTCTTGAAGGGTATACCTTACTATTGCTCTTGTGGGAGCTCATGTGGGAGCTGTAATAGAGGTGTACATATCTGAATACACAGGGCTGAACTGTCAGTGAACTTACAGTGACATTATACACTTGGGAAGTCTGCATTTTTGGATGCTCTTTGGCATGTACATTGAACTTGGATGTAGCACTTGATGCTTGGTAGAAGACATGTCATATTTCTTGGGTATTTTGACATAAACTTGGAGCTTGAAATGGCCTGATCTAAGAGCCTGTGATAGGCTGAAAATTGAAAAAAAAAAATGCAGACATAAAGCACAAATTGGTTATTTCTGAAGAACTAGTTGGCTGGGTTTGTTCCACAGGTACTTGAAGACTTGGTCTATGACTGTTGAATGCTTGAGCATTGGAAACGGAAGTAATGCAAATGGTTTATGGATTTTTGGGACTGAAATTAATCCCTGTTGCCAGTGCATTGGCTGTTTGAAATCTGGGAATTTATTTACAATATTCATATATGCTAGTTATATACTGTTTTGAGGTTCTATGCCTATGCATGGCTTGATATGTACTAGCAGCAATCTATGGAAGTTTGGGACATGTATGACATGTATACTACTCAGTTTTGGGCTTGAAATCACTGTTGGTCACTCACAGAATTACAGTTTTCAGACTGCATAAGTGTACCCTGGCAGTGAGGTTGCAGGAGTTCAAACCAAAGTGAATACATAGTATTTGCACTGATTGTTTTACTCACAGGTTAAGCCACTTGATTGTGAGCTGTTTTGGACTGTTAGTGGGCTGAAATACGCTGGTTTTTTACTGCAATTAATTGTAGAAAACTGTCATAAATAGTTCCGGGCTGAAGTAACCATTAAGAAGATCTTGGTTTGCAGGTAGTCAGGCAAGGTCTGCAACATGGCAAATGCTAATAGAACTGATAATGTAACCCAGATTGTGGGAGAAAAGCTTGATAGCAACAATTATGCAATATGGAAGTTCCTCATGGAGAACTTTTTGATAGGCAAAGGATACTGGGACTTAGTGACAGGTGTTGAGGCTGAACCTGAAGTTCCAGATAGGAATCCTACAGCTGATCAAAGACGAACGCATCGAGCCTGGACGGAAAGAGCTCGCAGAGTGTTACATTGGCTATCATTATGTATCTCAGATGCTATGGTGATGCAGATCATGAACTGTAAATCCCCAGCAGATGCATGGAACATATGGGTCAGATACTATGGCACAACTACGAGTGCCAGGAAGATACAATTGAAGTAAAAATTCAACAACATAGAGAGGAAGAACAGATCCATACAGGACTATGTCACAGAGATTAAAACCTTAGCAGATCAGCTCGCATCTGTTGGCTCACAGGTAGAAGATGAGGATATGGTTGCAGTGACCTTAAATGGCTTGGGTCCGGAGTACAAGTCTTTTGACACTTCAGTATCTGTGCGGGATGAGATGCCTGATTTTAATGAGCTGGTTGCATTATTGATTCATGAAGAGGTGAAGCTTGGCTTAGCTACAGGGTCAAGCAGCTCAAAGAATAAGGATGCAATTTTTTATTCGAATCAGCATGGTCGTGGTAGCCGTGGTAGAGGCTATGGATCTGGCAGAGGAGGCCAGCAGAATGCATCCTATAGTAATAGCAATCAGCAGTCATCAAATGCAAGAGGTAGTGGCAACTTTTGAGACAGGGGGAGATCTAACTCCCGTGGTAGAGGCTCATGACAGCAACAACGTCAGTCAGACAATCCAAATAAAGATAAGGATTGTCACTACTGCAGAAAGTATGGGCATATTGCAAAGGATTGCTGGAAGAAGCAGGGAAATCAGAAGGGCAAGCAGCATGGACATTATGCTACGTCCAGTCAGGCAGATGACTCTGGTGATAGACTGTTTTCCATGCAGTATGTCAAAGATAAGGCTGCTAAAAAATCATCTGATGATGTAGTATGGTATATTGATTCAGGGGCATCAAACCATATGACCCCACATGGTGACTGGTTCACTGAGATGGTTGCAGATAAGCATGGCTATGTTTGCACAGGAGATGATACGCAGCATAGCATAGAGCACAAGGGGAAAGTGCCTCTGGTTGTACATGATGGTAGGAAGAAGAATCTTCATGATGTTTTGCATGTCCCTTCGATTACGAAGAACCTATTGTCTGTGGGCCAGATGACAGAGCAGAACTTGCAGGTTCGCTTCAATAAGCATGGCTGCTTTATTGAAGAGTTTGGCAATGGATGCAAGTTGATCGCGAAAGGCCACAAAAATGGAAGAATGTTCACACTTGATGCTACACTACTAGAGCTGAACTCCGCTATGTTTGCCCAGGGTTCTGGCACTATCAGGGACTTAGAGATTTGGCACAAGAGAGTGGGGCATGTCAATTTGCAGAGGCTGCAGACCATGCAGAAGAAACAGCTGGTGACAGCGTTATCTAGATTCCAATATTCAGATATTGGTCATGTATGCAAGGCTTGCCAGTTTGGTAAGCAGTCACGATTGCCGTTTGTCAGGCATGTAAGACAGAGTACACGACCACTGCAGTTAGTGCACTCTGATGTTTGGGGACTAGCTCATAATGCATCTATGGGGGGTTCCAGATACTATGTATCTTTCATTGATGACTACAGTCGATATACCTGGCTTTACATATTGAAAACAAAAGATGAGGTCTTTGCTGTTTTTCAAAAATTTAAAGCACAGGTTGAGAAGGAATTTGAATGTTATATCTCTTGCTTGAGATTTGATAGTAGTGGGGAGTATGTCTCCAATGAATTTGCTGATTTTTTGGCTGAAAATGGCATTCGTAGGCAGCTAACCTGCAGCTACACTCCACAGCAAAACAGAGTAGCTGAAAGGAAGAACAGGGTTCTAATGGAAGCTGCTAGGGCCATCATGAATGAGAAGCATATGCCGCTTTACTATTGGGCAGAGGCTGTTGTGACAGCTGCATATATTCTGAATAGGACTCCCACTGCAGGCATTCATGACATGACACCGTTTGAGAGGCTCTATGGCTATAAGCCGGATGTAAGACACATGAAGGTCTTTGGCTGTCTTGCTTATGTGCACATTCCAGATGAGAAAAGGAAAAAGCTCGATCCCAAAGTGCATAAGAGTTGTTCATTGGATACTCGCAGGAGAAGAAGGCATACAAATGTTATGATCCCTCTACCAGGGAGACTTTGGTAAGCAGGGATGTCATCTTTGATGAGTTGGGCTCATGGTATGTCTCACTAGTTGCAGTGCCATTGGATATGCCTTCCACTCATGTATCTATAGTTGAGTTGCAGCAGAACACTGATATGACAGGACCTAGTAGTCAGCAGATAGTATCCCCATGGACAGGGAGATTGCGACACTCATCGTCCCCTGACACTGGTATGTCAGTGAGGGGGAGATATTATGATGTCTTGGACAGCAAAGGAAAAGAGAAAGCTACTAAGGATGGTATGACGCCACCTGGCAGAATGACTTCTGGATATGAGTCTGCTGATACGTTAGACAGTGAACTTGGCATTCTGACTGTCTATACGCCTGGTACGAGGCAGAACAGGTATATTCCGCCTCATGAGAGAGGGGAATCGAGCAGTGCACCACAGCCTAGACGATTGCAGAGGGTCAAATACCCTGTTGACAGGTTGACGTACTCTGGTTATTCTACAAAGCATTATGCATACATGACAAAAGTGATGGAGATCAAAGAACCATGTACTTATGCTGAAGCAGCAAAGGATGAAAATTGGTGCATGGCTATGGATGAAGAGATAAAAGCCTTGGCTGAAAATCAGACTTGGGATTTGGTACCACTGCCCGAAGGGAAAAAGCCTGTTGGCTGCAAATGGGTTTATAAAATCAAATGTAAGTCTGATGGCAGTGTGGAAAGGTACAAAGCAAGGCTGGTCGCTAAAGGATATGCTCAGCAGTATGGCTTGGACTATGATGAAACATTCAGCCCGGTTGCAAAAATGGCAACCATACGAACTGTTATTGCCTTGGCTGCTGAAAAAGGCTGGAAATTGTAGCAGATGGATGTTAAGAATGCATTCCTCAATGGTGATTTAGTAGAGGATGTATACATGGTTCAACCGGAAGGGTATGAGCACCCTGATTTTCAGCATTATGTGTGCAGGCTGAAAAAGGCACTGTATGGGCTGAAGTAGGCTCCGAGAGCCTAGCATGCTAGGATCAGCAGTTACTTGCAGAGTCTTGGATTTGTTGTTGGCAGGGCTGATCATAGCCTGTTTACAAAGAAGACTGATAGTGGCTTGGTAGTGCTGGTCATATATGTTGATGACCTGATAATCACTAGAGATGATGACATGGGAATTCAGTATGCTATGAAGATGTTGAAATCTGAATTTGACATGAAAGATCTGGGAGATCTGAAGTATTTCTTGGGTATTGAGGTTGTACCAGTTGAAAATGGATTATGGTTGATGCAGAAGCACTATGCCATGGAAATGCTTAAGAAGTATGGCATGGCTGAATGCAAACCACTGGATACACCTCTGGACCAGAATGTAAAGCTAGACATGAACACTGGGGCTGAAGTAGAAGATGTGACTATGTACAGGCAGATGGTTGGCAGTCTGATTTACTTGACCATCACTAGGACTGACTTGAGCTATGCAGTAAGGCTGATAAGCCAGTTTATGCAGAAGCCGAGAAAGCCGCACTTGGATGCAGTTAGACGCATCATGAGGTATGTTAAGTCCACTGTAGACTATGGGCGTGCATGGTGCAAAATTAGGTTTTCTGTCATTTTTCAATGTACTTATGTGGAAGAAATCACTATGTGGGGTGCACCTACAAAATGATTATGAAATTCTAGCTATCTCCCCTTCTTGTCTACAGCCTAATATGGCTCTAAGTGCGTTGGTTGCCCAAGGTTTGTTTGAGGTCTATGCTGCTCCCTCTATGCCCTATCAAGGCTGGATTACAATCTAGAGGCCAATCTTTGGGCTATGCATCTAGTCAGCTATGTGATTGGGCTTCTAGAGTTTACCTCTAGGCTACATAGTCACGATTTCCTCTAGTTACTGGATTTGATGAGACAGGGTGGGTTTCCAGGGGTGTTTTGGTTTCAATCTTGGCTGGCTCTAAGCCATGGAACTGGTCCTGGATCTGTGTTTTCTTATTTTAGTTTGTTGGTCCAATTCCTAGAATTGAACTTTGTCTGATTTTGGATGGTTCGACTCTAGGAGTCAGACGGTCTAAGACTATGTGTTTGATTGGGTGGTCCTGTCGTCGGACAAGCTAGTTTGAATCAGAGTTTGGTCTGACTCGACCAGTCAAATCTCTCTCTCTCTCTCTCTCTCTCTCTCTCTCTCTCTCTCTCTCTCTCTCTCTCTCTCTCTCTCTCTCTCTCTCTCTCTCTCTCTCTCTCTCTCTCTCTCTCTCTCTCTCTCTCTCTCTCTCTCTCTCTCTCTCTCTCTCTCTCTCTCTCTCTCTCTCTCTCTCTCTCTCTCTCTCTCTCTCTCTCTCAAGCTCTCCTTAATCCCTTAAATGAAAAATGAGATCTCCCTTGCCACTTCTAGCCTCTTATTGCCCTGCCCAAGTCTGCATTCACCTTAATCTTGCTCCCCTTACCAGTAGTTAACCCAAGATCTCATTTTTGCCCTTCTTTTCCTTGTTTTGGACTTGGGTGAATTCCCAATCACAATATCCAAGACATGGTCAACGAGTACGACATGCTAACCAAGATGGTGATCCATGGTAGGCCAGTACAGGAGGTAGTGGCAAGCCTAGAGGAAGAGAGGAAAGCTGTTAGGAGAGCACTATAGGGAATAGGTGCCTACAACCGTGAGCAGAGAACTAAGAAGTGGAAACAAGACATAGATGTGCATGAGGCTCGATGTGTGCTAGCCTTAGCTGGCAAAAGCAAGGCAAGACCAACCGCAAAGAGAGAGAAAGTGCCAAATACAGACCTCAAGCTGAGTGATCTTGTGACCAAGTGTCTCATTGACAACACAGCTGTTGAATAGAGTGCGCAAGGCCGAATCTACCACCACAATGCACTGTAGGTTTCCATGCACTATGGTAGATTAGTCCTAGAACAAAGTGCGCAAGGCCCCCACAGTTTGGATCCTAGATCTAGGCCTTGCACAAATTGTGGAGGGTCATTTATCCAGCTAGGCGCACATGACCATTTTGGTTGATTTCTTCAAGCTTGGTCCACAGCTGCCTGCAAGGCTCTACAGATCACATCTATGCCAAGCAAGGAAGGGTTTTGCATACTCGATCCAAGGAAAAGCTTTAAAATCGAATGCCACGATCTCCTCTAGTCAACAGGTCTCTCTCTCTCTCTCTCTGCAGATCTATATGCCACATCGATTGAGAGTTCTTATTGGACAGCTCAGGGTATCATCACATCAGCTTATGATTGAGAGTGGTAGAGCCAGTGGCATCCCACGAGAGGAGAGGATATGCCCCCTTTGCAGATCAGAGGTGGAGAGTGAGGAGCATTTTGCTCTCAGATGCCCAGCATACTCAAAGTTGAGATTTAGATACACATTGAGCAGCTCACTTCAGGGATGTATGACTGATATGGATCAGAGATCATTTGGCTGTTTTCTGGGAGAGGCATGGCACATCAGAGAGCAGAGCACACAATGGGTCCCAGTCAGAGAGGGGCCCACCCAGATGACTATTACACAGTTCTTTCAGACAGACAGAGTGAGAGCTACTGTACCAACCTCCAGCCAGACCTCTGGGCTCACACTACAGCAAGCTGAGGACCAACGTACCCGACGCCGCACAAGGATCCGTGGGTTTCGTACCCCACAGCCACACCGACAAGAGATCTGGAGGATTCTTGATCTACATCGACAGTAGACTGAGATCCGATGACACTCGACACATTGGATCTCAGATCTCCAGTTTGCTCTTTCTCCACTGCCGATGTACCACATACTACATCCAGGAGGGATCACCTGCTATTAGCGACTTTGATGACTACTACTATATCCCAGGATAGTATATCTCCCTGCATCTGTTACATATACACATCACACCACTTTATCACAGCCCACAGTTGTTCCCCTATCATAGCCGACATTTGTTCCCCTTTTGTAGCCATTATCTGGAGTACCAGAGCTACATATGCACATACACATACACGACACTTATCACACTCATAGCACCGTATTTTCAGTTTCCAGTTTTTAGCTTTTCATTCAGCACTTTTATTTTGGATAGCTGGACCTCATTAGTTGTATCACAGTTTGTCTCATAGGCCAGTTTTGGTCTTTAGAAGACGTTAATATCACTTTCTTTCTTTCTTTCACTCTCTCTCTTTCTCTCTCTCTCTCTCTCTCTCCCCCTCTCTCTCTCTCTGTCTCTCTCTCTCTCTCTCTCTCTCTCTCTCTCTCTCTCTCTCTCTCTCTCTCTCTCTCTCTCTCTCTCTCTCTCTCTCTCTCTCTCTCTCTCTCTCTCTCTCTCAAGCTCTCCTTAATCTACCACAGTTTGGATCCTAGATCTAGACCTTGCACAAACTGTGGTAGATTCCGCCACGATACCATGCACTCTAGGTTGCTTAGGATATTCCATTATATCTAGTAGCACAATCCACCATACCTGGGGAGCAAGCTGCAAAATTTCCTTGGAAGAGGAGCCCATTTGGCACTTCCAGCACCAAATGATGCAAAGCTTATCATCCCTAGGATTGAGATCAACCTGACGAGCATACCCAGGCCACCAAGACCCTATGTGACCCATTCATTGAGTGATGCTCGAGTTCATTATGTGGAGGAGTCTAATGAAGAAGAAGCCTACATAAACCCTTATGTCTCATACGATGAAGATGGAAATCTAGACTTGATGGACTATTGACCAATACTGGTGATGGCTTTAGGTAGAGGTAGGGGAAGAGGATTTGTAGGGCCAACCCAAGATCCAATCACATGTTGGACTTGCGGTCACCCAAGCCACATCTCATCACACTGTCTAAAGAGAGAACAAGTGAATAAGGAAAAAACTGACCTCAAATGTGTCGAGTGTGGCATCACTCACCTCTTTGTTGATTTCCCTAGATGAAATCCATCCTCTAGCCTAGAAATCATGCCCTTAGTGCCCTTGGGGCTGTTCGAAGTCGAGATATTCAAAGTGAAGACAAACCCATCCCATTGCACGTCATGACTAGAGTGCAGATGAAGTAGGCAGGCATATCACTACCAGGATCCAAAAATTTAGATGTAGCCTTAATAGGAAAGAAGATCCGAAGGAGAAGGAAGAAAAAGACTGACGCAAAGGTCACCCTTAAGATGGAGGATGCGACAATGCTCGTGATTGGCAAGAAGGTCACAGATGCAGAGGCAAAAATCATTGCTCCAAGGGTGGCAAAGAAAGGGAGTGCAAAGGTAGGGGAGTATCCCCACCCTAGGTGCCAACTCGAGGCAATAGCCAAAGTCAAGGAGTGGATAAAGGAAGCTAGGAGCACCTCAAGGACACTGGGTCTATCTTAGAGGACAAGGTCGAGGATCTCTCTAGTGTGAACATGCTAGTCTCACCTGCATGACCAAGGTCAAGAGACGCAACCATGCCACAGGTGGTGCCACCTAGGCCAAGTTTAGATGCCATGAGCTAGCCAGTCAGTCAAGACCATGGCCAAGAAGCACAAACTTGGGAGAGAGGCAAGCAACCAGTAACCTCCTTGCAATGTTAGTGACCACCCCAGTGACTCTAAGTTTGGGAGACCTGCTCAAGCAACACCCATGCTATGGCAAGATTTGAAACTCTAGATGGAAGAATCGATGGAGCATCCTGCCACCGCTAACTTGCAGGATCATGATGTAATCACACAAATACCCAGCTTGATGTTGCACTTCATACCAAAGTCATTACACGTCAATGCCTTTTGGGAAGGCACTGAGACGCACGCATTATTGCCTATCCTAACCCTAAGAGACATAGCACAGAAGGGAATTGTAGATACCAAGGCAGAAGTGAGTGTGTTGAGCCATACTGTGCTACATGCTTGGGAAAACACACCCCTCAAAACCCCTAGATTACATTACCCTATCTAACGGAATGAAAGTAAGGCCATTTGAAGTCTTAAAGAATTGTCCAGTAAAGATCACAAGTCTCCAGTTCTCTATGAACTTCATTCTCATGAAGGGAGAGGACTATAACATTCTACTAGGATGACCTTGGATGAGGAACGCTCGAGTCATTGAAGACTGGGGAAATGGTCTAATGTTCCTAGGGAATCGAATAGAAGCGATAAAGGTCGAGATGGATACTTGGAAGATGATCCCTATGGACCTGGATGCCATCTCTACCATGCTCAGGGGTGATGCACTAATAAGGAAGACAAGGAGGAGACATAGAAACAGGCTACAAAAACTGCAAGCGTGTCAAAGAGGGAGCCCACAATGCCACTCTGTATGATGGCCAGGAGCTCAAGTAGCCAACCTAGACCTATCTCTTCCCATGGTCCTAGCAATAGGCTAGAAATGCATGAGATCCTTGAGTATTTGACAAGCAAATTGATTGGAAATCCGGTTGCTAATCTCAAGCCCCTCAAAGATCTCCTGGATGATTCTGAGTGGAAATGGACTAAGGTGCATGACTTGAACTTACTATGCAATTGGGCCTTAGTTACCGAGGCTAGAGATGAGAGCTTAGGGGATGACGAGCAGCCAGGAGGAGCCAATTCCGATGATGAGTGTGAGGATTTCCACTCCAATAGTGAGGAAACCGAGGAAGAAGTAGACACCATAGAATATGACATTGAAGGAAGGGTGATAGAACAGCTCAAAGCAAACTCCAAGTCCCAAAAAATGAGTACTTACAAGATCGAGAGAGGAGTCATGTGGATGGAGTGTGATCGCTCCTAGCTGAAGCATGTGTAAGCAATAGATTACGAACAAGTAGGGATAGCCCAACCATCGGCAACACCCTTTCTTAGGATAGACATACCCACCAAGATCTGCCTACCAAGGGAAACTCCTTCCTCTAGCAAGGATTGTGAGTTTAATTCTAAATCAGAGGTCAATACAGAGCGCGAGACTTGGAGATACCTCGACCTCCTAGGACCAAATTGTTGAGATGACAAGCTCAACACATGCGGACATTGATGATGGACCGCCTGGTTAGATGGGTCCACATGTCTACACTTAGCACGTCAGTGGTCATTATGACTCTCACATGGCCACTGACTCATTACTTATTATATTCAAGTTGTTACACCTATTTACAGCTGGCATAGTCATAGCGCCAGTCGACTAGTGTAGTCAGTTATGCATTGTTTGGCTTAGTAGGCCACTTTCCTTTATGTTGTATCTTATCTATACTTTGTGTACATTGTAAAGAGTGTGGAAGAAGAAGAAGAAACCAGCAAGAAAACGTTTTGGCCTCTATCTCTCTTCTTGTCTCTTGAGTGAGCTTCTCTTTGTGCTTTTCTGTGTGTGTTCGACGCAACATCTTGAGCAAGTCCCCCCACCACGCAATTCTTGATATGGTATCAGAGCTGCACCACTGAGAGAGGCTAATTTCGAAGGCTGAAGTGAAGGAGAAGAGGCAAGGTTCGAGCAAGTAAGCCACGAGTAAGAAGCTCTCCCATCCTTCCACTCTTTCTCTTGGATAGTGCCTGTGGAGGCACCGAAAGCATGGCAGAGCAAAAATCTTAGATTACAGTGAGATTTGGTGTGCGCGAAGAGCGTTGTCTATTATGCAAATGGCCCTTGAGGGCTTTCCTACAGTTATTTTGGGCATCTGAGGTTGTTTCAGGCCCCGTTTTAGAGCCACAAGGTTGCGAACAGTAGTTTCAGGGTACACTGTGATTTCGGTTGTTTTGACCGAAAGTGGGTGCACAGGTTACAGATTCCGAATCTGTAATTCTTGAGGTGTTTGCAGATAGCAAACATAAGGTTTATCTGCAAACAGGTTGCAGATTGCATGTATTGTTGAGGAGACAGTGAAAAAGGTTGTCTGGTGTATTGCTATGCACTACAGGTCGAGGTTTGCAGAAGATTTGCTTGTTGTTTGGTATTAGTTTTGTGATAATGGTAGAGAACAGTGAAAGCCCTATCATTGAGAAGCTCAAAAATAATAACTACCCTTCATAGAAGTTCCGTGTCACAAACTTCCTTATTGGAAAAGGCCTCTACGAGTTTGTTTCAGGTGAAGAAAAGGAGCCGGTGGTGAGTGATCCTCCAACTGCAGAAGAGACAAAGGCACGGAAGGAATGGAATGCAAAAGACAAGAAGGTCATGTATTGGCTGTCTATAGTAATTGACAATAATATGCTGGGACATATTAGAAATGCAGAGAATTCATATGCAGCTTGGACCATACTTGAAAGTATGTTTTTCGTAAATATAAAGGCACGAAAGATTCAACTCAAGCAAGAGTTGAATACATTGAAAAAAGGGAATATGTCTATCAATGAGTATGCACTGAAGGTAAGAAGCATTGCAGATGCTTTGGCAGCGATTGATGCAATGCTCGATGATGATGATTTGGGGTCGTCTACCTTGGGTGGACTTAACAATGAAAAGGCTTGGAAGTCTTTTGTAACTTTTGTATATGTCAGAAAGCCATTTCCAGATTTCGATGAGTTGGTCTCCCTTATGATCACTGAAGAGATCAACATGCAGAGTGAGACATCTGAAAGAAGTAATGAACATGTCCAAGCTTTCTACTCTAGTTCAGGAAGGGGACGTGGCAGGTTCTCTTCAAGAGGCCACGGTACAGGACGTGGTAGTGACAACCAGCAAAACAGATTGAATCAGCAATTTGGCGATATGCAGGTTTCAGGAGGTCGTGGTAACTTTAGAGGTAGGGGGAGCTTTAGAGGAAGAGGTGGATAGCAAAATAGAGGTTCTAAAAACTTTGGTATTATGTGTCACTATTGTGGCAAAACAGTTCATATTGCAGCCCAATGTTATGCTAAGAAAGATGATATTCGCAGTGGTAAGTTGTAGCAAGGAAACTATGCATCATCTTCACGACAGAATGAAGACAAAAATGAACGTCAGTTTGTTATGCAGCATATGCTGAATGCTGTTATAGGAAAGGAAACACATGATGATGTTTGTTATGTTGATTCAGGTGCATCCAATCATATGACCAGCCATGCAGAATGGTTTGGAGAGATGCAGGATTTGCAAAATGTAGGTTACATGCAGACGGGTGATGATTCATGCCACCCAATATCACACATTGGAAAAGTTCCCTTGTCCTTGCATGATGGTAAGACAAAGAGTCTTTCAGATGTATTACATGTGCCATCTATTACAAAGAACTTGGTGTCAGTCGATCAAATAGTAGAGCAAGGGCTGCAAGTCAAATTTAATGCAAAGGGTTGCTTTGTAGAAGACTTCAATGACAAGTGCAGGTTGGTAGCAAAGGGAAGTAGAGTTGGACGTATGTTTACTTTGGATGCTAGAATTCCTACTATGAATGTTGCTATGTATGCTAAAGGAAAAGGTGTTGTTGCAGATATTGAAATTTGGCACAAATGCATTGGACATGAAAATGTACAAAGGCTGAAATTAATGCAGTCCAAAGGGTTGGTTACAGGTTTGCCTACATTTAGAGTTGCAGAATTTCATAAGGTATGCGAAGCATGTCAGTTTGGTAAGCAGGCAAGACAACCCTTTTCACATGACAGAACATGCTGATATACCCCACAGCAAAGACAAACTCCTTAGCTTGAGGTCAGATGGAGGGGGAGAGTACCTCTCGAATGAGTTCAGTGATTTTCTGAGGTCTCATGGGATAAAGAGATAGTTCACATGCAGATATACCCCACAGCAAAATGGGGTTGCAGAAAGGAAAAACAGGCATATTGCAAAAGTTGCACGTGCCTTGATGGCTGAAAAGAATATGCCTAAGCATTTTTTGTCTGAGGCTATTCATACTGTTGTTTATATTATGAACAGAACTCCCACAGCTGCAGTTCATGGGATGACTCCTGAAGAATGCTTTATTGGCAAGAAGCTTGATGTATCGCACTTGAAGGTATTTGGCTGTGTTGCATACGTTCATGTGCCAGATGAGCTACAGAAGAAGCTTGATCCAAAGGCAGAAAAATGTGTTTTTATTGGATACTCTTTAGATCAGAAATGGTATCGCTATTATAACCCTGTCACATGTAAGTTTAGAGTGAGCAGGGATGTCATCTTTGATGAAATGAGCAGTTGGTATGCATCTAGTGGTGATGCATTGGATGATGATAATGATCATGACACTTATGTGCAGGTTGAAAAGCAAGAATCACGGACTCTTAGTGGACCAGAGACATCATCTGGTAGTCCTTGGTGTGGTAAACTAAGAAGTATCTCTACATCTTCAAGTGCATCTAGTAGCACTACAGGTAAAGACAATGGAAAGAATAAAGTGTCAGATGGAATTGATGCAGTTCTTGATGGAGACTCCAGTGGCTCAGAGAGCTTGGATGATGAGCTTGGTATTCCTTCTATTAGGAGACTAGGTGTACAGAGAGCTCATAGTAATGTAAAGGCTCCATTGAGTGATCCGGTGGTATGCAGATCTAGCAGGGTCAGATACCCTGTTAAAAGATTTGGTTTTGAAGGTTATGTAGCTCACCATTATGGTTATATGGTGAAACTAGTTGAGGATGTTGAGCCCACACGTTTTGAGGAGGCTGTTGGTCATGCTCATTGGGATGCAGCAATGGATGAGGAGATGGCTTAGGATCTAGTATCATTGCCAAAGGGCAAGAAAGCTATTGGATGTAAGTGGGTTTATAAGATTAAGCACAATGCAGATGGTTCTATTAGTAGGTACAAAGCTAGGTTGGTTGCAAAGGGCTATGCCTAGACATATGGCATAGATTATGAAGAAACCTTCAGTCCAGTTGCTAGGATGGCAACTGTCAGATGTGTGATTGCTTTGGTAGCAGCCAAAGGTTGGAGGTTGCAGCAAATGGATGTGAAGAATGCCTTCTTGCATGGTGATTTGCAGAAAGAAGTGTATATGGATCAACCAGTAGGTTATGAAGATTTAGAGCATCCCACGTATGTGTGCAAGTTGAAGAAGGCGTTCTATGGGCTCAAGCAAGCACCTAGAGCATGGTCTGACAAGATCGGAGAGTATCTTGTCAATATTGGCTTTTATGTTTTTGATACTGATCACTCACTTTATGTGAGAAAGGGAGATGCAGGTTTGGTCATCATAGTCATCTATGTGGATGACTTGATTATTACAGGTGATAGTGATAGTGGGATTGCTGAAGTCAAGGATTTTTTGAAGAAGAAGTTTAAGATGAAGGATTTAGGTGAGCTAAGGTACTTCCTTGGCATTGAGGTGATCAGATGTGATGATGGTATATGGCTGTCCCAAAGACAGTATGGCTTGGATATGTTGTCCAAGTATGGTATGACAGCATGCAAACCACTTTCAGTCCCGTTGGAGCAGAATGTAAAGTTGAGTGCTGATGTTGGGGATGAGATAGAAGACCCTACTATATTCAGGAGGATAGTGGGGAGTTTGATCTACATGACCATTACAAGGCCAGACTTGAGCTACGTTGTTGGTCTTGTGAGCCAATTTATGCAAGTACCTAGAAAGCCAAATTTGGATGGAGTCAGACACATATTGAGATATGTGAAGTCCACATTACATTATGGACTTTTCTATGAGGCAGGTACAGATGTACAGGTGTTTGGATACACAGATGCAGATTGGGTGATAGAAGATCTACCAGTGGACACATGTTCTCTCTTGGTAGTGCAGCAATTGCTTGGAGCAGCAAAAAGCAATCTACAGTTGCTTTGTCGAGTACAAAGGCTGAGTATAGAGGTGCTGCTATTGCAACATGTGAGATAGTATGGCTACAAAAGTTAATGGCTGATTTGGATGTGTAGGTGGAAGGTCTAGCTGTCATTTATTGTGACAACATGAGCAGTAGACAGTTGGCTAGGAACCCTGTGTTCCATGCCAGGACAAAACATATTGAGGTACACTACCACTTTGTGAGAGAGAAGGTACTAGCAGGTGAGATTCACTTGGTGTATGTCAACACACAGGATCAGATAGCTGACATCTTCACGAAGCCATTGGGTACAGAGAAGCTTCAAAAGTTTTGAAGCTTACTTGGAGTTGTAGAAATGCATTTGAGCTTGAGGGGGACTGTTGAGATGACAAGCTCAACACATGTGGACATTGATGATGGACCGCCTAGTTAGATGGGTCCACATGTCTACACTTAGCACGTCGGTGGTCATTATGACTCTCACATGGCCACTGACTCATTACTTATTATATTCAAGTTGTTACACCTATTTACAGCTAGCATAGGTATAGCGCCAGTCAACTAGTGTAGTCGGTTATGCATTGTTTGTCTTAGTAGGCCACTTTCCTTTATGTTGTATCTTATCTATATTTTGTGTACATTGTAAAGAGTGTGGAAGAAGAAGAAGAAATCAGCAAGAAAACGTTTTGGCCTCCATCTCTCTTCTTGTCTCTTGAGTGAGCTTCTCCTTGTGCTTTTCTGTGTGTATTTGGTGCAGCATCTTGAGCAAGTCCCCCCACCACGCGATTCTTGACACAAATGCACCAAGAGAGACCTGCCAGTCCACCAGAGGCACAGGTGATTGAAGAAAAAAAGGAGAGGACAGACAAAGAAGGTGAAGGTGGAGCAGCAAAGGAAACCACAAGACCTACTGAGACACTTTACGAAGTTTAAGAAAGATGATAGAGTAATGGTCTTGTTGGGAGAAAAAATACAAGGACAGACAAGTGAGCCAATCGAGGGACCCGCCAAGGTTAAGGAAGGCAAGAAGCGTTGACCAATTTTTATAGCTGACGCCCTGAACGAGGAGGAGGAGACCAGTCTCATTGTAGTCTTGCAAGAGTATGTGGATGAGTTTGCCTAGTCCTTAGATGAGCTCCAAGGCATGGATCCTAGAGTGGTGGCACATAACATACCAATGGCCCCTAATGGAGTGCTGGTAAAACAAAAAATGTACCCTATGAATCCAAAACATGCCCAAGTTATGAGGGAGAAAATCGATAATCTAATGAGGGCAAGATTCATCTATGAAATAGAGCACACAGACTGGGTATCACACCGATTGTGATAGTCATGAAAAAGAATGGGAAGATACAAGTGTGCGTGAGCTGTAAGAAGGTTAACATCACGACAAAAAGGGATAATTATCCATTACCATACACAGAGCACATGCTCAAAAGGGTATTAGGAAAAGAGGCCTATAGCTTTTTGTACGGCTTCTCATGATACAACTAGGTGCAAGTACATCCCAATGATAGGCACAAGACTACATTTGCTACTAAGTGGGGTGTTTTCACTTACATTGTAAAGCCCTTTAGGTTGATGAATGCACCTACAACCTTTTAGTGGCTAATGTGCACCATCTTCAAAGATATGCTTAGACGAGAGCTAGAGGTGTTTGTAGATGACCTATCATGCACTCTAGTTGGGCAGAACACTTGGAGAAGTTGCGAGCAGTCTTTGAATGATGCAAGCTTTACAACCTATCATTGATCCCTTTGAAATTCCAGTTCTGGGTCAAGCATGGATGCATTTTAGGGCACATGGTGTCCAAGAATGGCATAGCCACTGACTCTTTGAAGGTCAGGGTCATTGTTGACTTGCCACCACCAAAGGACTTTAAGGGAGTTCAGTGTTTCTTGGGTCACACCAAATACTATTGGCGCTTCGTGTTGAATTATGCATTGATTGAAAGACCATTGTATAAGCTGCTGATCATGTTTGAGTGGATTGATGAGTGCCAATGAGCACATGAGGAGTTGAAGAAGGCTCTTACAACTGCACCAATCTTATGAGCCCCAAATTGAAACATTACCTTTCACGTGCATATAGACGCATCTAAATGTGCTATTGGAGCTGTCTTGTGCTAGCCTAGGGAGCATAATTTGGATTACCCTATGAGTTTTGCCAGCAGAAAACTCACTAACATAGAGATGAACTACTCCACCACAAAAAGGGAAGGGCTGGCCATGGTGTTTGCTGTTAAGAAGTTTTGACACTACCTCCTAGCCACGCCTTGCACCTTCTTCGTAGACCATCAAGCATTGCTCTATCTCATAAATAAGCCATGCACTACTAGACACATTGCTAGATGGTTGCTTCTTCTTCTAGAATTTGATTTCTCTGTGGTGGTACGCAAGGGCAAGTAGCACTACATGGCTGATCACATGTACCAAATACCTACATGAGAAGTTTTTGGGCAGGGCATAGCTAACGATTTGCCAGATGCTCACCTTTTCAGCTTGTCTAGCAAGAAAGATTTTTTCAAAGCTTATCTAACACCGTACTAGGTAGATGATATATTCCAAGTTCTAGAGCATGGTCTGCCCCGTAGACCTATCGAGAAGGCCACGCTTAGGTGACTTATTCTGAGAATCCAGCCTTACCAGTTGATGGCCGGTCAACTCTATAGGCTAGGGCAAGTCAGGTTGCTATGGTGATGTGTCTGCGAGCATGAAATGCACAATGTGTTGAGCAAAGCACATTTAGGGATTTCTAGGGGACACTTCAGTGGGGATATGACAATACACAAGGTGTTGCAATCTCAATTGTGGTGGCCCACCCTATTTCGTGACACTGCTAAGTTCGTAAAACATTGCAACAAGTGCCAAAGGACTAAATTTATTGCCTGAAAGGATAAGATGGAGTTGACCCCTATCATTGCATGGCAACCCTTTGAGAAATTGGGAGTCAAAGTCATCGGTCAGTCCCACAACACAATACTCATAGGGTAGATACATCATCGTATCAACTGTCTATCCTAGGAAATGGGCCAAGGCATGAGCCACCAGGAAGAACGATGCTAGAACCATAGCGAAGTTCTTGTGGGTACAAGTTATTTCACAATTCCATTGCCCTATTGAAGTAGTAAGCAACCAAGGCACGCACTTCATCAACGAGGTGATTGCCCACCTGCTCTCAACCTTCTTAGTCATCCACAAGAAATCCTCACCCTACTACCCTCAAGCTAATGGCCAAGAAGAATCCATGAACAAGATCTTAGTCAATGTCCTTACAAAGGTAGTTTCTACCGCACAAAGTGATTGGGACGACAAACTTATGGCAACATTATGGCCTTACCGAATGGCCTATAAAATGGCTATGGGGAATAGACACCCTTTAGGATGACCTACAAGACTGATGCAATTTTTTCATTAGAATTATTTTTCCCTAGCCTGAGAATAGTAATGTAGGAGAGATGGGAAGGAAGGGAAGCTTAGACCAACCGCCTCGTGGAATTGGAACGACTCACTGAGACTCGACTCCTAGCCACCCACGCCCACTATCAATGTCGGCGTATTACCCTCCCACACACCCACTGCATGAGCCCCCTATGCTAGAATCCCCTATCAATGTCCGCGTAGCCACCATCACAAAACTAGAGGACGAGGATGAAGAGGTAGTAGCACTAGCTTACCTACACATCACGACCACCGCTTGGTGCACACATGCTTTTGATGTCTTATTGACGAGGGAGCTGACTGCAATGTCTTGACTCATGCTCATTGGATCCTCATTGGTCACCCGCAATTATAGCCCACCAACACTAAACTTAGCCCATTCGGGGGCAGGTCATATGCACTCCTAGGGAAGTGCAAGATCGCAATCTCTATCGAATCTGACATCTTATCAGTCATCTTCTATGTATTGCCAAATACAAAGGATGCAGGTCAAGAATCGCTATTAGGACACACTTTTAAGAAGTAAGCACAATGCAACGTAGATTATGATATGTAGCATATTCACCTTGCCATTGGCAATGTTCGAATTATGATAGCTTTCAGTAAGGGCAGGGAGGCTCCACTAAAGCCTAGTACTATGCCACCGATAGAGCTACTTAAGACTAAGCCTAGGGAGGGGCTCGTGAGTCATCATAACCCACCCAAACTATAAAACCACCGCCAACTAAGGCCATCCCCAACGCCACAGAGCCCACGCTTAAATGGGTGCCAAGCACCAAAAATGACCTACTCGTCTTCGCCAACAAACACAGCCCTGCAAGGCTAACAATTGTCATTCAACCTAAATAACCAATTCGACGATGTCGACATAGGCGCACAATCAAGCCGCAATGGATCCCCAAAGATATGTTGCAAGCTCAAGGATACTACAGAGGAAACACCTGGATATGGGTGCCCAAGAAGAAATATCCTAGAAGCATAGTCCAACCACAACCATCACTTGCCACCCCATCTCCAAGAAGCCACACTCCTGCTAAGGCAGTGAACACCCAGAAAACCCAAGCGGCCAAGACTACAAAACCCATGATGGTTGCATCCAAAAAACCCCAACCATTATATTGACCCAAACAGCCGCATGATGCCCCATGATCATCTTCGGAGAGCTTGGCACCCTAGTGGCTACACATGAGAGGGAAATGCACCATCTGTGTGCCACGGGAGCCATCCCCCCTCAGTACCCCAAAGCAACCGTGGACACACCAATCAAACTATGGAGCTACCCTTACACACACCACTATCAAGTCAGCCGCCCCTTGAACCATTATTTTCTAGCTCAATTCCACCCCAACCACCAGCAAGCCTTAGGCCTTCCTACAAGTGACGTTCATTTCTATTGGTTGCCAAGGACCTTGCTGAGAATACGGGAGATGACTTGGTAACTTGCATCAAGCTCTTGGATAACACCTTTACCATAGTCGCTAGGAATTATGAAATATTTAACCTCGACTTGATGAACCCCTTGCTGCACCGAGGTTCATCCTTATCCTGTACTTGGGAAGAATATGAGTTTATGACCGTAACATCCCCCAAAGCCTCAAAGGAGTTGATCGATAATGGTGAAATCTCAAAAGAGCATGCGTTCATCAAACGACTAATAACATCATATTGCAAGCCCCAAAGGCCTACGTCAACCATTGGGCTTGAGGAACTTACTCATCTCATTGACTCTGACTCCTCGTTCATACAAAAATGGTGTAACCTATGTCTCCAATGGGAGAAAGGGAATTGCCAAATAATGACTAATGCTAAGCAGTAGCGTGTCATCAAAACAACTTAGTATGACTCGACTTACATAGCACCAAACTCTTTTAGGGTATTGTCCATCATTCAATCCAAGCACCTAAACAACCAAGTCTTGGCTTGATCGCATCCTTATGGAAGAGGAGCTACATGTGGCTAGCCACCTCAACTCTGGAGATTCTCTAACCAATGTCCTAACTTACATTACCCAAGTCTACATTATTCCTCGTAATCTTGATCGTCATGCCCACTTGGAATACAACCCTGATTTCTATCATTGGCTTATGCCCAAGTAAATAGCACCCTAATATGCTCAAATGTCTTGCATCTCCCATGTCTAATCCTAGGAAGGATTGTTCTCATTCCCAAGGGGGGAGGGGGTAAGGTGAAGTAAGGTGAATTCAAGGAAAAGTGTCATAAAATCCTAGAAATGAATAGAACTTCTCAAAGGAAAATTCTCTTTTTATGCTTAAAGCATGTTCTTTTTTCCATAAAAGCATAATCAATTCATGTTTATCTTCCAACAAGAAAATGTCTTAAGAATACTAATGGTGAATCATGATATATGATAGGAACCTAAAATGGTAGGGCAAGATAAAGTAGCAAGCTTCCGTTCACGAAGGAAGAGCAAGCTAAGTATGGCTTGATGGTAGAAACAAGGGGCTACAACCAGTTCACATTCAAGCATGTTGTAAATCTAGAAGACGCCATCATGGAAGAGCCACCCATAAAACAACTTGTGGACCATTGCAACCTACAAAAGTATGTAGAGAAGGTCAAGCACTATGAAAAGTGCACAGAATTTATGAGGAGCTTCAATGCCAAAAGGAACTGTGGCATGGTGACAATTAGAAAAGGGGAAGAAGCCCACCAAGTGGAGGTGGAATTGAGCCCTATGGTGGTGGAGAAAGTCTTATCTTTGACTAGCAAAATAGAGCAACGTCCAAAGAGGGACGTGAATAGCATGCTAGAGATGAATAAGGCTGACGTACGCATAGTGGATGGGATAATCTTGGCAGATATCCCAAATCCTGATATCAAGCTGTAGGCAAAGGTGGTCCATGCCCTCTTTTCCAGTCAAAGGTACAATGCCCTTATAAACAGAATGTTGAAAGAGAGGGAAAGAGACAAAGTGGAGCGGAAGATGAGCCTCAGCTCATTGTTATTCTGGAGCCCCAAGAGGAACACAAAGAAAAAGGGAATTCCCTTGCAAGAAAATCTATCTTGTAATATCAACAAGCTTTTATTTCATTCTTTTGATCAACAAAACAAAGAAAACAGCAATTCTTCACGCAGCATCATAGTAGATATCTCCCGCGGATTTAATAGAATCAACCATAATCTTCAACATCTTCATAAAATTCTTCAATAGAACAAAGAACACAAATTAATACACCATCTTTTAATGGAAATCAATCATATATTATCCATCTTCAATGTCTTCATAGTTCTCTCTCTCAATCTCTTATATATAGTTACATTGTTTTGATAGATTTGACTATCTCTGACTCTCTCTCTCTCTCTCTATCAATAGTACATCATATCCTCACTACCATGCTCTCATAATAACCCTCAATAATCCTTCTTAGGTCATGGATACACCTACCAAGAGGTATGTCTGATATGAAGAGTCACCAGAGCCACTACAGTGTCTTTTCACAGCTCACTACTATCACTGTCACTTAGTCTTCTCTTCAGTCTCAACAACTATTTTTTCCACTTTTTTTTGCTATTTTGAACTTAGATTCATCCTTTCCAAAGGTTAGAAAACTTTCCCAAAGGCACACATACATTCTACATAACACTTACAGAAGGTCTACAGAAGGTCTACAGAACAGCTACAGTACAGTTATAGTACAGAGACAGAGCAGAGACAGAGGCTCTACAAAGGGTCTACAGAAGGTCATTAGAACCTCATAACTCATACTCAAACCATTCCAAACTCTCAAAAACTATTCAATAAGCTTTCAAAAGATCTCAATCTTCATCAATCATCAATCCATGCTTCATACAAAAGACAATCAAAACAAAATAGAAGCTATACAGAAGGTATACAGAACCAATCAGAACCTATCAAAACATGACAGAACCTCATATCTCCACTGAGAATCATCATTAACTTCCAAACATAATCAATATCATCCAAAACATTCTCAAATACTCCCATTAACAATCATACATCACTCTAAATCCATAAAAAATCAATCATTCAGTCCTCAAAAACAACAAAAATAAGTCAAAAATTCAGCCTTTTTCCACTCTCAACATATCCCCACACTTAGAAAGAAAGCATCCTCGTGACCTAAGGAAAATAAGAATATAAGTTCACTAAAGAGCTCAATTTTGTCGTTCGTCAGATCTTCAATAATCTTGCCAAAACACGACCCCAACTTATCACTTGTATCTGAGAGAAAAAATACTACTAAAGGAAAACTTCCATTATTCATTAACTCTTCTGATTAATCATTTAAAAGCCATAACAAATTTTTAAAGGATATAAGAGGTTTTCTTCAACTTTCTACCATAGGCTTTTCATTCACCAAAAAGCTTGTGAAAAGAGCTCTCGAATAAGTATTTGCAATCAACACGAACTCATCACATACAATTAAGAAAACAAATACACTAACACTAACACAACCATCTAAATGAAACCTCCAAAAAGAGATATATCATTAAGAATCATCCAAGATACATTGCAAAGGCATCAATGAAGATGATCCCTTTTAAAGGCTTGGTGGTTTTGGAAGCGATCCATGGAGAAGGATTCATCTACAAATGTCTTGGGAGGACTTTGAAAGAACTACAAGCAGCACATCCTTTCTAACAAGACAAGGTATCTGCTAGGGAGACATAGGGTATGAAAATACAGGACATCCAACTGGTGGGAGTCAATGTTCACATTGACATTCATACAAAGTTTTGGAATGGCCTTTTGATCATTATGGGAATGCCTATGCATGTATGCTAGATACCAAGCAAAATGAGCTGTCAATCTCATCGAAGGATCCAGAGATTGTGAATATTGGTGAGCAAAATGAAGGTAGTTCTGGTATGCTTGACTAGCAGTTGTCCAATCTCCTAGAATAATTGGCCAATTTATTTGAGGTCCCATAAGAGAATCACTCGAGCTCCATTCTCTTCTTCTGGGAATCTACTAATCAAACCCTTCATATTCACTAACCAACTGAGGGGGTTGAGAGATAGAAGTGGCAGGAGATGGAAGTGGAATAAGTAAAAGTGGATGAAGAGATGGGTAGGAAAAATCATAAAAGGAGGAATAGATTAAAGAAGGAGTGGCTGAAAATTTTAGGGAATCAGTTAGGAAGGGTGTTAATTGATAAATAGGAAAGGTAGAAGGTATATGGATGGATGGAGAAGGACATGGTGGAGAAGGGAAAAATATTCTATCTTCGATAAAAGAGCAGTATGTAAATATGGCAATTTGAGGAAAAGATTGAGGTTGGAAAAGAAGTGGTAAGATGGCTATTGAATTGGTTTGATAGAGGGAAAGATAGGTATCATAACGGTGAGCCATTTGTTGGTAATACAGTAGGCTAGGAACAGAGGGACCTAAGATAGATCTTCTCTGATAGGCATCAAAAAAGGTTGAATCAAATGGAGTATTTTTGGAAAGGTAAGCTAAGAGATCCACCCTCAGTTGGTTAGTGCTCTGTACATAGGTAGAAGCTGTGTTCTGTCTCGTTGATTTAGGACCACAGAATCAATCATGGAGTGCCATGAATTATCAGGGCAAGTAGCCACTTTTGAGGAGTAACTCTGGAACATGTCATCTATTCGTAACTCCAAATAGTTGACATACAAAACAGCTTGTAAAACCACATCTCCCACATACCATGCCATATCCACTTCATCTGGAATCAACAAGTCTCCTCGTAGATACATATATGACAGTAACATGGTATTTGTCGTGATAGAATCTTCAAACACCATATGGACCACTTCTATCAACAAGTTAGGAGACCAAGCCCCACTCCAACCATCCTCTGGAAGAGGAAGATCCATCGTTGAAAGCTTCATGTAAAAGGCAGACTTGTGCAATTGATAGTGGACAAAGAAAAAATGGTCTGAAGGAACATATTCTTGGAAATACTCAAAGGTAGACCATAGCAGATCCATCCTGGACTGCAATCTTTCCACTTTATCTTGGAATAGAGGACACAAAGTAGCCTGTCTCTAGAGAACTACCAAGTCCTGATGTGAGAGAGAAGGAATCAGTGGAACATTAGGGCTTGGAGGAACAGACCGTGACTATGCCAGCTGGTCTTGCAACTGCTTGATTTGGAAAGCTTGTGATTCCACTATGTCATTAGCAGTCTGTAAGGCTGAAAGTTTTACATCTAAGAGAGTTTGAAACTCTTGCGCTTCTTTGGACATCCTCTCCTTCTCCTTTGAGATTCTAGTAACCTCTGATTGAGCCTCTGTTTATTGAATCTTCAAAGAAGAGATCTCTTCTCTTTGGGTTTCAATGAGTTGGGTTTGTTGCTCCATCTGCTTAAAAAGATTTGCTAGGGTATCCTTAGCAAAGGCTAACTCGGATGTTGCCTTATGCAACTGGTCTTTAGACTGCATCAATTCTTCATAAAAGGAAGCATACAGCTATTGAACACAGGCTGTCTCACTGACAATTCAATTGAGCTCTGAATGTCTTTACATAGGAATGGAATGGCATCTCTCGAGACTAGACTGTTCAATGAAGGGACTGATATGTCCAACGAACCCTCTCTATGTGCTCCGAATAGGTTGTTACATGTGAGATAAGCAAGGAGATCACTGCCAGATGTAGCAAGAATTAGCACTGAAGGAAGAACTAAAGGAGCTTTATCTGCTACCCACTTTAAGAATTTGTGCTGTATGACCAGGGGAGGAGGAGAATCTAGATCCTCTATATCAATTGGTTCTGACTCATCTGAAGGGGAGGGGGAGGTACTGGATCAGATGGAGAAGACGGAGGCACACTCTTCTGTAAACCTGAGTAGGTCAAGAAGGCAGACAGGTAGGATCCATAGGTGACATTGGTAACATTGCCCCTAGTTAATTTAATGAAATGTTGATCCATCTTGGTGAGTAGGTAAGTGCTCCAATCAATAGCTACTCCTTTTAACACCATCCTTGAAGCTGTAAAGAGCTCTTAATGGGATGGCATTTTTGCAGGCATAAACCTATCTTGGAGAAACTAGCAGACCAACTTCCATACAGGATCAGTGATCATGGAAAAGGAGATTTCTGAAGTGTTGATCACCTTCTTGACATCTAGAATTTCCTTGGTCTGTTTTTGTAATAGCTCCAAAATCTCATCGTTAGAGAAGAGTTGGTGAGTTGTAACAAAGGGTTCATCTTTGTAGGGAAGAGACAAAGCCTTCCCTAATCCTCGAGGTGTCAAAGTCATGGAAGTAACATGGACCAGTCCCGACTTCTTGCTGTATGAGGCCAAGAACTCATCACACATGGATGGATCTTTTGGAATCAAGGAAAAGGTGGCAGCCACGAAAGTCGCGAGTCCCGCCTTCGTGAGAGGCTCAAAAGTGAGTAGGGAAGAGTAATCCCTATTGACTAATGGGACATACTGGATAGGGGGAGGAGCGTGAGGCGCCATTCAGATGGTAAAAACACACACCACAACAGAGATTGTCACAAAGATAGCCTGCAAAACCACCAAAGGGCTATCAAAAAGGAATCAATCCAAAAAGAAGGACACTCATACAAACATAGACGTAACTAACCCAAGGACCACCCCAAACAATGCACAGCCTAGAAAAATTTCGGCATGGCCGCTACACATACGACCGAAAGCTTCATGCAATGCAACATGCAAGCACCCAAATCCTCGTATCAGGCAATAAAGAAAAAAAACTACACACCATACCCGTAATCGTAACACATGGACAAATCAGACTACCATAAAAATGGACATCAAGACTGGACCATAACCTTGACCATCAGTGTCAACTAATTGACTTTTACGTGCCCATCCCACGAAGTGAGTTCATTAAAAAGGGGAAAAAAGTGCAGTGAGGGGGAATTATTTTAATGAAGGGTTCATTGTAATAAATTATTAACAATGGGTGACATTTTATTAGGTGATAAACCTTAAGAAGAAAATGGTGGTTCCTTCTTAACATTTTAATTACAAATTATTAAGTTGAAACGGTGCTTTAATGCAACCCGGACTACGATGCCCAGACTAGGTCTCTAAATGCAATTTCCTTAATTAAAAATTGAGAGTGATGTGGAGCGTTTTTTTGTCAGCACGTGCTCTTATGATGGCTGGTTCATTTTTAGTATAAATTAAAGTGCCTCTTAAGCGCACGTAGCATGTGCAAAGTGAATGGCTGGTTGATTATTATTATTATAAAATGGTGTGTTTAGCGCGAATGTGCATGGAAAATGTAGGTGAATAAAGAGTTCATTTTAACAATTAATTTGTGATTAAGGGGGAAATGAAAACAAATAAAGCGCATAAAATAAATACTTGGAAGGGGTGTGTATGCAATGGCCTGAAGGCACACGGAAGAGTCTCCCAAAAGCAATTAATCCAGTCAAAGAAAAGTAAAGACCACTAACTAAACAACAAAGACAACGCCTTAGTGGGTTTGTTGATTTTTATGATTATTTTGTATTTAATGTATTATGATTTTTAATTATTTTTTTTGTTAATTTTGTATTTTGTTTGTTTGGTAATGTAGGGGTATTATATGTGGTGGTTTGGAGTTATGTGTGTTTTTCTGGATTTGTTTTTTAATAAAGTGTACGTGGTTGTTTGTTTTTTTTTCAAAAGGAATAATAATTAAATATGAATATGTAATGAAGGAAAAATAAAAGTTCAGTCAGTTAAGAAATATCCACAATTTATGTGATGAAAATAAGATCTGGATTTTTATGTTTTCTTTTGTTTTTTTTTTAAATGGGTGTCTTATATGAAAATATTTTAAAGTGAAAAATGAATGAAAAAAGGTCAGGGGTGGGTGGAATTTTCTAGAATTTTGTTGATTTTTTTTGTATTTTTTACTAATTTTAAATGAATTTTTTACATTTTTAGGTAATTTTGAATAAATGGTTAAATATTGAATTTTCTATCATTTTAGTGGTGGAAATTTCCACCTGTCAAATTTCCAAAAATTTGTAAAAATATAGGGGAATTTTTAGAAATTTTTTTGAAATTTTTCTAAGGTGAAATGAATTTATAAATTAACTAAATCAATTAAATCAGGGAAATCAAGTTAGTTTGGTAAGTAAGGTCAAATCAAGTCAACTAAGTCCTGTTAGTTTGGGTAGATCATGTAAGTTAGACTAAGTCAAGTCATGTTAGTCAAGGGGGACTAGGTTAGTCTGGGTTAGTCTAGGTCACTTAAGTAAGCTAAGTCAAGGTAGGTCAGGTTAGTCTAGGTTAGTCAAAGCTAGTTAGGTAGGCTAAGTCAGGGTTAACTAACCTAGGTTAGACTAGTTAGTTATTAAGGTGGGGACTAACCTAAGGTGGGTTAGTTGGTTAAGGAGACTAGGGTTAGTTTAACTAGACTAGGGTTAGTTTAACTAGGCTAGGGTTAGGGTAACTGAACTAGGGTTAGTTAACCAGTCTAGGGTTAGTTTAACTAGGGTAGGGTTAACTAACCTAAGTAGGGTTAGTTTAACTAACCTAGAATTAACTAAACTAAGTAGGGTTAGTTTAACTAAATTAGAGTGAATTAATTGAATTAAGGTTAGTTTGACTAACTTAGGTTAATTAACTTAATTAAGGTTAGTGTAACCAATTAAGGTTAATTGACTTAATTAAGGTTAGTGTAACTAACCTGAGGGTCAGTTAGGAGGAGGAGGAGGAGGAGGAGGAGGGAGAGGGGGGAAGGAGGAGGAGGAGGAGATGGCGAGGGTGGCGGCAAGGTCGGGGCAGGAGGCGGGAGGAGACGTCGAGGGCAGCAGCACGGCCGACGGGAGGTGACGTCGAGGGCAACGGCACAGGCGGCGAGAGGTGACGCTGTGGGGCGGCGCAGGTGACGAGAGGTGACGTCGAGGCTAGCAGGGGGTGACGTCGAGGGCGGCGGCGCGGCCGTCGCTGGAAGAGGCCAAGGAGGGGAGTCATGGGCATGAGAAGGTGGAGAGCGCTGCTGGTGGGCGAAGGCGGCCGCTAGAGGAGGCCAAGGAGGGAAGGAAGGAGGAGGGGTGCCGAGCGGGGAGGGCGTCAACAGGGAGGGAGGAGAAGGAGGGAGACAGAGAGGTGAAGGAAGGAGAGAAAGAAAAGAGGGAGGGAAAGAGAGGGGGAGGAGGAGATGGGGTAGGGAAAGGGACCGTTGAAGGAGGGAGGGTGGGAAGGAGGGGACAGGGTGGGGGGAGATGGTGGAGGAGGGTCGGGGAGAGAGAAAGAGGGGTAGGAGAGAAAAAGAAGAAAGAAGAAGAAGAAGAATGTTAACCCTCAAACGAACGAAGGTGGAAAATCCAGAAAAGCTAAAGCAGAAGACAAAGACAAAGGCCAAGGCAAAGAGAAACGGAAGACAAAGACGCACAAGGAGAAGAGTCCTAAATAAGGGAGAAAGGCGCACAAGGAAAAGTGCAAGTCAAAACTTTTGTAAAAGAGCTCAAGCGCATAATGGTTTAATTCAAGGAGCGTCGGGCTCTCACCCATGCAATTTGTAAATGTAGACGAGCGGTGGAAAGGAAGCTAGGAAGATAGAAGGACAATGGGAAAAAGGGGCCTAGGCTATAGCCGGCCATGTAAAAAAGGGGAAAAGGGGATGACCGCCCAAAAGGGATTTAGGGTTTTGTATATTAAGTTGAAAAGTGAATGAAAAGTTCATTCTTGTGTGTGGCAAAAAGTGGCTCTCCTCTTCTTCTTCTTCTTCTTCTTGCTTGCTTGAGCTTGTGCTTGAGAGAGGGAGTGTGAGAGTGTGAGGGAGTGAGTGTGTGAGGGTGAGGGACCGAGGAAGCTCTCCATCTTCTCCTCTCTTCTTCTCTTCTCTTCTCTTCTCTTATCTTGCTCGCGGCAATGGAGCTTGGAGCATGGAGCTTGAGGATGGAGCTTGCTTGAAGCTTGCACTTGGATCGTGGAGCTACCGAAGTGCGCGAGAGAGGAGTAACTCAATCGGCATGGAGGTAAGCTCACTACACCCGTAGATATGGATGGCGCGTCGGCTATGTGAGAGGTAGCCATTAGTGCTCAGCTTGGAACGCTTGAACAATAAGCGCTCCGTGGGTCTTGGCGGTTGAGTGAAAGCTCTCACATTTTGGTTCTGTTGCCGGGACCAACGGATTTAAGCCTTGAGTGCTTGCGCGCTTCGAATTGAGCATTGAAGTAGGGTTTTCCCCCAAACTGGTGCTTGAGGTAGATAGGTAGGAAGCGAGAGAGTTTGAAGAGGTATTCGATCTCCTTAGCAAGTAGGTTTTTAGTTTTTTGGATTTGGAAAAGCATGATGGAGTGATTTGTATGCATTTAGGATAGGAAAAAACAAAGAAAAAAAAAGTAAACAGTAGGGTTTTCTGTTGCTATATAACAGGCTAAAATAGGAAAATAGGGGCACAGATCCTTGGAGTGCCATTTGGTTCGAGCACCATAGTGATTCAAGGCATGTCTGGCATTTCCTTGTAGTGTTTTTGGAAGACGCTGGATGATTCAGTGTAGTAGACGTCAGCCTAGAGGCATCGTGTACAACTCGCGGGCCGCCGTCCGCGCCGTCGGACCAGACTGTCCGAGTCCCAGAATCGGACTAGTCCAGAATCGAACCAGTCTAGAATCGAACCAGCCGTCCGAGTCCTAGAATCGGACCACCCAGAATCGGACCAGCCGTCCGAGTCCTAGAATCGGACCACCCAGAATCGGACCATTCCATAATCGGACCACCCAAAATCGGACCAGTCCATAATCGGACCACCCAAAATCGGACCAAACCAGATTGACCAGTCCATAATCGGACCACCCAAAATTGGACAGGTATCTAGAACACAAATTTACACACATCTAAACCTTGAGATTGACCCCAAAGGCTATGTAGAGCTAAAGGCACATCACAGATCCATCACTGGGCTAAAACCCAAAAATGGTTTGCCCTTTAGCATGCATCTTGCCATCTCCAAAATGGTGCGATTCCTGCGTTCCACAACACCGTTCTGCTGAGGTGTGTGAGGCATCATCAATTGATGCTTGATCCCTTTGCTCTTGCAAAATCCTTCAAACTCCTTTGAGTTGCACTCACCACCACCATCTGTTCTAAATTTCTTCACACTTTTCCCTGTTTCATTCTCAACAAGTTTTAGCCATTCTTTAAACTTACCAAAATCTTGAGCGTTATCACGACAGAAGTACACCCACATCTTCCTACTGTAGTCGTCGACAATCAACATAAAATAAGAAGATCCCCCCAAGGCCTATGTAGGCATCTTACCACACAAGTCAGCATGCACCAACTCTAGAGGAGCATGTGCTCTATTCTTGCTTTCTTGTGGAAATGCCTTTCTCTATCATACAAGCTTCACATGGTTCCTTCAATTAAGTTATTGTAGGTAGGTGAGCAACCATACCTTGCTTTTTCATCTCCTTCAACACTGCAAATCCGATGTGTCCAAACTTTCATGCCAAAGCTTACTTGTGCCCACTCCAACGGTGGCTGTAAGAGCACTTAGCTCATACAGGTTGTTTCTTCTTTCTCCTTTGCCAACAATTGTGCCAGCACTATCAAGAATTTCTGCACTTGTCTTCTTCAACCTCACTTCATGACCAAGATCAGTTATGGCAGCAACAAACTGATAAGAGATTTCTCCTGATTTTGGGAACATACAACACATTTGAAAGCTTTTTGACTTTACTATTTGCAGCAACAAAAGAAATAGTACTTATGCCCACATAAGGGCATTTAGCATCATTTCCAACTGTCACAATGATGGTTATTGTAGAGGTTGCATAGAACTGTATAGACCTTTCTTGTTGGTCATGTGACGGGAGGCCCCACTATCCACCACCCATGAGTCAGTGGTAGATTCTTCTTGCGCCGAGGAGCACACTTCCTCAATGGTTGCCATGAATAATTCCAACTCTGCTTCAGCCGTATTGGCTGTCTCTTTCCCTTTACTTTTAAGGGTACCATTCTTTTCATCTGCCTTCTTGATACGACAATCTACAATTGCATGTCCTTTGTTCTTGCAGTAGAAGCACTCTCCTTGAAACTTCTTCTTACCGCCCTTCTTCTTTTTGTCACCATCATTTTTGGTGGAGGAACCACCTTTGCCTTTTGCATTGGCAGAGAATGCAGCATCTCCATTGTTGCTTCCTTCTCGGGCTTTCAGGCTCAACATCCTCCTCCATCAATAATGCACAAGACTCCTCAAAAGTCAAAGCTTGAGGTCTTACTTGAGTATTAAGAGCAGTTACTAGTCCATCAAACTTTTGTGGACAAATCCGAAGACATCTCCGAGCTAGCTCTTCGCTAGTCTTTTGTATCTCAGCGCCAGCCATCTGGTCGCATAGATTCTTAATCCGAGTGATGAATGCTTCAAATGTCTCTCCTTCAGCAAATTTCTCCGCTGCTAGTTGATTCTCCAAGTTTTGAATCCTTGTTTGGTTTCATGTTTCATACTGACTCCTTAGTACATTCCAAGCCTCTAACGCTTTGGTTGTATGAATCAAGGTCAGAACAGCTTGTAACTAAGGCACACAGTGCATCTGCATTCCTTCATTTCCAAGCTTGTAGAAGATCTGCATTCGGAGGAATCATCACACTAGAATTTGATGGGTCAGGGGTAGGCTGTGGTTCTGTGTCAGTCCCCAACACAGTCTCCAGAAGCTCATAAGAATCAAGGATAGTTGTAATTTTGAACTTCCACAGGGTGTATTTTGTACCATCTAACTTGCCTTCATTGAAGGTTGGTGGACGATTCCTCAATGTTTGAATAGCCAGTACAGTAGCACCACCTCCTTCACCGCTTCCTGATGCGCCAGAACCGCTTCCGAAAGTCGACATAGTTTCTTCTTGCTATTGAAGCCTTTGCCTCTTGCACACTCTCTGATCTCTAGAGCCCCCTCGGCTCTGATACTATGTAAAAATTACACGGCACAGCGAACCGAATCTGAGAAAGAGATAGAGAGTACACAATGGATAAGAGGAGAATTAGTAAATTCTTTAGCTCCAAACAACTGATACAAAGATGGCTCTGTCCACCCATGCGCTTCCACTGTGTGAAGCTTAGATGGCGATCTAGACAGAAGATAGGTGAAGAGCTTAAGGCTAGCTGGAACAACAACTCTGACTGGGTGAAAGATGAGTGATCGATGGTTGCGAAGGGGTTTAGCTTTTATAGCCTACGAAGGCTGTTAGGTCGGCCTGACCGACCTACCATATGAGCCTCCACTAGTCGGCCAGGGGATATTCTAGGGAATATTCCCTTTACCATCGAGGCCCCTTTTAACTCCCTTACCCCGCAAGTCAATGCAATGCGCCTCAAGTTGCTACCAGCTTAACCACTCTGTCTAACCCAAAGATTAGACCCACAACGGTCACCTTTTTGCCATCCGGTCACATAGACCTCATCTGATATACAAGTCCGGACTCAACCAATGTCCGGGCTCACATTTGGCTTCTCCTCATAGTGGGGGCCTTACAACTTTGAGCACCATGGATCATTGCTGGCACCTAATGAGGGTGGAGCATTGATCATATCTAACACAGTCTACATCCTGAAATCTATGAAAACAAATGATGAAGAATGCTAAAATCAAGGCCTATAAATAGGCTAGGAAAAACATAAGAAATAATGCATATCAGTTGCATTAAATGCGGTTGACTATTGTCCAACTGCTGCATACTATTGTTTGACTACCTACGCCATGTCAATTGCCACATAGCACACATCCTGCACCTCTCCTTGCTAACCAGCTATTGTACCTACTACTCTTGTCCAGGGAATGATCAACTAACTAGCTGCAACACTAGGTCTATGCCAAGAGATTAAATCTGATCAACTATATCCAATAAATATCAAGAGCGCATGTACATGTCACAGTGAGTCCCATTGTCTCACTATAATAAGCTCAAACTCAATTGCATAAACCAAATGCTCTATATATTATATCCAAGTGCCAATGTGGCTCAGTACATAAAGTCTAGTAGCTCCCATTGAAGTGAAAGTTAAATGCCAAATGAGCAAGCAAAGCTCAAAATATCATGTGAATGATATCTCAGTATCCAAGATCCATAGAGCATACATCTTGATGGGACCTAAAACGGGCCGGCACTGGCTATAGCACTAGCTAGACCTCATGCTCATGACACACAAACACCCTCACAGCCTCGCGGACCAGGAGCGTCAATCTAATGCTAAGGGACACACTGCCCTAAAGCTTAATTCCTGCATTTATAGGTTATAGTCCAACATTTCCCTTAAACTCCTCAGAGGGAGAACCCTTATACATTGGCAATGCCACAATCACACACATATAGGAGGCACTCCATCGACTAATAGTCGGAGCCCCACTGCAGCTCTCCTACATCGCAAGGATTGGCCCTTTGATGTGCTGTTAAACATATAACACAAACGAGCATAAGCTCCTCTCAAGGTACCAATATTTTACGTTCGAGGATGTACCATTCCTCACTACACTTTCCCCTTAGGACCCAACGACTAACCTATAGCTTAGGACATCCTCTCACACTCATCGTTGGTCACAACCTAAGGAAGACAGGTGCCATGCATCCAGGAGGTTTTTTCTGATACCTGTTGATTATTATGCTTAATGCAAATCGTGTATGGCTATGTGCTCAGATAAAAGAAAGATCAGCATCGTGAATGGTGCATAAAGCATTCTTTCCATGAATTTCACTAACGCGTGCTGCATTGAAAGGAGGCACCGAGCCATATGCTCATGCTACCATCCTATATGCCAAGTGCAATGCATAAATCAAATCTTTTCTTTATCTTTCAGTGTTTCAGTCCCTCTTCATCCAACTCTTAGCATTTTGCATCATTGATCGGTTAAATAGGGTTTCTATGCATTTCTCCCTTTTAAAAACCCGCTAAATACGCACAAAACATAGAAACGAGAACAAACCGAGGCCAACCTCGTGCTTTGCCATCATTATACATTGCACAAACATAGATATAATTTTCCATAATTTTCCTCAGCCCGTTTTCCATTTTTCTCTATTTTTAAACCCATTTTTCCCATTTTTATGCATTTTTCCCTATTTTTCTTTAATAAATAATGATGGAAAATGAAATTTGATTATGGGATATGGCCCTTAGGTTCATTGACAGTAAAAATGCAGATTTAGTTGGTGTGACATATCATATTTCTCATTTATATAGCAAAACCCCCAATTTTACCCTTAAAACACATGGTTTTTCATGTATTTTGACACTAATTCTGGCCATGTAGCCTTATATTTTTTTATTTTCAGGTTGCAAACAGTTGAAAATCATGGCAAACAATATCATAATGAACTTTCATCCCATATGAACAAGGTTTCATAAAGAAAATAGCATAAAAAGATCATTTTTCTTTATAAAAATAGCATTAGGGCTTATTTTCAGGTCTCAGTTTCTTGGTCTTGATTACGAGACTGATTTCCAGCATGCATTTAATGCTCATCATCTTCAAGAACAGCACTCTTCATGTCTTCATCCATCCGGAAGCAATCCGGTCTCATCCGAACAAGCTTTCCTCCACCATTCTTCATTGTCTTTTTCCACACAAGAACAACCCCTTAAGGGAGATAGAGGGAGGAGAGAGAAAGACTAGAATTGGCTCTCTTCATTCAGGCCACCATTTTACGGGCAAAGACAGGCGATAAGATCGGCCAAGAGGGAGAAGATCAGCCCCAAGATCGGTTGTATAGGGTACTCACAGCCTGCCACCTCCATCTCCATCCATGGAGGTGCAAAAATGGGGCGTGAAGATGGCGCCTTCATCCCTCCATTCTCTCTCCACGTTTTTTCACCTTGTATGCTTAAAATTTTTAAGGGGGGGGTCCAAACTCAAAAGGCATGCCCAATTTTGGCCTCCCAAGTGTCCACCTTTTCATATCTTGACCATTTTGTGGCCATTTCCTCGTCCGGGCTCCAAATAGAGCTCTGAAAAATCCACGGCATCTGAATTCACATCTTGCATTGACTGGAAACTCTTGACAACCCACAAGGTAGTCTAAAAAATTATCAAAAATCCACAAGTATCGCTCGGGCGCCTTTTAAAAGTCGTATTTCACTTGGTGCTTAAAATCGTCCTAGCTGGAGCCGGCGCTTCGACGTTGAATATTTTTCCCTTGATATTCGTAATTTTTGGCTATTTTTAAGCACTTCTCGACATCAAAACTCTGCTCTCACATCTAGAGTTATTGAATCCAAATAGTCTACAAAACAATGTAGCATCGAAGTACTATCCAAGGACAGGAATGATATCCAATGTCAAAGCATCTATGCTTCAATCTCATCTTAGGAGCATGTCATAAACATATCCATAGGCATGCATGATAACTAAAGTGTTGATACATCCAATATGTGGTATTTGAGTAGCTTCAAAGCATAATGAGCATAATCTTTATCAAACAACTACTTGTTGTGCACTATGAATAGCAAGGATATGACATGCAAAACTAAGTGAATGTGAGCTCACTTGGAGCCCAAAAGCATTTTAAGACAAGTGTCAAGCATCCCCAAGTGTCAAGCAAACATTCAAACATCAATACCTAATCCCGAAAGCATGAAATGTTTGGGCACTAAAATAGCATCCCCAAAGCATCACACATGCATTATGGAATTTACTATTTGTTGTCCAAACCATAACTTTTTTTTGTGTGAAAGAAATAATAGAAAACTTTGCAAAATCAACTATGTAAGTGCTAAGATTTGTAGATCTCATCGTGCCCTTCATTTCTAGCTATAAAATACCTAAATCTGATATCATATGCAAAAGTAATGGCCAAAATACGACAGTATTGTCAAGCTACCTTAGTTATCCACGACTTCTACACATAATTTATATCCACTCAGAATAGGAAAAATGGTTGCTTCTCAGCTCAATAGGCACTCAACAAGGCTCAAGTAAGCCTTGGAAAGCTCCTTAACAAGCGTAGAGCAAGCTAGAACAAGTCAGAAGAAGGAAAGACTCAATGCATACCTCAAGAGAAAGAAACAATGGCTGCCATGAAACCTTGAGTTGAAGCTTTGAATCTAGGATGAAGAAGCTCCTAGAATGGTTGGCTCTGATACCAATTAAAGGGAGTGAGCTCGGATTAGAAGCACACAAGTGAAAGTGAGAGCTATGGTGGAAGGAGTAAGAGAGAGAGAGAGAGAGAGAGAGAGAGAGAAGATATGGGAACTCCAATAGTCACAATGTGTGATCAGCCTTTCCTTTATTCAAATGTTACTGAAAGAATAAAGAATGAAGTGACAGTGATAGACGCCTACCACCTACAATGCATAGGTGTATGGGTATTGTTAGTGTAGTAATACATGGGTGGCTAAGCACAAGTGCCTTTACCCCCAACATACACATGACCCATAGCTTCCTCAAAACAAGTGGGCTCAACCAATTTTTAAACCTTTACCATTTATGCATAATGGTGAGCAACATAACCATCATATGTCAACCTATTTATAACATCCACCATATGTATAATAGTGAGCAACATAACCATCACATGTTAACCTATTTATGGGATACCTTACTCTTGTGGATCTGTGTACTTATAGAGCACTTTGCAATCCCTTTGCATCAACCTTGTTTTTTCTTACACTAAGTATACAAATAACTGGAATATTAAACTTGTCATCCATACTTTGATCTAAACCATGAAACTCACCATCTACATGTGAATGGCTTACAAAAGCCTCTAGCACACCAAGTGGTCTCAACCACTTTTTCTTTTACCTTTTATGATGCATTTTAAGCGCTTGTAGGAGTTCTATTTACACACAACCTAGCACTCCATTCTCTCTCAATAAGCCTACTAGAAGAGGACACTTTTGGCCTACTCAATGTGTGTGACTATGGACCCACATTTTTGCATTCACCTTTTCTCTTACATCATTTTCAACTATTTGTTTTCAAGAAGCATACCAACTACTCATCTCATCAAACACAATATCTTTGCTCACCTATAACTTGTGTATAATTGGATTATAATATTTGTTTCCCTTTAACTCAAGGAAATAGCCAATAAATACACACTTTTCAACTTTCAGAACTAACTTTTGTTTTAGCTCATTAGGAACATGTACATATACAATGCATGCAAATACTTAAACATGTAACAAATCTGGTTTCTTTCCAATAAAACTTCTCCTCTAGTGTCACATCATGCACTACAGCAGTTAGAGTGTAATGACCACAATACTTGCATCACTCTCATACACAACCTCATGTGTATTGAGCCTAGCATTAGCATCCAAAAGTATAGAAATAGACTTATAATCAATTATATCATACTTCTTCAACATATTCAATGCATATTATCTTTGTGACAACCATTACCCTTTGGAGTCTTAATTATCTCAATGCCAAGAAAATAATGCAGCTCTTCCATATCCTTTATCTCATATTCATTCTTGAGAAGACCCTTCACATTGTCAATCTCTATCTCACTATTACCCACAATGATCAAATCATCCACATATATAGTAATGACCACAATACCTGCATCACTCTCATATACAACCTCATGTACACTAAGCTTAGCATTAACATCCAAAGATATAGAAATAGGCTTATAATCAATCATACCATACTTTTTCAACATATCCAAAACATATTATCTTTGTAACAACCATATACCCTTTGGAGTCCTAGTTATCTCACTGCCAAGAAAATAGTGCAACTCTCCAATATCTTTTATCTCAAATTCAATCTTGAGAAGACCCTTCACATTGTCAATGTCTGTCTCACTATTACCCACAATGATTAAATCATCCACATATATAGTAATGACCACAATACTTGCATCACTCTCATACACAATGTCATGTGTACTAAGCTTAGCATTAGCATCCAAAAGTATAGAAATAGGCTTATAATCAACTATATCGTACTTCTTTAACATATTCAATTCATATTATCTTTGTGACAACCATTACCCTTTGGAGTCCTAATTATCTCCCATATCTTTTATCTCAAATTCAATTTTTAGAAGACCCTTCACATTGTCAATCTCTGTCTCACTATTACCTGCAATGATCAAATCATCTACATATATAGTAATGACCACAATACCTGCATCACTCTCACATACATAGAGTGAGTGCCTACAAACATAATTTAGATGACTCTCATCTACATAACCAGGTGGTTGATTCATATAAACTTCCTCTTGCAACTCCCCATGCTACCCTTTGATATATCCACTACTACTATGATAGCCCTTACAATGGTCATTTTAACCACTGGAGTAGAAGTCTCCTCATAATCAATACCATAAGTCTGCGCATATCCTTTGTATCTAGTTGTGCCTTATAGTTCTCAACAGATCCATCTAATCTTGTAAACCCATTTGTTGCCAATAGCTTTCTTACCGTCAGGTAAGGGTACTAGCGTCCATGTGTCATTATTCATAAGTGCAGTTGTTTCTTCATCCATAGCACAATCACAATATTTATTATACACTATATCCTCAAAACAAGTGTGTTCCACATCCTGCACAAGCTTAGCCATGTATGCATAGTGATGAGCTATATATCTATCATATGCCAATTGATATGTTGGCTTTCTCACTCTACTTGACCTACATGGACATGGATCACTACCAAGCGCCTTAGCATTCTCTTATATCTTTCACACACTAGGTGTTTTAATAGACGAAATCCCAAACTCCTCATCCAAGCTCTTCTCAGAGCCATCTAAATCAACATTAACATGAGAGAAACTTGATGAACCATGACTAAGAGACTCTTATGATCCACTCAATGTGTGTGCCTATTGACATGTTTTCAACACAACCACACTCTCATGCACATCAATCCCAACTGTATTTTTCACATTACTATACCAACTACTCATTTCATAAAAAATGGCATCATTGCTAGCTCTCAACTCACATGTAACAGGGTTATAGCATCTATATCCCTTCTGCTCAAGAGAATATCCAACAACTTCACATTTTTCTAATTTGGGATCCAATTTACTATGTAAATCATCATGAATATGTGCATAAGCAATACATCCAAATACTTTCAAATGAGACACATTTGGATTTCTACTCGTAAACTTCTCTTTAGTTCTCATACAATATACAGCAATAGTGGGTGTCCTGTTCATAATGTACAGAGTAGTAGCAATTGCTTTAGCTCCATAGTAATGAGTGAGTTTCTTTCTGACATCAATGCATGAGCCACATCTACAATATGCAAATAAACCCATACTTTGTGAGTATAAAATAAACCCATACTTTGCGAGTATGATCATTAATGAAAGAAACATAATACTTGCAACCACTCAAAGTTGCAGTCTTAAAACGTATCAATTTAAGTGGCTTCTTGTATACATACTTTTCATGTGAAAATGCATATCATGCTTTTCGAATTGACATGCTTCATATACTTTATGTATCCCTTCAACCCTAAACTTGAGCAAGTCATCAACAAATTGTTTTGACTACATTTATTTCAGTCGCTACATATTCACATGATCAATTCTCTGCCACAACGTTTCCCTTTTACAATCAACCTGCATTTTTTAGATCTACAACCATCAAATGTGAATCAAACTTGCAATCCCTATTTTATCATCTAACCAATAGAAACCAAGTTTTTTGTAATATTTGATACATGCAACACATCATCCAAGTACTTAGTTTTTTCATACTTTATACTCAAAGGAACATTTCCAATGTGAGTAATGGGTTGAGCTATATCATTCCTTGTCTCCACATAGCCCAAAGACTGACTGCGTATCTCTCTAAATCAAATCACTCTCCATGAGAAGTCATGTGGTTCGAGTCACCTGAATCTACATACCATATATTATTTTTTAATGAACCATCAACAATCATAGTATTTGGATGTATAGTTTCCTTGCTACTTTTTTATCTTTCTAATTTTAGTCTTCTTTTTTAAGAAATTTGTATAAATATGAAATTGCTAACCATAATGCCAATATTCTCTACTATCATTAAAAAAATTTGCCTATTAGAATTCGTAATTTGCCCTCTTTGGCTCCCCCTTCCTCCAAATTGTCTTCCTCTATTTTGTTGTACATCATAACCTTAACCATGACTACTAATAATCTAGTTGAAGTTTTTAGACATTTTGACAAAATAGAAAACCTTGCAAATTTGTAAGCAAGCTAATACTAGGAGTACCACAACTAAATACGCAGCCTTTTTCATTGACTATACAATAATATTTGCAATCTACAGTCTGTATGCAAACACCTTTTGTGTCTACAACAACCCAAAAAATACCTAAAATATTACAAATTTAAAATCTATAATATATGCATCTATAAACAGCACACATAGCCGAAATTATAGTATATCCAAAAACTACTCTCATGACCACTTATAAATCCAGAATGAAGTTCAAAATGACCTCAAATGTCAAAAATCATAGCAAGAAAGTTTGAATGGGATGATCTACAATATATACACCATTCTTTCTGCTCATTAACTTTCACTGTGATCAAAGATTGTAGCCCTATCAGCCTCAAGAGCCACCTATGAGTGTAACCCAAGGCAAATCAAGCAAGGTGAAAGAGCTTCTTACATGTTGCTTGCTTGCTTCTATGCTCCAATTCCTTCACCTTAGCCTTCAATTGAGTCATGGGAGAGCTCTAATACCATGAAAATAGACAAGAGGGGAGAGAGGTGAAGCACTCAAGAGTACACACACACAAAAGCAACAAAGGCTTAAGAATACATAGAGATAGATCTAAAGTCTTATTCTTCTTCTTCTTTCTTCTTTACACAAAATAACTAAGTCTACTACATGATAAAAGACTAATACGAAAGTACCACAATGTATGTACATGTGGTCACTAAGTGTAAACCTCCTAGGAAATAAGGTTTTGCAATGAATGTGCCATAACCAAGGATAGATTGCGTGGGTGTAGTCCACAACTATAGAATCACTGGTGTATCCTCATGTCAATCACCTAATAGTTAGCAATTGGGTGGGGGTCCTTTTACCTTACCTTTCCTAGAGATCACCCATCCTAGTATCGTTCATGCCAGTGTGCACTTAACCAGAAGTTTTCCATGATTGGGCTAGCCATCTAGCCCCCATGACCTTAAGGTGATGGATGGCCTAAGATCTATCCAATTATGGAAATCTTCCTCCATTTGATCTAGGATTCAAACCTAATCGCAACACATCACCGTTGCACCGATAGTGAGCTAGTTTTCTCTAACAAGTATGAATTGCATTTCCAACATTCCCCCTCAAGCCACACCTTGGTTGAGGTCCTAGTACCACCTAAGCTCAGCAACATGAGATCTGATACCAATTTAGAAATTGGGTGGGGGCTCTTGTACATCCCCTTCTTGAGAGGTCACCCATCTCAATATTGTTCACGCTAGTGCGTGCTTAATTTGAGTTTTTCCATGATTGGGCTAGCTATCTAGTCCCCCAAAACCTTAAGGTGATGGATGACCTTCGGTCTATCCAATCATGGAAATATTTCTCCATTTAGCCTAGGATTCAAACCTAGTCTCACACATCGCCGTTGCACCAATAGCGAGATAGTTTTCTCTAGCAAGTGTAGATTGCATTTTCAATACTAACACACTACTGAATAATATATTTCCACATCATCAAGGCATGTAGTCAATGAAAACTCATATAGATCTCAACAATAGCTTGTTGCTCAAACATTGCTCTAATATCATGAAAACATGGGGGGAGAGAGAGAGAGAGAGAGAGAGAGAAGCTCTTGCAAGATACAAAACACACAAAGAATGCACGCAAGACAGGAAGATAAAAACCCTAATCATTCTTCTTCTTCTTCTTCTTCTTCTCCACTATAACAGTCTTACCAAGAATAAGAGAGAGTATAACATACATAGCATACAAGTGATCCATAGTGTGAGGATGCTAAGTGGATAGATGAATATGACTAGATAGATATCTCATAACTCGGGTAGGTGTACTAACTGATGAACATGACTAGATAGATATCCAATAACTCAATTGTAAAGTATCACTAGAATGATATTCTAATGTAGGTACCAACCACATCAATGATATGAATGTGGGAACAATCATCCATGTACGTGAGTGCCAACACATATTGAGCTTAACATCTCAATACTGTATGATACATGAGTTTACTCTATACATATAACAAAACATTGAAGTACTCAATTTCTCAATCTCTCATTTCATGAGGAGAAATAAGCTTGATATGATTGGACTCAGATATTGATTTAACCCGATTGACTTTGAAACTATAGAGCTTCTTTTGACTCTATTTTATTAATTTTTTAAATAAATCCCACAAAAGTTACAAGATTTAAGTCCCCATCATTTCAACATGTTTTACTTAAAACTTATATTATATTTCTTTAATTTGACATAAAGCTACAAAATATTGATTGAACCACTAGAGAAAGTCTCCAATGCCTTTTGATCTTCTTGTGAAGGTGGAGTATAGACAAGTTGTGGTAATTTTTCGATCAAAAGATATTAAGATAGTTGATGTTACAAAGTTTCCATAAACAACTTGAAATATGCACTCTTTGTTATTGATTTCAGAGTCTTTATCGACAAAATAGGCACTCATGTGGTTGGAGAATAGTTACAAATGCTAGAAGTTTATTTCATTTTATTCTTCTTGGCTATGCCAAGACCCTCAATGCGGTCATAAAGAGATATTACTGGGAGAGGCTCAAAAGTGACGTTCTCAAATATGTTACTGAATGTTTGTCTTGTCAACGCATTAAGGCCAAACATGTCAAAAATGCCAGGGAAATTGCAACCACTTGACATTCCCCAAATGAAATGGGAATTAATTAGTATGAACTATGTTGTTGGCCTGCCCCAAGTTCAAGGAGGATACAACTCCATTATGGTTGTGGTAGATATGCTCACCAAGGTTGCACATCTTATCCCTATTAAGACAGGCAGATCAAGGAAGTTTGGCAGTATGGTCAACTCAAGGCATGGAACGATCTCATTGGCAAGCTCACTATGTTTTTCAAAAGGCAGCTAATCATGGAGGTGGCATCAATGATTCCAATTCTATGAGGCAATTATTACAATGGTGGTATAGGAGATTAGAGATACTATATAAGCTCAGGGGGTTCACTATATATATATTCTCTATATAATGTGCATTCATGGCCTATTTATAAATATCCTAATCTATGATTTTTTCTTCAATAAAACACAACCCTTTTCTATTCAATCTGTAAGTAACCCCTATATATGACACCCTTCTGTATGTAAAAAATGTATAAAAATGGTGTTTTAAAAACCCCTTATTTTGAACTCATGTTATATATATATATATATATATATATATATATATATTCATGATGATGAAAATTTTGTAAAGGTCACATCAAAGAAATCAAGCTTTAAAATAGATTTTTACTAAAAAGCTAGTCCTTTGGAAAATAATGGTGAGGATTGTTATGGTAGTGAGTATGTTTGGTATCAAAGATCAAAACTATTGATGTATACAGTCATAAATTGTATCCGCCTACAACAAGAGAAAGATAGTCCATGCAATAAGAAGGTTCCTAGGAAAATAATAATAAAGAAGAAAATAAAAAAGGATACAAAAAGGATATAGAACAAAGAGGCATGGAGGCCATGGCGAGTATAGAAGTAGACAAGAAAGAAGAGCTTCCCAAAACTACGACAAAGACATGCATGCCCTCAACACATGTGGCAACTAAGGTGTCCAAGAAACCTAAAAGAACTCCTAAAAATGTTATCTCTCTTAGGAAAATTCCTTGCAAAAGCAATAGCTTTTTTATATTTCTTTGTAAATACTCTCATAAGTAATCATGATGAAAGCAAAATGATTGCTTCAATATCAATGCTTGTAACTATATTGAAAGTAAATAGAGTTTTATTTCAATATTTGTATATCCTTCACTCCCCTCTTTGATATCTGCAAAAAAATTCAAAACAAATGTTTTTCATTTAAGAAGTTGAATCAAATATATACAAAATTTTCTATAATATGATGTAAAAACTATGCTTTTATACTTAAATTTAAATACAAATGAGATTGACAATTTAATATCATTATTATATAAGTTTGTTTTTACCCAATGCAATGCATATGATGATTTAACATTTAGAATTGTAATAACTTTCTCATTGAACAATATATCAAGTTCTAATGTAGAGTCTTGACTAAAGTCATCAAGATTTAGATCTAAAGTAACCAAACTACTACTAACATAATATCATCTACTGTGATAAAAGCCAAGGATTAAATTTTAAGTATCCATTATGTACTTATAAGCCAAAAAAAGCATGATTATAGGTTACTTTTCCTTTCACACAACCCAAGGATCGTTTCCTTGTGTATGCTATATGTAGTTGGGTTTCAAGACTCCTTTTTTTCCTTGGCTCTCCTCTAATTATCTTCTCATTATGTTTATTTCCTAGCATAACCATTGGTTCTCGAGCTTCAAAATGTTTGAATGGCCTATTAGGTTCTAATTATATGCTAGAATCCATTGACAACCATCTCCGACAAACCTCAACAACAATGAGGAACATGAAGAGAATGGAGTGATGCTTCTTATTATTGTAGGATCCACATGATACAACCTACAATTAGTCCATAAATCAATATTCTTTTGGACCCTTGATCTCATTGCTTCCAATGCACTCGATCTATTACCAAACACCTTGTCTCTTTTGTGAATAGGTACATACTCATCATCCATATCAATATGGAGGAGATATGGACGTTTACAGTTATCCATGCTTGCAAATCAAGCTGCCAAAAAGTGATCCAAGCTTACAATAGGATGTGGTTTACAATTTCTTGAAATAAAAATTTGAAAAATAAAGGGAGAATATTTTGAGAGAGATATTGAAGCTTGAAGGGAAGGTTCTAAGTGGCAGCAAGGCATTGAATCAATGGCCGGTCATGTAAAAAAGGGATGGGTGCCCATGGGATTTTAGGGTTTGTATATATAAAGTTCAAAAAGTGAATAAGAGATCATTCTTTGGTGTGTGGCAAAAGGAGTCTTCTTCTTCTTCTCTCCTTCTCACCTTCTTTCTTGTGTGTGCTCTTGAGAGAGGGAGTGTGAGAGTGTGAGGGAGTGAGTGTGTGAGAGAGTGAGGGATCAAAGGGTGAATCTCTTCACCATCTCCTCTTCTTCTTCTTCTCTTCCCTTCTCTCTTCTTGCACACGCAGCTATGGAGGATGGAGCTTGGAGGTGGAGGAGGCTTGAGGATGCTTGAGCTAGCATCTAGGATCGTGGAGCTACCGGTGTGTGGAAGAGAGGAGGAAACTCATATTGGCACTAAGGTAAGCTTACTACACTCCTAGGATCGATGGTGCATCAGCTAGGTGAGAGATAGCCATTAGAGCTCGCTTGGAACGCTTGGAACAATAAGCTGTCCGTGGGTCTTGGCGGTTGAGCGAAAGCTTCCACATTTTGGTTCCGTTGCCGGGACCAATGAATTCAAGCTTGAGCACTAGTGTGCCTCATATCGAGCATCGAAGTAAGGGATTCATCCCTGAAACGGAGCTTGAGATAGGTAGGAAGTTTGGGTGTTTTTGATCTTCAAAACAAGTAAGTATTTTGGGTTATTTATGTTGTTTAATGATTAGGAAATAGGGAGAAATCAGTTCAATATTTTGCTTTCAATTCGTGTTGCATTTAGAGTAGGATAGGATTAGGAAATCGCACTGGAGAAGGGTAGGGTTTACTGTTGCAAAACAGGGCAAAAAATCGTGCAAAAATGACAAAAAGCTCGCTTGCGATGCTTAAGAATGGTAAGTGAGTGATTGGGGGCTTCAACACTATACCTGAGAAGGGGTATAAGAGCCAAAAGGCCAAGGAAACACTCATTTGGAACAATTCAATGTGAAAGAGAGAGCTACCGGCCGATTCAATTCGATCGCACCAACAACAAGCCCGTCACTCCATCCAGGTATATGAATCCCTTCTCTTACTCCCTTAGGTTGGATCTGGAAGGTTATGCCTAGAATGATTGAGTCAAGCATGAGAAACGATCGAAATCGAGTTTTTGCTAATTACGTGCGCTGCGCTCGGCCCGTTCGAGTGGCCACTCCTAGGCCGAGTCCCAAAATCGGCCCTCGGCCACATGTCGAATTCGGCCCATCCGACCAAAACCCTAATTGGCCCGTCCGAGTGACCACGTCCGAGTGACTCCGTCCGAGTCCACCTTGTCCAAGTTCCCGGATTCGGCCCTCAGCCCATGCGCCTTGGCCCGTCCGAGTAACCCACTCGGACCCTACAATTCGGACCAGTTGGGCAAAGTGTAGATTTTTACCAGATTTTCAGAAAATAGACCTGACCCGGCTAGGACTCAGTAGCTCAGACTGTCGAAAGCCCATAGGGCGCTCAAAACTTGATTCTGGCATGCAGAGTGGGCAAAATTGTAGGGCGTCGTTGCTTAGCAACTAGAAGTGGGCAGTTGCAAGACCTAGAGGCTTAGACGCGAACCGCTGAGCTGTAAGGCCTGATCGGACCAAAAATGAACAAGGCAACAACTTAGGGAAACCCTAAACCCTGACAAGATGGCCAGGAAGTTGACCACCAACAAGCCTATTCGGCCCAAAACAACACAAGAGTGTGTAAGACAACTAGGAAGTGGTTGCTGCACTCACCCTGAATTTTTGCACTTGAAATACACTTAAGGAAACTGAAAGCCTAATTGAGCACAAGTGCACGAGGAGAGACACATTGAGTGGCCATAAATTGAGGATTGTATTAAATAACTGAAGGAACTCACCCAGATAAACCACTCAAGGAACCCACCAATAGGAGAGAACCCAATACAAAGACAAACCATCAACGCTCAGAGGTAGGACCAAGCAAGGGACGCCAATGAAGTGGATCTGACGAGCCTACTGAACCTAATCGATAGCTTGGTGGAGCATGACAACTCGACAATGGCAGAAGAAATTCCAAACCATAGATACAATGAGGAATTCGACTTAGGAGCCTTTCCAGATGCAGTTCAGCACAACTAGTCAGTAGTTACGAAGCTCATGCTCGGTACGAGCACCGCGGTAGGACATTGGATGCTATCATTGCAGATCTAGAAGAGGAGAGAAAGCTGGCCCGCAAGGCATTGCAAAGCATGGTTGAGTACAATAGGGATCAGCAGGCTAGGAACCAACGGCAAGGCATGAAGTTGCGAGAGGTGTAGCAGGTACTGAACTTGGCTGGCAGGAATCGAATGGACCATGAGAGGGCACTAGAAGGAGACTTAACGCTGAGTGAGCTTCTTATGAAGCGACTGCTCGATAACACCGCTGCGAAGCAAAGCGCCACGGCTCTAGCGACATTGCTACTCACAAGATTAGGAGCAAACCAAGGCTCAAAGAGCCAAGCTAAAATTCCTATTTTTGCCAAGCAACTTGATAAGTACCAGCCCCATGACGATCCCTAAAACATTGTTGAGCAGTTCGAGCAAGTCTGCAAAGCCAACGGCCTCAATGACCTAACCCAATGCTTGCAAGCGTTTGGGCTTTGCTTGGGCGACAAGGATAGGATGTGGTATACGAGGTTAGATAACGTGGAGCGAGCCAACTTCGATGGCCTCAAGGATCTCTTCATTAAGAGATATGCCGAGCCTGGATACTCCGATAATCTACTAGTACGCTTGATGAACATCAGGCAGAAAGAGAAGGAGGAAATTTGCGATTATCTGACCCATGTACGGAGTCTCTTCAAGAGAATCCCTACTAGAGAGCGACCGACTGAAAGAGCAGTGTCAATTGTATTCATCAGCGGGATTTAGAACGAAGAACTATACAAGGCTTTGGCAGGCAACTCGAGCTTGCAACGGGATGCACTAGCCAGGGTCTTTGAGGAGGCCATCCGAGTTGATGATCAGTTAAAGGAGCGGAGCTCCAAGAGCGCAAACCTAGAGGAGGCCAACTTGCGAAGCTCAGAAAGAGCATCAACCTCGAGTGAGCGATTAGCACCATCATCCCAGGATAAGGGGAAAACCACCGAAAAAAATCAAGACTTGGCTGACGTTAGAATGGAACTAGCCAAATTGCAAGATATGTTGAGACCACCAACGCGCCCGCACATCCAATGCATGTACTATGGCGGAAACTACTTGCCAGCCGACTGTCAAGACCCTAGGTCATGACCTTGCGCTAACTGCGGTAGGTTCGGTCATGATGTCGCGCATTGTAGACTACCAAGGAGACTTCCATATTCACAACCATACGGCCAGTCTTGTCAAGATTGTGGGAGAGAAGGAAGGAGTCTCGCTTGAAGCTTTCTTGCTTGCACAATGGGGAAAGACACACAAGGGTGGAGGCTGAAAACAGTTTTTCTCTTCTTAGTTGTGTAAGCCAAAAGAACTCAAATACAAAGAAATAGAAGAACCCTATATATGGGTCTCAAACCAAACTCAACTAACTAAGGTGGCATACTAACCAAGCCACGAACTAGAGTAGATAAGGATAGCTATCATGTAGCTATTATTCATGGGCGGTGTACCAACCGTGTCTGCAACTGACAAGTCGGTGACATAAATACACAACGGTCACCCTGGCGTATCACGAGTGGAGCTCGATATCTCAACACTCCCCCTCGAGCTCAATCCCAATTCCTGCATACCAAGCAGGTCTCTGAACTTGCGCAGCTTCTCTACGCCCAATGCCTTCGTGAATATGTCAGCTACCTGATCCTCTGTGCTGACATAAACTAGATCAATAAGACCTAGTAAAACCCTCTCTCGCACATAGTGATAATGCACCTCAATGTGCTTTGTTCTAGCATGATAGACTGGGTTATTTGCCAAGTGTATACTACTCATGTTGTCACAATAAATGACAACTGGCCCATCTGTAGACTGATGCATATCATAAAGTAGCTTATGCAACCAAGCTACCTCACATGCAGCCATTGCTGCACCCCTGTACTCAGCCTCTGTGCTCGACAAGGCAACTGTAGGCTGTTTCTTGCTGCTCCAAGTGACTGCAGCACTCCCAAAAGAGAACACATATCCACTGGTAGATCGTCTATCAGAAATGCTACCAGCCCAATCAGCATCAGTGTATCCATGCAACTGTATCTGAACCCCAGTCTCATAAAATAGTCCATACTGCAATGTGGACTTCACATACCTGAGTATGCGTCTAGCCGCATCCAAATGTGGTTTCCTTGGAGCCTGCATAAACTGACTTACCAATCCAACAGCATAGCTCAAATCTGGCCTGGTAATAGTCATATAAATCAAACTTCCTATTATGCGTCTGTACATAGTAGGGTCTTCTAGAAGCTCACCTGCATCTGTGCTCAGCTTCACATTCTGCTCCAAAGGAACTGAAATAGGCTTACAGCCTGTCATCCCATATTTGGACAGCATGTCCAATCCATACTGCCTCTGCAAGAGCTGTATCCCACTTGGTGATCTAATCACCTCAATGCCCAAGAAATAACGCAGCTCTCCCAAATCCTTCATCTCAAACTTTTGCTTCAATAGCATTTTCACATGAAGGATATCTTCATCACTGTCACCTGTCATAATCAAATCATCAACATAAATGACAAGTAGCATAATACCTTTCTCTGTTTTTCTCACATAAAGTGAGAAATCTGCCTTGGAAATCTGAAAGCCAATAGTGACAAGATACTGTCCTATCTTGTCAGACCATGCTCTAGGTGCTTGCTTCAAGCCATACAAGGCTTTCTTCAACCTGCAAACAAACTCAGGATGAACAGCATGCACATAACCTGGTGGCTGCTCCATATAGACCTCTTCTTGCAAATCACCATGCAAGAAGGCATTCTTTACATCCATCTGATGTAAAGACCATCCCTTTGATGCAGCCATAGCAATGACTGCTCTTACGGTTGCCATCCTTGCAACCGGACTGAATGTTTCTTCATAGTCAATGCCATATGTTTGTGCATACCCCTTGACTACTAATCTTGCCTTGTATCTGTTCACAGAACCATCTGCATTGTGCTTCACCTTATAAACCCACTTACAGCCAATTGCATTTTTACCTTTAGGCAAAGGTACCAATTCCCATGTAGAATTTGCTTCCAAGGCATCCATTTCTTCATCCATGGCTTTCTCCCATTTTTCTTTTCCCGTGGCTTCCTCAAAAGAAGTGGGTTCTGGTTCCTGTATCACTTTGACCATATATGCATAGTGAATGGCTTTAAATCCATCATATTTCAGCCTATCCACAGGATACCTAACTCTGGTAGACCTGCGCAAAGTGGGTTCACTCCCAGGTGCTCTCAAAACATCATTGGTCTTCCTTACTCCAGGTGTAACAATAGAAGGAATACCCAACTCATCATCAATGCTCTGTTCTGAGCCACTAGATTCACCATCCACATAAGAGTGACCTGCATTCACATCAAACATGGGCTGATCTACCTTCTCTTTTCCTTTTCGTGATACCTGCATACCACTATTTGCGCTGCCTTCAGAAGATTCTCCTGATCTCAATCTGCCTGTCCATGGCGAAGAATGTGAACCAATGCTAGAGGACGCTCCAGGTCCACTAATATTTTGTGACTGCTGCTGTGAATTCTGTGCAGCATTACCATTTTGTGCATCTACATCATCAATCACATTTACTGGTTTATACCAGCTACTCATCTCATCAAAAACAACATCTCTGCTCACTGTAAACTTACGAGTAGAAGGGTTATAGCATCTATACCCTTTTTGCTGCAGAGAGTAACCAATAAAGATGCACTTCTCAGCTTTTGGATCCAACTTGGATCTCAACTCATCTGGCACATGTACATAGGCAATGCAACCAAAAATTTTCAAATGAGAAATATCTGGTTTCCTACCAGTATACCTCTCCTCTGGAGTCATTCCATGTATTGCTGCAGTGGGAGTCCTGTTCATTATGTAGACTGCTGTAGCAACTGCTTCAGCCCAATAAAAATCTGGCAGGTCTTTTTCATTAAGCATGGCACGAGATACCTCTCCAATATGCCTGTTTTTTCTTTCTGCAATTCCATTTTGCTGTGGGGTATGACTGCATGAATATTGCTGCTTTATGCCATGCTCCTGCAAGAACCTTGCAAACTCATTTGAGAGGTACTCTCCCCCTCCATCTGACCTTAGGCATTTTACTTGCAGGCCTGTTTCTTTTTCAACCATAGCTTTAAGAGTTTTGAAATACCCAAAAACTTCACTTTTCTTTTTCATAAAATACACCCAAAATTTTATGATGTAGTCATCAATAAAACTGACAAAATAATGACAGCCTCCAAGAGATGCAGCTTTAGTAGTCCACACATCAGAGTGGATTAATTCCAATGGCTTCTTACTCTCTTGAACATGTCTAGGAAATGGTTTCCTTGCCTATTTTCCAAACTGACAGGCTTCACATACCTTATGCATTTCTGCAACCTTGAATTTCGGCAAACCTGCAACAATATTTTGGGCCTGCATTGATTTAAGTCGCTGTACATTAACATGACCAATGCGTTTATGCCAGATATCAATATCTGCAACTACACCGATCCCATGTGCAAACATTGCTGCACTCAATTCAGACATGTCTGCATCCAATGTAAACATTCTGCCCTTCTTCTTTCCTTTTGCTATCAAGCGACCTTTACTTTTCATATCCTCAACAAAGCATCCATGAGGATTAAATCTGACCTGCAAGCCCTGTTCAACCATTTGACCAACAGAAACCAGATTCTTGGTGATATTCGGGACATGAAATACATCGGACAGGTATTTCTTTTTCCCATCCTGCATAGACAAGGGAATTTTTCCAATTTGCACAATAGGATGTGCAGTATCATCACCAGTCTCCACAAATCCTGGTTTTTCCATTTTCCTTGCATCCTCCATCCATTCTGCATGACCTGTCATGTGGTTTGATGCACCTGAGTCAACATACCATACATCATTGCTTTCTTCTGCACTTGTCACAGAATTGTTCATGTGTTGCACCATAAACAAATGCTCATTTCTGTCATCACCCTGTCTGCTAGAAGATGCATAATTCCCTTGTTGCGGTTTTCCATTCATGATGTCATTCTGCTTTTTATAGCAGTCTTTAGCCATATGACCCATTTTACCACAGTAGTAGCATTCAACATTACTGTTTGCATTTTGACCTCTTTGCCATCCACCACGACCTCTTTGTCTCCCCCTGCCTCTAGAGTTACCACGTCCTCCTCCATAGGACTGGTTTTCTTGAGTTTGCTGCATATTCTGATTTCTGCCACGGCCTCCAAATCGGCCTCCTCTACCTCTGCCTCTACCTCTGCCTCTACCTCTTCCAGCATTTGAGTAGAAGACAGCTTCTTTTGAAGTTCTTCCTGAAGAAGATGCACCACCATTTCTCTGCTCCTCAGAAATTAGAAGAGCAATCAACTCCTCAAAATCAGGAAATCTTTCACGGACGGAAATGGATGTTCGGAACTGTGCATAATTCTTTCCTAGACCATTCAAGGTCACAGAAACTAAATCATCATCTTCCACTGGCGACCCAATGGAAGCAAGTGCATCTGCAATCTTCTTCACCTTCATGTGGTAGTCGTTGATGCTCATACTTTCTCTTTGCACATTATGCAACTCTTGCTTGAGCTGCATTTTCCTGGCTTGCGTATTTGTGCTATACATTTTTGACAAAGTATCCCATGCCTCCTTTGGCGTACTTGCATCCTGAATATGCACAATCATAGAGTCTGAAATACTGATAGACAGCCAATACATAACTTTCCTAGCTCTCTCATGCCATGTTTTGAATGCCTGCATCTGCTGTTGATTGGGAACATCGGGAAGAACTGGTTCTTCTTCATTTCCTGCAACAAATTCCCAATATCCTTTTCCCATAAGGAAATTCGTCATTCTAAACTTCCATGCTTGGAAGTTGTTCTTGTCAAGCTTTTCAGTGACAATCTGTGAAAGAGAATCAGATGCCATTACAGAAGACTGCAAAAAATTCTGTCACTGCAAAAACCACAGCTTCACCCTTACAAGGGAAAATCTGCAAAACTGGCGAAAGTGGTATTTGACCACACAGTCACTTCCTAGTGACGATTTTGCATCAACAGGCAACAGGGATGATTCTGTAACTCCCAATGTCTCTGCGCACAAGCATACAATGCAATTTTTACAGTAACTATTCACCGACCTGTAGAACAGTGGCTGCACAGCATAAAACTGGGCCTTTTCCTGAGTGCGTGCAGAAAACTTCCGTCTCCAAAACAGGCCCCGAAATGGCCTCAAATCAAAAAAACAGGGTCGCCCAGGGCTAAAGCCCTATCCCGCAGCATATACTGTCCTCTTGCTTCACCGCGAAGGGCGTCTCAACCTGAGACAATGCACTCCTGTACTTTTCGGCTGTGCTACCTGTAGAGATCTGCTCCCAAAACAGAAAATGAAAGCAACACTGCTCCTCTTACCAGACCACCGCGAGCTTGGCTTGCTTTCTTGAGCTCCTTACCACGAACAAGGCTCTGATACCATGTCAAGATTGTGGGAGAGAAGGAAGGAGTCTCGCTTGAAGCTTTCTTGCTTGCACAATGGGGAAAGACACACAAGGGTGGAGGCTGAAAACAGTTTTTCTCTTCTTAGTTGTATAAGCCAAAAGAACTCAAATACAAAGAAATAGAAGAACCCTATATATGGGTCTCAAACCAAACTCAACTAACTAAGGTGGCATACTAACCAAGCCACGAACTAGAGTAGATAAGGATAGCTATCATGTAGCTATTATTCATGGGCGGTGTACCAACCGTGTCTGCAACTGACAAGTCGGTGACATAAATACACAATGGTCACCCTGGCGTATCATGAGTGGAGCTCGATATCTCAACAAGTCTTACCTAGTAAACAGGCCGCAGCCATTTTTCGGAAGGGGAGCCCCACTGGCCCTCCCTGCGCCCAATGGCATTAAGCTGGCCGTTCCTAGGATGGAAATAAATTCTACAGGCATTTCTAGGCCACCTGGTCCTTACGTAACCCACCCACTGAGTGACGCTCCTGTCCACTATGTGGAAGAACCAAACAAGGAGGAAGCTTACATATGCCCTTATGTTTCACATGACGACGAGGGCAACGCTGTCCTTATGGATTATCGCCCAGTCCCGCTGATGGCATTGGGAAGAGGATGAGGTAAGGGCCTAGGAGGGCAGGCACATGACCCAATCACCTGTTGGACCTATGGCCACCCAGGTCATGTCTCATCGCGCTGCCCTGAGAGGGAGTAGCAAAACCAAAGGTGTGCCCAGTGCGGAATCACCCATCTTTTTGTCGACTGACCAAGGAGAAAACCATCATCTAGCTCAGCCAATGAACCATCGGTCCCATTGGGGTTGTTCGGTGTTGAGAAACATGACGCGGAGGCCACGCCTATCCCCTTGCGGGTCATGACCCGTGCCCAAACGAAGCAGGCTGCATCTCTCTACCAGGACCTAGCAATCTTGATGCAGCCTCGATCGGGGAAGAAGAGCCGTAGACAACGGAAGATGAAGTCGAAAGCCAAAATCTCACTAAAGACGGAGAGTGTCACAACTTTGCCCACTGGAAAGAAGGTCTTTGACGCAGAAGCAGAGACGTCAGTCCCTAAGACGGCCAAAAATGGAAGCACTAGGGTAGGGGAATACCCGCAACCGAAGCGGCAATTAGAGGCCATAGAGAATGTGAGAGAATGGGTGAAGGAAGCCCAAGAACACCTAAAGGACACTGAGCCCATCATAGAGGATGGGATCGATGACCTCTCCAGCATAAGTACGCCGACCTCACTCCCACAACCAAAGTCAAGAGAAGCAACTGCACCACAAGCAGTATTGCTAAGGCCAAGCCTCGGTGCTACTACAGGGCCGCGATTCAGTTACGGCCACTGGCGAGGACAATCTAGGTTAGAAGAGAGACGAACACCCAACAATCTCCTAACCACACTAGTGACTACCCCTGTAACACTCAGCCTGGGAGATCTTCTTAGGCAGCACCCCACCCTATGGCAGGACCTTAAGAAGTGGGTTGAAGGGACACAAGAGCAGGTCACGACAAACCCTCATGACCATGAGGCGGAAACGCAAATACCGAGTTTGATGTTGCATGCTGCGCCTAAGTCCTTGCACGTCAATGCCTTTTGGGAAGGCTTCGAGATGCATGCAGTCTTACCAGTCTTAGCCCTAGGTGATACAACGAGGAAGGGAATCGTAGACACGGGGGTTGAGGTTAGTGTGCTTAGCCACACAGTGCTCCAAACTTGGGGAAACCCACCTATTGAGACGGCTAGGTTTAATGTCACACTAGTGAACGGTATGAGAGTTAAGCCATTCGGGGTGCTTAAGAATTGGCCAGTGAAGATCGTAGGTGTCTAGTTCTCCATTGACTTCATAGTCATGAAGGAAGTGGACTACGACATCCTATTAGGCCGGCCCTGGATGCGCAATGCTAGGGTCATCGAAGATTGGGGTAACGGCTTAATCTTCCTTGGCAATTGGACGGATGCCGTGAGAGTAGAGATGGACACCTGGAAGACCTTATCCATTAACTTAGATGCCATCTTTGCTATATTCAAATGTAATGCTCAGGCTGACCAGGTATATCCCATGCCCAGGTATATCCCATGCCTAGAGGACGAGCGGGATTGGATGCATGTCCTTGCTACAATCGACCTGCCGTTCTCTGATCATGAAGCATATAAGCAAGCCACCAAAACAATCGGCAAGGCTGACGACACACCCTCCGTGCCAGTCTACATGATGGCAGGAAGCCTCCAAGGGAAGCCAAAGCCCGTCTACTCCCACATCCCAACCAAGAAAAGGGAACTACAGGAGGTACTAGAATATCTATCGGACAAGCTAGCTAGCAATCCAGCTGCAAATCTCAAACCACTCCAAGATCTATTAGATGAATCCAAATGGCAATGGACCAGAGTGCACGACTTAAACCTCATGTATAACTAGGCCCTGATGCCCATGACCAGGGATAGACCAAGTCCTAGGAGATGACGAGCAGTCTGATGAAGAAAATTTGAATGACGAATACAAAGACTGCCACTCCTTCAGTGATGGAAGTGAGGGTGAGGTGGACACCGTGGAATACGACACTAAAGGACAAGAAATAGAGCAAATACAAGCAGACTCCAAGCCGCAGAGAATGAGTATCTTCCGGAGGGAGTGAGGAGTCATGAGTGTGGAATGTGACCGCACCTAGTTGGAACACATAGGAGCCATAAACCTCGAGCAAGCGAGACTAGCCCAGCCAAGAATGACGTCAGTGTATAGAACTAAACCACCATCTTAACTGCGCCCACCAGGAGAGACCACCTCTTTTAGAAAAGGAGGGGGATTCAACTCTGAATCAGAGGTTAGCTTGGATAGTGATCCAGAGATCCCTAGGCCGCCCACAACCAAACGCACCAAGGGGGACCTACTGGTCCACTTGAGGCGCAGGCGATTGAGACAGGACAATGAAAAACAACCCAGGGATGCTCAAGAGTAGCGAAAACCGCAGGATCTCCCTAAACGATTCACGAAATTTAAAAAGGGGGATAGGGTGGAAGTGCTGTTAGGTGCCAAACGTCAAGCACAAACAAGCGAACCAATCGAGGGACCAACCAGGGTCAAGGAGGTGGACTTAGCCCAAGAGGGGAAACCATCCCGACCAGTCTTCATTGCTGATTTGACTAATGAAGAAGAAACGAGTCTTGTCGCTCTCTTGCGAGAGTACATAGACGTGTTCACCTGGTCCTTAGGAGAGCGTAAGGGGGTAGACCCAAGTGTCGTGACCCACAACATACCCATGACGCCGACGCAATGCCGATCAAGCAACGACCATATCCTATGAATCCTAAACATGCTCATGCTGTCAAGGAGGAGATTGTTAAGCTGATGAGAGCAGGATTCATTTATGAAATTGAGCACATCGCCCATAGTCATCATGATGAAGAAGAATGGAAAAATCCGAGTGTGCGTCAATTACCAGAAGGTGAACGCTATCACCAAGAGGGACAACTATCCATTGCTATACACCGAGCACATGCTTGAGAGAGTGGCAGGCAAGGAAGCCTACAGTTTCCTGGATGGCTTCTCAGGGTACAACAAGGTGCAAGTGCATCCTACGGATAGGCATATGACTGCCTTCGCCACTGAGAGAGGTGTTGAGAGTGGAATTTTGATGCCGAGAAGTGCTTACAAATAGCTAAAAATTACGAATATCAAGGGAAAAATATTCAACGTCGAAGGCAGCAGCTCGATCTAGGACAATTTTAAGCGCCAAAGTGCTTTAAAGACGCCCGAGTGACACTTGTGGATTTTTCATAATTTTTCAAACTGTCGTGTGGGTTGATAAGAGGTACTGGCCAATGCAAGATGCCGAGTCGGACGCCCAGGATTTTTCAGAGCTCAATTCGGAGTCTGGACGAGGAAATGGCCACAAAGTGGGCAAGATTTGAAAAGGTGGACATGAGTTTGGCCAAAGGAGTGGTGACCTTTGGGGGCTAGAGGCATTTTATGCCAAATTTTTGAGTTAGCATGAAATCGTGGTGAGGAAGGAAGGAAAAAAAACATGGCAAGAAGGCACCGATTTTTGCGCCATGATCTTGGGAGATAGAGGATGGAGGTTGAATGCACCCCATGCAACAGACATTGGCCCTTGTCTACCCTCTCTATGCTAACTCTATCGCCACCTCTCACTCCTCAAATGGTGGTCTCTATGAAGATCTCTGATTTCAGTCTTTCTCTCTCCTCCCTCTCTCTCCCCTAAGAGCAAATTCATGTGGTGAAGAAGAAGAAGAAGAATGGATGACTGATGCTTGTCCAATGAAGACCGGATTGCTCCGTGGTTCAAGAGGAATGAAGATTGCTAATTGTGGATTGTCATGGACATTAATAGTGGCTGGAAATCAATCCTGAGACATGGCAAATAAAAACCCGCAACCCGCAAAGAACGATAATCTCATTTTTACAAAGGAAACTGATGTTTTATGCAATTTGCTTCATGAATATTTGTTCCCATGGGATGATTATGCATTATGTTGTTGTTTGCTATGAGTTTGATCAGTTTATGCTCAGAAAATCAGAAAATCATAAGTGTTGTGACTGAAATTAATAGTGTAAAACCTGTAAAACACGTGAAATATGAAAAAATTGGGTGTTTTTGATATATAAATGGAAAATATAATAAGACACACCAACTAAATTTGTGTTTTTTTCTGCAAATGAACCTAAGGACCACATCCCACAACTCACTTTGTATTTTCAGTTATTTAATATTGCAAAAAATACAAGAAGAATAGGAAAATTGGGGTAAAAATAAGGGAAAAATGGATTTTGAGTGCTGAAAATTAAGGAAAAATAAGAACCATGTTTGTGTATATATGGGGGGTTTGAAGTATGAGGTTTAGCCTCACTTCAGCCCTACCTTTCTGTTTTAGTGAGTTTTTATTGCTTTTCATACAATAAAAACATGGAAAATATTACCCTAAATCGATCAATAATGCACAACCTAAACGGGTGAGGGGGTAGAGTGTATAAAAGGTGTTTAATGCTAAATGAAATGATGAAAAGCTTGCTGGTTTTTATGCATACCATTTAGGTTGGTCGATAATTAAAATTTAAGAACCTAGTAGCATGAGGTCTTCTCGGTGCTAGGTTCATGCAATGCCGCATATGAGCGATAGTCAAAATCATTGAAAGAGATGTTTTCCACATGTGCACAAATGCTAATTTTCTTAATTGTTTGAGCACATGGACATTCACAATTTGCATGAAGCATAAAATGATAAAAGGTATCAGACAATACCTCCTAGATGCATAGCAGCTGTATTCTCTAGATCGTGACCAACATTGAGTGAGTAAGGTTGTCCAAGCTGTAGGCTAGGCGTTGGGTTCTAGGGGGAAGTAAAGTGAGGTATGGTACATTCCTGGATACGATCGATTGGTACCTTGAGTGGAAATATGTGCGACATTGTGTTATATATGTTTAGCGACGCATCGAGGGGCCAATCCCCAAGGTGTAGGAAAGTCGCAGTGAGGTAGCGACAGTAATCCATTGGAGGACCTCCTATGTTTGTACTTTGTGCCATTCGGCAATGTGCTAGGACTCCCTCTGAGGAGTGTTAATTGGGTTAGAGTTGGACTACAAGATGTGATACAAACGCAAGATGTTTAGGAAGATGATGTATGTGTCATCCACGCTCCTGGCCGCGAGGCCGTGGGGTTGTTGAGCGCATGATAGAGGTCCGGCTAGTGCATGAGCCAGTGCCGGCCCGTTTTAGGTCCCATCAATGGTGCGTCTGCCGGGAGCCACTTATAAGTGGTGGTTTTCAGATTTAGGGTTTCTAGGGACCAAAGGGAAATTGGTTTATGTCCTCTGACAAGGACCATCAAGCCGAAATCCAGAAAGCTGAACGTGTTGAGAGGGCTAGACGGCGGTTAGAGATCGTAAGCCGTTATTCTCCTCAAAGGAGTAGTCCAGTACGTATACGAAGTGGTGGTCTTAGTCATTTGACTGCTCCACTTATTCCATTAGGGGCAGGAGGAAGCATAAGTTCTTCCTCTTCTCCACCAAGTTTACCCACTTCAAGTAGGGGTGTGAATCCGTCACTTCAAGCTCCTATTGCTAATCCGATTGTCACCATGGCACAACCTATTGCGATTCCTGCAGGGACGCCGGATTTACCAGCCTTAGGAGTTCCCTTGCCCATTTTTAATTGGTTAGCGGAAGAGGATGCAGAATTTCACATTTGTGAATTTCAGAGATTGATGTTCAATTATCGCATCCAAGACGAGGGACATCTCATGATGTTCTTCAATATGACATTAAAAGGAAGGGCTGCGGTATGGTATCACAACATAGAGTATGGAACCATAACAACCATTGATCAATTCTATGCAGCTTTCCAAGCGGAATATGCCCCTGAAAGAGGTGGCCAATATTGGTTAGGTGTCTTGAATGTAACACATCAAGATCCTCACAAGAATGTGAAAGCATATGCCAAGAAGTTGAAGGAAGTATTTCGTAAGTTGCAAACTTACATTCCCATTCCGTCGGCTGCCCAATTGCAATACTTTTTGCATGGGTTGGACTTTAATATCCAAGTACAATTGAGTATTGTGGCCTTGGCAGACATAGACACTGCTACTACGCGGGTAGAGGGAGTAGAAGCACGATTACAAATGGCCTACTGCTCTTGAATGAATGTTAATGGGGGTTTAGCACCTGGCGGCAATCCATCATTGACAAATGGAAGTCAAGGGATGCCTATGATTAAGCCTATTGGGAGAGGGAGTGTGGTTTCAAATGTACCTCTATTACCGGCTCCTCCCAGTGTGACTATGCCTATGGCAAGTCAATTGGCTCCACCAAATGTTGAAGGCCAAGTTTCGAGTTCTAATGTTGTTCTTGTGGGTCAACAGCCAATGCCAAATCAGATTGTTAGGCCAATGGAACGACGGGTCGATGATCGAGGCTATGAGTCGAGTGCATCTAATGTCCTTGGCAAAGTTAAGGACATGATGAAGCATTATACTGATATGATTTTCGAACAATATTGACAAATAGCCGTTGACGTTAATTTTTTGAAGAAGCAACAAAATTTGATAGGGAGTCGACGCCCTGATGAGGGTGGACCCTCTAGATTCAGTTGTAAATGGTGTGGTGGACAGCACTTCCCCAGAAACTGTCCAAATGTGAAATGTGACATTTGTGGAAAGTCGGGCCATCTAGCTGCTACCTGTTGGAGTAAGATTAGTTCTCTCCAACAAGGGAGTAAACAGCCGGGCCTAGTGAATCATAGAGTGCAAGGAAATAACTTGCAGCAGAATGATGTACCTAGGCAAATATTGCAGAGGGGAAAAACAACTATAGAAGAGTTGCCACAAGGCAAAGAAGTCACCCTTATTGAGGCTGTACGAGTCAATGATGCTGAAACCTCTAACTTAAGAGTCATGACAAGAGGCCAAAAGGCTAAAGAGGTTGACAAAGATAATGTAAAATCGGTTGAGGGAAACCCCAAAAAAGGGGATAAGGGGGCGCAAGTCCAGAGTCCTAGCATGGAAGGGGGACCGCTAAGACCGGTTGACAAAAAAGGAGACCCTAAGAAGGATGAGGAGATGCCAAGAAAGAAGGCAAGAGCTAAGAGAGAAGCACCAAAACCGGTCCAAAGACCAAAAGAGAGGATGGTTTGGCAAGAAAAGAGAGCTTTAGCTACTTATCACGACTTTGATTTAGCGAGTTCTCTCTACGAAGTCAAACCAGATGTGAATCTCTTGCAATTGATCCAATCATCTCCAGGAGTACGCAAGGAATTTAAGAAGATCCTGCGTATCGGGTATATTGTAGAACCCTTGGGCATAGCACGAGTAGGGGAAGATTGGTTTGACCATGCTGAAAAGAACTGCCCTAGGGTTCCAACGTATGTAGATGGAATATTAGTAGAACATGCCATTGTAGACACTGGATCCACCATCAACATCATGAGTTCAGAGTTGATGGAGAGGCTGGGTCTAGGCATCCAGAAAGACAGCTCCACCCTTCTAAGAATGGCTGATGATAGTCTAAGACAACTAGAAGGTTGCATTACTAAGGTCCATGTTACAAGGTCCATGTTACAATTGCAAGTGTAGAATGCTTCTTGGACTTTAGGGTGATAAGATTTGCAGGGCGTCCTAGCTATCCAGTGTTGCTAGGTAGGCGTTGGATCTTATGAACAGACTGTCAAGTCGATATACCCGCTGGTCGAGTGGTTTTAGGTAGAGGTGCTAATCGAGTAATAGTCGATGCTTATCCTGAGTCTCCTCAAAGTGAGAGAGCTCCTTTATCGTCTACTGAATTAGAGACAGCAGATGATCCATCTGGTAGTGAGATGTCATCTAGTGATGAATCTAAAGAGGGGTCCACTACAGAGGATATCTTGTTGAGAATCAACAATCACACTCACTAAAACAGCCTCTTTGTATGGAGCTTCAGGGTCAAGGATATGCAAGCTAACCTATCCCATATGCACAATGGTGCCTACTGCAGTTTCCTACTTTCCTATAAAGCATTGTACTTGCTTCCTTTTCTTAATGCAATGATAGTACTCTTTTCTTTTCAATGACGTGTCAATGTCATTGTCCACATACACAAGATTGTGTTTATGAGTCCAAGTCTCAATCTTGGAACCTAATTCAATTGTGTAACAAACAGTGTCTTTGTCTTCTCCATCATGAGTCCACACTTCTCCTTTCATCCACCATAACTCACTGCCATGCTCTAGATCCCGCATTTCTCACATGGTATCAGAGCCCAGTTGGGCATGGCATTGCTTCTCCAGCCTCTCTTGATTCCTCTCAACCTCAATCTAGCTCAATGTCAGCTCATGACTTCATCTCCCAACTCTACTCTCACTGAAGCTTCCATGGCAGCCATAGCCAGCAGCACCCTGTCAGATTGAGTTGCTTATATCTCACTCCACAAGTCAAATCTCTTGGAGGTTCCTTCTGGAAAATTATTCTCCAACTCACAAAGCTTCCCTGTATCACATCAATCTAGGACATTTGACCATTTGAAGCTCAGCATTGTGAAAATTCCCAGTCACTGCCATAGTCTTCAACTGTGACCTGCAAGACATACCCTCCATGGACCCTTCATATCTCTCTCTGTAGAGCATATCTTCAGAAACTTCCTTCTAGAGGATTGTTCTTCTACTCAAGGCGCTTCACGCTGGCACATAAATCAACAACATTGCTGCGCCTTGACCCTGGCATTACAGAAATCGTGGAAACCTGTCCTGAACTGTGCCGAATCTAATCAAGTGCCCTGCGTGCTTCATACAGCCAGCGATCTGGACGTTTTTCATAGGGCTTTGATAGCCCATGAAGTAAGCTTCCTAGGTATGTAAAATTTTTTGAAAATGATCAAGTATAGCTCCTGCAATCTGAGAAAAACCAGGCCCCTGTCTCAGAAACCCTAATTCCACCATAGCCAAAAATTTCTCAAGCTTTTTTTTCTCAATTTTTCTCTCTCCTGACACTCAACCCAAGCCTCTGTCACTCTAATCCATTGACCCAGCATCAAATCAAGGAGGGGAAGGACCTGAGAAGATTGAAGAACGACCGAACAAGAAGAATCGAGCTCAACATCAACACTGACATAGTGTGTTTTCACACTGTCACTAACTGTGTCTCTTGACACACTGCATTCTGCTCTTCTACTAATAAAATCTCAGAATTCTGGTGTTGATTTGTTGCTGATCTTGCAACCTCAACATGGGAAAAGACTCTCCAAATGCTCGATTCAAAGGAGTCGGGTTTCACACCTGGCAAAACTGCATCAAGCTCATCTTGATGAAAAAGGGTCTCTAGGCCATCACAAATGGCAAAGAGAAGAAACTCTGGACACGGACCTTGCAACTACTTGGCAAAAGAATGATGACAGAGCCCAGGCCATTATCAAACTGGAGCTAGATGACAGTTATATCCACTATGTGGATAACTGTGAGACCTCACAGGATACATGGAAAAGACTTGACACCCTGTTCGGTGCACAATCTAAATCATCAAAGTATGGTCTCCTGATTGAGTTCTTCAGGCTTGAAATGAATTCTAGCACATCACTTGCCACACATCTCAATTACATGGAAGGACTCCTAACCCAACTTGCAGGAATCAACATTAAAATGGATGAAGATGTTTTCATCGGTGTTCTACTTAAGAGTTTGCTTCCTGAATATAATAATGTATCAACAACTTTAATTAACATGCCAAATCTTGAACTTGTTGATATCCAGGCATCATTGTTAGAAGAGGAAAAGAAGCTAAAAACTAAGGAAGAACGAAGTACTTCTAGAGATGAGCATGCATTATATGTTGGCAACAAGTACAAAGGAAAGAAGGATCAGCTCTTCTGTGACTTCTGCAAAAGGACCAGACACACTGAGAAGTTCTGCCATGCAAGAAAGAGATCCCAAAAGGCCTATCTAGTCGCAGTCAAAGAAGAAGAAGAAAATGGAGCAAAGGAAGAAGAAGATGAAGATGAAGACCACCAGGATCGGAAGGACAAGACTCATCAGTCCTTCTACTCTCATAACTCTGATAGACTGTTTTAAAAGCCTTGTATTTCCTTGCCCTAATGCTTCCTGCCATAAGCTTTGTAAACTCCTTATGTAACTTGGCATTACAGTCCCTGTACACTTTGTGAGGCCCCTGTTACAACCTCTGGATGTCCATCATGTTTTGGTGCCCACACTTAGCCTTTTCTGCAACAGCCTCTAGTGTCTACCATGTTTGTGGTGTGCCCACACTTTGCAGGTGGTTCTCATTACAGCCTCTACACACTTTGTGCCTTTTTAGTTGTGATTGAGGAGGGGTGTTGAGAATCAGCAATCACACTCACTAAAACAACCTCTTTGTATAGAGCTTCAGGGTCAAGGATATGCAGGCTAACCTATCCCATATGCACAATGGTGCCTACTGCAGTTTCCTACTTTCCTATAAACCATTGTACTTGCTTCCTTTTCTTAATGCAATGATAGTACTCTTTTCTTTTCAGTGAAGTGTCAATGTCATTGTCCACATACACAAGATTGTGTTTATGAGTCCAAGTCTCAATCTTGGAACCTAATTCACTTGTGTAACAAACAGTGTCTTTGTCTTCTCTATCATGAGTTCACACTTCTCCTTTCATCCACCATAACTCACTGCCATGCTCTAGATCCCGCATTTCTCACATATCTATCAGATAACTCTAAATGAGCCGATAGAGCCACAAGATAGGATAAGAGACGTGGATGTGATTGAGTTAGACCTTAGCAAGCCGAATGATTCGCGGCCAATTAAATTAGGTTCCATGCTCAGTTCAGCAGAAAGGGAGGACTATGTGTCCCTAATTCAAGAATTCCGCGATATCTTTGCCTGGAATTATGACGAGCTGAGAGGTATTCCTCCTAGCATGGCTGTTCATACCATTCCCGTAAAAGAAGGCAATCGTCCTGTGTGTCAGAAGGTAAGGCGTATGCCTTTTGAATTGAGGGACGGGCTGTTTGAGGAGTTACAGAAGCTAAGGAAAGCTGATTTGATCTTCCCTGTACAACACACAGAATGGTGTTCACCCATTGTTATCAAGAAGAAGAAAAACAACCAGATCCGACTATGTGTAGACTTTAGAGAGCTGAATAAGCAGACAATTAAGGATTACTACCCGTTGCCATTTATTGACCAGATTTTGGATCAATTAGCGAGTAGGGAGATATATTCGTTCATGGATTGCTTTGTAGGATATAACCAGATGGCAATTGCAGAAGAGGACAAGTTGAAAGCAACTTTTATTATTGTCTTTGGTACTTTTGCATACCATGTGATGGCCTTTGGTTTGTGCAATGCACCTGGATCGTGGCAACGAACAGCAGACAAGACCTTTGGTGACATCTCCCCAAATGAGTTGAAAGTATTTATTGATGACCTGGGGGCAGCCATTGTAAAGGAAAGGATGTTGGTTATTTTGAGAAAGTGCTTTGAGCCACGGAATTGTGTATTTGGCATACCTTATGGGCTATTGCTAGGCCATGTGGTCAGTTCAATAGGGATAGCAACTAACCCTGAAAAGATCAAGGTCATAGTTGCTATGAGTCCACCACGCACTCTGAAAGAAGTTCATAGCTTTCTGTCATCGTCGATAGGGTACTATCGAAGATTTATAAATGCCTTGGCAGAAAGAATGTTACCATTAATAAATTTATTATCATTTAGCTGTTCATTTGAATGGAGCGACCCCTGTAAGGTAGCTTTTGAGGATGTGAAACGGGAGCTAGTAAAAGCACCCGTTTTAAAAGCACCTAAAAGAGGCGAGGTGTTCTACATATTTTCAGTAGCCACCATGCATAGTATTAGCTACTGTTTAGTCCAAATCTGGGAGGAAAAGTGGTATCACCCGATAGCTTTTGCTAGTCACACATTGGGCATTTCAAAGATCAACTACACCTACATGGAGAAGTTGTGTCTTGCAATGGTCTTTGGGACTAAGAAATTTAGGCACTACATCCTCTATGAAAAGATAGTATTCTATATGAAGGCGGAAGGATTCAAATTGCTTATGAACAAGCTACAGCTGCCTGATCGTTTGGCAAAGTGGTTAATCACTTTACAAGAGTTCGATTATGAGATCAAGAGTAAGCCACCGAGGCTACAAGGTATTGTGGAATGCCTTGTGGATTTCGGGGAGCCAAAAGAGTCTTTGGCTGAAGGAAGTGATATTGAGGAAATGTTTAAAATTGATATAGCTTCTATCCCATCTTGGTATGCTACTATTACGCATTATCTATCAACGGGAGAGACGGGAGCTGGTTTATCAAAGTCTAAAAAGAGGAAAATCAAACAACAGGCATTGAAGTTTTCCTTGATCGCAAGGACACTATATCGGCAAGGTGCTGATGATATCTATCGCCGATGTGTGATGCTTGATGAGGTTCCTTTTATCTTGGAGGAGTGTCATGACTCTGCATGTGGAGGGCACTTCGCAGGACGGTTGACAGCGCAGAAAGCTTTACGAGCTGGATATTGGTGGCTGTCTATCTTCCAAGATTACTTTGAATATGTAAAGAGATGTGATACCTGTCAAAGGCATGACAATAGAGAGAATAGGAAACGTCCACTTACGCCTATCATGGCTATCCTTCCATTCGAGAAGTGGGGCATTGATTTTATGGGTCCCATTACCCCATCGTCCTACTACCCAAAAGAGGTACATTATAGTAGCCACTGATTATTTTACAAAATGGTCAAAAGCGTGGGCGATGAGGTAGGACAATGCAAAAGAGACTGCAAGTTTCCTGTTAGAGCAGATTATATGCCGCTTTGGTCCACCGAGAGAATTAATGTCAGACCATGGAACCCATTTTCTAAATAAGGTGATCAAAAGCTTGACTGAGGCTTGGCAAATCAAGCACAATAAAACAACTCCTTATAATCCGCAAGCAAATGGGCAAGTGGAAAGTACTAATAAGAAGCTTGTGGGTATCTTGTCTAAGATAGTCTCTGAGAAGAAATGAGACTGGGACAGGAAGTTGTATGTGGCAGTACGAGCATAAAATACAATGTTCAAGCGAGCTACCAGCCATACTCCATTCAAATTGGTTTATGGGGAAGAGTGTGTGTTACCCCTTGAGATTGAATTGCCGACCATACGGTTTGCAATTAACCATTCTTTGGGAGATAAGGATTCTCTTTTTGAATGTTTCACAACTATAGCCCACCTGGATGAGCTGAAGTTGCAAAGCTCATTACACCAGGAGGTTGCTAAACGTCAAATGAAGCAGTTGCTTGACCTTAGAGTGAAGAAGTATACCTTTAAAAAAGGGCAATTAGTCCTCTATTACGATGCTCGTAGGGAGCTGTTTCCAGGGAAGTTGGAACCTAAATGGGATGGCCCCTACAAGATTGTCAAGTTAGGAAAGAATAGGTCTACGGCCCTATTAGCTGATCTACAAGGACTAGAGTTTAATAATAAGGTTAATATTAATAAGATTAAACCTTATTATTTCTAAGTATGCTAATATCGAGAAATGCATTGCAGGTCCATGCTAGGGATGATTTGAGACCTCCGAAAGAGCTTAAAGTTGGTTGATGGGTCGGTTAATCCCATATTTGGAGCACCCATATCTGGAATAGAGATGCCATCAGGGGAAACATATCTGGTGGAGCAAAGGATACAAAGTGATTGAGCAAGAAGACAGAACCTTTGTGTGGGAGATCAAAGTCTTCTACCATCACTGTTTACGACTGCTGACGAGTATCCCTGTGGAGTTTAATGAAGAAGGTGGGATGGAGCCATCAGTTCATCCTCTCAACATGCTAAACTTTGATTATCATAATTACGAGTAGAGGGGTTTGTGATGGCCAGCTGTGTAAACCCATTGTGGACGTATACATTATATTTTGACGGAGCATCCAGGGACCCTAATAAAAAAGGGAGTGTTGGAGTAGTAATCCGAGACCCCCGACGTAGAGTTACGATGAAGTTAGCTGCTTATCTCGGGGTAGGATTCACTAACAATATGGCGGAGTATAAAGCCTTGATTATGGGACTGCATATTGCCAAACAAGGTGGTATTCGTCGGTTGTTAGTAAAAGGGGATTCCCAATTGATCCTGAATCAGCTAGATGGGACATACATAGTGCGGAATCCCATTCTTTGTATGTATCATCGAACTGCAATGACCCTACTTGAGGAGTTTGAGAGAGTGTCTTTTCAGTTGATTCCACGTTATTGGAATCCGTTTGCGGATTCATTGGCAAATCTTGCTTATGAGGAAGACCTCTTCTTTAATTGTGGTCCTAGTTTGGATATTGTGATCAATGATAAAACATGACCCGGTCGCTTGTGGGGTATGTTATCAGAACATGCAATATATGGCAGACGATGGTTGATATGGGTGATGCAAAGAGTAGCTGAGACCAATCTACCATTATTATCTTGAACCCATAGGTTAATTAGATGACATGTTATGTGTACGCCTCTTGCTATATATGCAAGAGGGATGGGTCATAACCTTATGCATTTATTTTAGGGCTACAAGCCTTTTTTTCCTCCTTGGGAGGGAGCCTATTATTGTATATCTGTGCTATTCTAGGGAAGGATGTGTAGGTGCTACTTTGTTTTATTTCGTTAGGCCAAGAGTGCCAGTCCGTTTTGTAGCATAAAGCTTTATTTCTTTAGGCCAAAAGGGTCGTGTGTCTGTCTAGTACGGGTGCTTTTAATCGTGCTTTGTTTTAGTCCTGTGCTTGACAGATTCTGTGGAGCTGGAGGGAGCCTTTGTCGCGGCATCGACGCTTCTTGTGGCCAGTTTAGGTGACATCTACCCTTTACGAGTATTGTGTTTTGTTGCTATATGTATTTGTGTACTTGTTAAGGGGGTTTTTCATTTCTTATTGGGGATCGGTGTCCAAGGCATGCAGTCCCGAGGTTTAGGTTCAGTATGTTTGAGGGAGGTCTGAGTAGTCATTGCCTCCTGTAAAGACATTGTCAAGCATCAAAAGACCTGTTTTAGACAGAAGTCCTAGTGACCCTGTTTTGCTAGCCTGCTAGGCAGCCGTTCTAGGAGTTCTTGCTAGTTGTGAGGTAGTTAGAGAAGCCTGCCAAAAGAAAATAAAGATGATACAAGGAAAAACAAACCTTGAATATCTTACAGACAATATACAAAGGTGTGTAAAAAGGGGTTCTAACCCCCTATAAAAATAGAAAAGAAAAGAAAGGCAAATTTATAAGCAGATGATCATTGCCTTGCGAAGGCCTGGTAGGTTCCTAGGGACGAGTCAGACCCAGGGCTGATGCCTTCTCTTCCTAGGGGTGGCATCTTGCTGGAAAAGAAGAGATGGAGCGAAAATAAAAGTGAGTGTTAGAAAAGGATTAAGTGTCGCCTTGCGAGGGCTTGGTATGTTCTTGGGTATCGAGACAGGTCCTAAGGCCAATGCCATGTTCTCCTTGGGTCATTACGCTCAGCTCCCTCCTTTTTACACGCCCAAGTATGGAAAAATAAAACCCTAAAAGCTGAAATGTGCTAAAAGAAAATACTTCTTGATCAGGCTATAGGAATCCTTCCCTAGTAGGAGCTCCTAGTTGTGTCGTCCTTAGTTAGGTAGGTCGTTCAGACCACCACTTAGGGCAACCTCTTTGATAGTTCTTTTTAGTTTGGCCGTGTTGGAGCAATTGGTTAGTGACTAGCTTCGGATCTTTTATCAGACTATGCTAGGCCTACTCCTTATGGATGTCATGCCTTGGTTCTGTCAGGGGGTAGGGTGAGCACTGTGCTGTGTTTAGTATGTATCTATTTTGTATCAACTTGATGCTTCCTTCGATTGTTTTGTGCATATATATTGTGGGATTCGATGAGTTGAGTCGCCCTATCCTGTGGTCGCCAATGAGAGCAGAATTTTGATGCTGAGAAGTGCTTAAAAATAGCTAAAAATTATGAATATCAAGGAAAAAATATTCAACGTCGAAGGCGGCGGCTCGATCTAGGACAATTTTAAGCACCAAAGAGCTTTAAAGGCGCCCAAGCAACACTTGTGGATTTTTCATAATTTTTCAGACTGTCGTGTGGGTTAACAAGAGTTACTGGCCAATGTGGGATGCCGAGCCAGATGCCCAGGATTTTTCAAAGCTCAATTCGGAGTCCGAACCGGGAAATGGCCACAAAGTGGGCAAGCTTTGAAAAGGTGGACATGAGTTTCGCCAAAGGAGTGGTGACCTTTGGGGGCTAGGGGGCATTTTATGCCAAATTTTTAAGTTAGCATGAAATCGTGGTGAGGAAGGAAGGAAAAAAAACGTGGCAAGAAGGCGTCGATTTTTGCGCCATGATCTTCAGAGATGGAGGATGGAGGTTGAATGCACCCCATGCAACAGACATTGGCCCTTGTCTACCCTCTCTACGTTGACTCTATCGCTGCCTCTCGCTCCTCAAATGGTGGTCTCTATGAAGATCTATGATTTCAGTATTTCTCTCTCCTCCCTCTCTCTCCCCTAAGGGCAGATTCATGTGGTGAAGAAGAAGAAGAAGAATGGATGACGGATGCTTGTCCAATGAAGACAGGATTGCTTCGTGGTTCAAGAGGAATGAAGATTGCTGATTGTGGACTCTCATGGACATTAATGGTGGCTGGAAATCAGTCCCGAGACATGGCAAATAAAAACCCGCAACCCGCAAAGAACGGTAATCTCATTTTTACAAAGGAAACTGTTTTATGCCATTTGCTTCATGAATATTTGTTCCCATGGGATGATTATGCATTATGTTGTTGTTTGCTCTGAGTTTGATCAGTCTATGCTCAGAAAATCAGAAAATCATAAGTGTTGTGACTGAAATTATTGGTGTAAAACCCGTAAAACACGCGAAATATGGAAAAATTGGGTGCTTTTGATATATAAATGGAAAATATAATAAGACACATCAACTAAATTTGTGTTTTTTTCTGCAAATGAACCTAAGGCCCATAGTCGACAACTCATTTTGTATTTTCAGTTAGTTAATATTGCAAAAAATACAAGAAAAATGAAAAAATTTACGTAAAAATAAGGAAAAATTGGATTTTGAGTGCCGAAAATTAAGGAAAATAAGGAACCATGTTTGTGTATATATGGGGGGTCTGAAGTATGAGGTTTAGCCTCACTTCAGCCCTACCTTTCTATTTTAGTGAGTTTTTATTGCTTTTCATACAATAAAAACATGGAAAATATTACCCTAAACCGATCAATAATGCACAACCTAAACGAGTGAGGGGGTAGAGTGTATAAAAGGTGTTTAAATGCTGAATGAAATGATGAAAAGCTTGCTGGTTTTTATGCATACCATTTAGGTTGGTCGATAATTAAAAATTAAGAACCTAGTAGCACGAGGTCTTCTCGGTGCTAGGTTCATGCAACGCCACATAAGAGTGATAGTAAAAATCATTGAAAGAGATGTTTTCCACATGTGCACAAATGTTGATTTTCTTAATTGTTTGAGCACATGGACATTCACAATTTGCATGAAGCATAAAATGATAAAAGGTATCAGACAATACCTCCTGGATGCATAGCAGCTGTATTCTCTAGATCGTGAACAACGTTGAGTGAGTAAGGTTGTCCAAGCTGTAGGCTAGGTGTTGGGTTCTAGGGGGAAGTAAAGTGAGGTATGGTACATTCCTGGATACGATCAATTGGTACCTTGAGTGGAAATATGTGCGATATTGTGTTATATATGTTTAGCGACGCATCGAGGGCCAATCCCCAAGGTGTGGGAGAGTCACAGTGAGGTAGAAGCAGTCAGCCGTTGGAGGACCTCCTATGTTTGTACTTCGTGCCATTTGGCAATGTGCTGGGACTCCCTCTGAGGAGTGTTAATTGGGTTAGAGTTGGACTAAAAGACATGATACAAATGCAAGATGTTTAGGAAGATGATATATGTGACATCCACGCTCCTAGCCGCGAGGCCGTGGGGTTGTTGAGTGCATGATAGAGGTCCGGCTAGTGCATGAACCAGTGCCAACCCGTTTTAGGTCCCATTAGGTATCTTTGCTTACATAGTCATGCCCTTCGGGTTGACTAAAGCCCCTGCCACTTTTCAACGCCTCATGTGCACCATCTTTAAGGACATGCTTTGCAAGGAGTTAGAAGTCTTCGATGACCTTTGTTTCCACTCGACGTGGGTCGAACACTTAGATAGACTCCGAGCAGTCTTTAAGAGGTGTCGGTTATACCGCCTCTCCTTGAATCCCTTAAAGTGCCAATTCTGGGTGAAGCATGGATGCATTCTAGGACACGTGGTGTCAAAGAACAGCATTGCCACTGACTTCTCGAAGGTCAGGGTCATTGTTGACCTTCCACCCCCAAGCAACTACAAAGATGTTCAATGCTTTCTATGCCATACCAGTTACTATCGGCAGTTTGTACTCAATTATGCGTTGATCGCCAGACCATTGTACAAGCTGCTTATAGTCTTCGAGTGGACTGAAGGATGCCAAAGGGCATACAAAGAGTTGAAGAAGGCTCTAACCACAGCACCAATCCTACGAGCCCCAGATTGGACCATCACCTTCCACGTGCATATCGACGCCTCTAAGTTTGCCATGGGGGCAGTGTTGTGCCAGCCTGGTGAACACAATTTAGACTATCCAGTGAGCTTTGCTAACAAACAACTCACTGAGATGGAAATGAATTACTCAATGACGGAAAGAGAAGGACTAGCCATGGTATTCGTGATGGGACCTAAAATGGGCCGGCACTAGCTCATGCACTAGCCGGACCTCTATCATGCACTCAACAACCTCACGGATCACAAACATCATTGAATTTAAATATCATCCCATAGGAACAAATTTCCATGAAGCAAATTGCATAAAAACACCATTTTTCTTTATGAAAAGTACATTACCGACTTTTGCGGGTTTTTATTTGGCGTGCCTCGTGACTGATTTCCAGCCATCATTTCAGTCTGGAATCAACAATTTATCTTCATCCTCCCTGCATCGCGGAGCAATCCCCCTTCGATTGGGCAAGCATCCGTCAATCCTTCTTCATTTTCTTCTCTTCCCACATGAATCTGCCTTTAGAGGAGAGAGAGGGATGAGAGAGAAAGATTGATTTTCTCTCTCTCTTTCTCTACATTCCACCATTCTACGCATGAGAGGAGGCGATACGGAGCGGAAAGGGAGTAGATCAGCCTTGCCTTGCCATGGCTATGGCTTGCTTGCAGCCACAAAATCCATCCAGAGGGGGGGGGGGGGGATTTTCTTCGGCGCCTCCTATCTGCACGCCACCCTCCTTCTTTTTCGTGGATTTTTGAGGGGGTGGGGTGCCAAGAGGCACCCCCTTTGGCCCCCCACTTGGCCACCCTTTCATTCTTGGCCCTTTGTTGGGCACCTTCCCGGGTTTTTGCCATATCTCGTGTCTGGCATCCGATTCGAGCCCGGAAAAATCCTCTTGAGACCAAGAACTGACCGACAACTTCTGACACTTGCATAGGCGCACAGAAAAATTACTAAAAATCTACAAGTGTTGCATGGGCATCCTTAAAGCACTTTGCTGCTTAAAATCATCCTAGATCGAGTCGCCGCCTTCGACGTTGAATATTTTTCCCTTGATATTCGTAATTTTTAGCTATTTTTAAGCATTTCTCAGCACCAAAGTTCCGCTCTCAATTCGCAATAAAGTCGCTAGCTCTGAGCTACGATCGCCTCGACTTAGGCCTATTGGATGAATCCTTTGCATCCGAAGTTCAAACGATGCCTTGTTCTTGGGAAATGTTTGAATTTGCATTTGCAAAAGCCCCTACCTTTGCTACTAAGTTGCTCAGCGGTGAGATCTCAAAAGAGCAGGCAATCAAACAACGCCTCATCACGTCGTATGATCAACGAACCACCTCTGCCATCACTGACCAAGAAGTGGCAGAGTTGTCAAAACTTGCTGAGACGAAATCCCAGTTCTTAAGGCATTGGTACGATCTTAGACTACAATGGGAAGTTGAAGGATGCCGAGTAATGACCAACGCCGAGCAGCGACACGCTATCAAAACGGCAGAGTACGATCCCACATACATCACATCAACATCATATCAAGTGTTAACCACGCTGTGGGGCCGTTCTATAGAAGACCACATCAAGGGACACCCCTATCTCGATCGCCTGTTGACCAAAGAGGAGTTACACATTGCTAGAGCCGAGTCAGCTCTGACTGATGTTCTCACATGCATCACCCAAGTGGGGATTAAACCCTTCAACCTGGACCGCGAAGCCCATTTGGAATACAACCCCAATTTCTATACTTGGCTCCTTCATAAGTAGCCATCCATGCCGAAAGACCTACACCTTCTAACCCTCATCCTAGGAAGGATTCCTCTCAAACTAAAAGGGGAGGGGGTAAGGTGAATCAAATCAGAAGTAATAAAGCTAATCAAAGCCAATGAAGTACATAGACATACATTGTGAAAAACGGATGGGGTAGAAAAGAGGATACAAAAACTTGGAATTAAAAGGCAAAAAGCCAAAGTCTGAAAAGCGAACCTATACTAGACTTTAAGGAGTTCATTCAATAGCATAAAGTTTTTCTCTGTTTTAGCAATTACTATGTTGTAAGCACTAACAAAAATTACGATTATGACAGGAACAAAAAATGTCATAGCAGGACCGAGCCCACCAACTCCCCTTCACAGAGGAAGAGAAAATGAGGTACAACATCAACCTGGAGAACCGCGCCTATAATCAGCTGAAATTCTGAACTATCCACAATTTGGAAGAATTAGTGGCCAAGGAAGAGGCAGCCAGGAGCATCGTGGACAGCTGCAACCTCAAAAAGTACCTGGAAAGTTTCGGACGAGAACCTGAGCACACGAGCTATGTGAAATTTCTCAGGTCCTACAATCCCGACAGAGAGTGCGGCACTGTCACAGTGGGGAGAGGACAAAATGCTAAGCAGGTGCTAATCCATCTAACCCCGGCCTTGGTGGAGAAGGCACTGGGGCTGGAACCAAAGGTGGAAAAGAAGCAAAAGAGGGACGTATATGCCATACTGGGGATGAGAAAGGAGGATGTGTTGACGAACGATGGCATCAGTATCCAAGACATCCCCAATGCAGAGACCAGGCTATAGGCAAAGCTCGTACATGCGCTCTGCTCTAGTCAGCGCTATAACCCGCTGATGCACCGAATCAGCGTAGCAATCCTAGAAAATCTAGCAGCCCAGACCCTGCACGAAGTCGACTGGAATGGCTACGTGCGTAGGACTATCGATCAGACAGCTCGAGTGCTAGCCTTAGGAGACCTGCCAACAAGAGGAGAATCACCGATGTCGAAGGCTGCAGAAAGAAAAAGGGCTTCCTCCAAAGCCTCATTCATCGCATACGGGGGCATTTTAACAGCACTTATCCAAGAGGCCGTAAAGGAAGCAGAAGAGGGGGAGGGAGAAACACCAGACCGCCGATCACCGCCCGATCAACACCAGGACAAGTCTAGCAATAGGACGGAGACAGAGGAAGAAGGAGAAGAGCAGAAGAGCAAAAAGCAGGTTAAGGAGACTAAGACAAAAGCAGTGCAGAAGAAGAAGAAACAGGATGAAGGCCATAGAAAGGAGAGGGAGGAATTGGAGAAAGTGAAACGACAATCCCTCAAGGAGGCAGAGGAGAGAGAAAGGAAGAGGAAGCAGGAAGAAGAAGAGACAACGGAACAAGTCAGGCAAGCTAAAAAGGCGTCCAAGCGAGAAGCCGAAAGGAGAAGAAAAGAAGAGCAGGAGGAAAAATAAAAACTAGAGGAAGAATGCAAAAAGGCAAAGGAGAAAAGGAAAAAAAGAGTCGCGGAGGAGGACGTGGAGTTAAGAAGAAAAGAGGAGGAGGACCTGGCAGAATCTATATGCCAGTCCATCAAGCAACAATGCAGGGCAGATGACCTAGAAGCCTGGAATCAGCCCAGGGAAGAGAGGCCAAGCTCCAGCATGCAGGCCCCAGAACCCGCGCCCCCCGCAGTTCCAGAAGGAAAAGGCAAAGCACCCCTGCATCCCATCCCCACCCACACAACAATGACACCACCAGCAGGTTACGACGAATACGTTGCTAAGCTGCTCTCCCAATTGGAGAGAGCGAAGGAGGAGAAAAGGATGGTTGTGGCTGAGTTGATGACAGAAAAAGAGTCAGTGGTGGCTTTTCAATTGAAAAAACCTGCATCATCGCCATGCAGCAATGCTAAATATTCAAACTCAAGCAAGAGTTGAAAGCCAAAGAGAATAAGGAAGAAAGTTACAAACAGTGGCTAGAGGACGAGAATCGGAAACTCATGCAGATGCAGTGGGAGTACAAGCTTCTCCTGATGCAATATAAGGAACTAGAGTCAAAGCATAAGGAACTGGAGTCAAAGACCGCCACCATTGAGCATATAATGGAGGAGCTGAACGCCAAGGAAGAGGAGAGGAGCCAAGAGAGGGAGCAGCAACAAAAGAAAATCGAGTCTATCACCGATCAGCTACGTCTCGGGAAGACAGAACAAGACAACATGAGCAAAGAGCTTAGGACCCAGGAGCAGAAGCTCATAACCCTAGCTCAAAAGTAGGGGGAGAGCATGGAAGGAATGAGCAAAAGGGCCGAGGCATGGGCTACTCAGAATGAGGTACGAGTGAAGGCTCTGGCGTGGCGCCTCGCCTTGGTGGAGAAGGAAAAAATCTTGGCAGAAAGCAAAGCGGGCGCCATCCAGATAGCCTTCACTGCCCAACAACAAGCCTTCCTCAATACACTGTTAGATACAACTCAACCAGAGGGAACCAAGCCGTTGGAGGTGGTAAAGAAGAAATTGAGCATCGCACGCAGAGCTCTGCACACAAGGCTGCAGATGCCACCCCAACCTACAGAGGTAAGGCTGGGCCTAGAGGAGCACGGAAGTATCTACTACTGGCCGACCTAACCCCCCAGGAGGCAGATGCCCTCGGCTTTGAAGAAAGAGCACTACAAGAAAACCAGCAGGGGGAGGAAGTCAATTTCGAAATTAACATGAACAGATTCAGAGAAGATGTAATCCCATATCCCCCCTCGCCGCACGAACAAGATCAGCAAACAACCGATCCGCCCTTAGACATGCAGGCCATCCTTAAAGAGTGGCAGAAAAAGCTGGTGGAAGAGACCAGAAAACAGCTGTAGGCCAAGCCCGTCGTGCAGCCATCTGCCCCCCTCCCACCATGCCCCGAAGACCTACCTGTGCAATTCCACGCAGAACTAGTGGTTTGGGAATGGCAAGAACTGGAAAAGGACCCTTTCTCCTTTAGTTTCCTTATGCCTGATAGCCTGGGAAGGGTCCTGCCGATCAAGGCGATGGAGGAGGTGATCGCGGCTACAGCCGACTAGGCCAAAGATGGTTGGAGGATAGGGCAAGGACCCCCCACCTTGTGGGGCACGGAAGAGGCCGACTTCTGGCAAGACAAGATATACGAGGTGCCACACACGATAAGGGGCTACGACTGCCAACCCCTCTGGAGGAGGCGAATATGTAATACCAACATGCTCGCTTGGATGGCTTTTTGTAACACCCTACCCTACGAGCGAAACGACCCTACGTTTATGGCGTATCCCCGTAGGATAGGTGTGGATTTTGTCACCACCCTCCATGGGAGGCACGATTTTCCCCGTCATCTACAATGCCAATGCCACTTCCTTTGAGAACGCTCTACTTTTTGATCTAGGAAGCCTGTCCGCCTCTATGACGCGTTTTCTTGCTAAGTTCTCCCCTCCTGCCCAGATCCCGCATTCATAACCACGTGTAATTATCTTAGGCTTCTTAAACTCCTACTTAAGCAAGATCCAGCACCGCAAGAAAGCGGCTTGCCTCCCCTCTTTTTTGAACCTAACGATATCGATAGTTGCGCTATGACCCGCTTAATGATGCAGGCTAGTCTTCTACCTTCATTTTGCCTAGCGCTCCTAGAGGATATGAGTGATAGCCAATTCACTAGGTGCAATCACCCCTTCCTATCCACCACCTCTCTCCATGTCCGCATGAACCTGAAAGGGTACATGCAGAGCCATCAATTTTTATGCAAATCCATCCACCCACCCTCCCTCCCTCATTCCAACGATGAGAGCTAGCCTTGGCTGTCCTGCTTCTCATGTAATCCTATCCCGAACTGTATTCAAAAAAAAAACACACGATCATTGCACCTAGGGGTCCTTAAGTTAGGCGTGTCCAGTGACCTTGGTCGGCTAGCTCCACTCCTAACCCCCTAGCCCTTTTTAATCCCCCATGTCATGCTTAGGGCACATCAATGACAGGACACACCTAGGGAGGTAACACTCACCTATCGACCTATCACCCTAAGCCACTGGCACCACCACCTTGGCACAAATGGGGTCCTCAAGTGTGGGACATCACCTCAGTTTACCTGCGGTTAGACCCACTTTCCCATTTCACTAGCACGAGCACATTGCACCAACACGTTGAGGACAACACCCCCCTAGATAGCGCACCACAGCTTCTTCTTCAGGTACACTACAAACGCCCAACCACCAACTTCGGAGGCCCTTGTCCACTCATGCAATCCACTAAGCTACTCCGACGACCATCGTTCTTGAGCTTCCACAAACACCTGAGTCTACATGTGCCCGTACCCTTACACCCACGCCAAAAGTGCCATGGGACTGGCACCCTTCTAGGAGAGGGGTAATGTTAACCCCAAGTCCAGAAGGCGAAGGATGGAGGAAAAGCAAAGGAAGATGAAAAAAGAGCGAAGACACACAAGCGGCTCCTAAAGATGGACCGGGGCAAAAAGCGCAACCATAAAAGAAAAGGCACCTCAAAAAACTTGAAAAATCCTTGTAAAAGAGCGCCAAGCTCCTTCCTATGCCCATTGTAAAATATTAGATGGGTGTAGGCTAGAGGCACGGGGCTAAAGAGGAAAATGGAAAAAGGACCTTGCCACAATGGCCGGTCATGTAAAAAAGGGATGGATGGCCATGGGATTTTAGCGTTTGTATATATAAAGTTCAAAAAGTGAATAAGAGATCATTCTTTGGTGTGTAGCAAAAGGAGTCTTCTTCTTCTTCTCTCCTTCTCACCTTCTTGCTTGTGTGTGCTCTTGAGAGAGGGAGTGTGAGAGTGTGAGGGAGTGAGTGTGTGAGAGAGTGAGGGATCAAAGGGTGAAGCTCTTCACCATCTCCTCTTCTTCTTCTTCTCTTCTCTTCTCTCTTCTTGCGCATGCAGCTATGGAGGATGGAGATTGGAGGTGGAGGAGGCTTGAGGATGCTTGAGCTAGCATCTAGGATCGTGGAGCTACCGGTGTATGGAAGAGAGGAGGCAACTCATATCGGCACTAAGGTAAGCTCACTACACTCGTAGGATCAACGGTGCATCGGCTAGGTGAGAGATAGCCATTAGAGCTTGCTTGGAATGCTTGAAACAATAAGTGGTCCGTGGGTCTTGGCGGTTGAGCGAAAGCTCCCACAAACATGGTTTGGCATGACAACATTGGAAATTTCATCTTTGCCTGCACTCGCGTTCACCACACCTGATATTCTATTGATAGTGGCAACTTCGGCAACCTCGGGCACTCCCATATCTCTAGCAATACCCATTCCTTGACCAGTTGGAGTGGTTCCCATGGCCATTCCACCTCATCACTTTGGAGCCATCATGCGTAAGTGGATCGAGAGATAAAGAAGAAGGAATGAATTTGATATGGGAGAGCATGAGAGAAGATGGCTTAGTCGAAGACCGAGATTAGCGGGATTTGAGCTAACTCTCTCCCTCACAGCCTCTTGAGGTAACTCCTCTCTCTATCAAGCTCCTTCTCACATCCTCTTGGAGGGGTATGCTTTTACCTCTCTCTCTCTACCTCTCTCTCACAGCCTCTTGGGGTCTCCTTGTGCTTCTCTAACTGCTCTCCATGCCTCATATTTATAGCTAAACAAGAGAAGAAGGGTTATGGCTAAGAAGAAGAGCTCTCTGGGGAAGGGGATCTTGGAAAAATCAACAATGTGAAACTTCTAAGATGCAATCTAATGCTCAAATCACAAATTTGATAGTTACGTTGGCTCCGAAAGGAGGGTAAAACCCAAAGACACTTGGTTAGATATCTTCCATATCACTTCTTCTTCTTCTCCCTGTTTGAAGTGTTGTTTACTTCCTGTAAACTGCAATCGCAACGTGAACAATTTCATCAATCATTCTTTCTTTCATTAAATCTTCAAAATTGGCTGAAAAAGTCACTTACTTTTCTTACATAACATCCTGTTCTAGGAATTTCCATATCTTTTTAGGATATATACAATAAATAATATCTAAAATACGCTAGTCTTGTCCACAAATCTAATATTTTTGGACCATCCATATTATACACATTAACACTACTGACTAATATGGCTCATAACTCTTATTCACGTGGTAACTTCCATGATGAGTGACTACAATCCTTGTTAATTCGAAAAAAATATCAGGTTACGATTCTTGATTTTTTTTTAATTGTTAGTTATCAATATTAGTGAGTTTTTGCTTTAGTTAGTCTTTAGCTAGTAACCTTACTAACTTATTAATTGACTAACTAACTTTTGAACTAACCAATTAACTTTTATTACGTGGAAGTATTACATCCTTCTCTCCTTAGAGAAATCAAGATGTCCTAATCTCGAGAGAAACTATGGGTATTGTTGATAAAGAGCATTTTCATCTATCCATGTAGCATCTTCTTCAGGATAATCCTTCCACTGGACAATTTCTCTAAGGGTTCTACTCCTCAATTTTCTCTCCCTTACATCAATTACTTTGTCAAGTTGTAGCTCAAGGACTCCTTGGTTAGGTATTACAACTTGTTGATCATCAAGGATATGGTTTGGGTTAGCTACGTATGCTTTCAATAAGCTAACATGAAATACATTGTGGATTTTTATATTCTCAGGGAGCTGTATCTTGTAAGTGCTTGGTCCTAAGCACTTGAGAACCTTATAGGGTCCACAATATCTTGGACTTAGCTTCTTAAATTCCCCTAAAGATAAAGAACTCTTGTTTGGATGGACATGGATGAAGATCATGTCTCCCTCTTTGATCAGCATACGCCTTTTGTCGATCCTTTAGCAATTTGAATATCTTGTCTGATAATGTTGATTTGATCATTCATTTCTTCTAACATTTTTCTCAAAGCTTCTACCCTTGGAGTAGGATATCGAAAAAATTAAGTGGCATATGGCAATCTAGACCATATAGTGCCTGAAATGGAGTCATCTGAATACTTTGATTATAGGAGGCATTATAAGCAAATTCTCCTAAGGATAGATATTGAATCCACCTTTTAGGTTCCTTGCTACAATATGCACGTAGAATATCCTCAATCACTTGATTAATTAGTTTTGTCTGTCCATCAGTTTGTGGATGATAAGCAGTAGTGAAACAAAGTTGGGTTCCAATGGCTTCAATTAAACTCTTCAAGAAATATGATGTGAAAAGAGAATCACAATCACTAATAATCCTTTTAGGTAACCCATGTAACCTAAAAATCTCTTTCACAAAAATTCTTACAACATCTGAAGCTTTGTAATTGGTTTTTGTTGAAATAAGATGAGCAACCTTTGTTAGCATGTCTACTATTACCATTATTGAGTTATATCCTCCTTGTATAGAAGGTAACCCAACTACAAAGTCCATGCTAATAAATTCCCATTTCATCTGGGGAATGTCAAGTGGCTAGAGTTCCCCAGGTAACTTGACATGTTCAGATTTTACCCTTTGACAATTTAGACATTTGCTTAAGTACATCACCCTTGAGTTTTTCCAATAATATCTTTTCTTGATAGCATTAAGAGTTTTTGCATATCCCGAGTGCCCTAAAAGGAGAGAATCATGTGCTTCCCAAAGTATCCTTCTCTTGAGATTTTGACTTGAAGGAATGCATAATCTCATTCTAAAATAAACAATTCCTTCATCTTCATCTGTAGAGAATTCTTGGTACACGTTAATTTCTTGAAGAAGCAACAAAATTTGATAGGGAGTCGACGCCCTGATGAGGGTGGACCCTCTAGATTTAGTTGTAAATGGTGTGGTGGACAGCACTTCCCCAGAAACTGTCCAAATGTGAAATGTGACATTTGTGGGAAGCCAGGTCATCTAGCTGCTACCTGTTAGAGTAAGATTAGTTCTCTCCAACAAGGGAGTAAACAACCGAGCCCAATGAATCATAGAGTTCAAGGAAATAACTTGCAGCAGAATGATGCACCTAGGCAAATATTGCAGAGGGGAAAAGCAAATATAGAAGGGTTGCCACAAGGCAACGGAGTTAGCCTTATTGAAGCTGTATGAGTCCATGATGCTGAAAACTCTAACTTAAGAGCCGTGACAAGATGCCAAAAGGCTAAAGAGGTTAACAAAGATAATAAAAATCTGATTGAGGGAAACCCTAAGCAAGGGGATAAGGGGACGCAAGTCCAGAATCCTAGCATATAAGGGGGACCGCTAAAGCCGGTTGATAGAAAAGGTGACCCTAAGAAGGATGAGGAAGGGCCAAGAAAGAAGGCAAGAGCTAAGAAAGAAGTACCAAAACCAATCCAAAGACCAAAAGAGAGGATGGTTTGGCGGGAAAAGAGATCTTTGGCTACTTATCATGACTTTGATTTAGCAAGTTCTCTTTGCGAAGTTAAACCAGATGTGAACCTCTTGCAATTGATCAAATTATCTCCAGGAGTATGCAAGGAATTTAAGAAGATCCTGCATATCGGGTATATTGTGGAACCTCTGGGCATAGCGCGAGTAGGGGAAGATTGGTTTGACCACACTGAAAAGAACTGCCCTAGGGTTCCAGCTTATGTAGATGGAATATTAGGGGAACATGCCATTATAGACACTGGATCCTCTCTCAATATCATGAGTTCAGAGTTGATGGAGAGGTTGGGTCTAGGCATCCAGAAAGACAACTCCACCCTTCTGAGAATGGCTGATGATAGTCTAAGACAACCAGAAGGTTGCGTTACTAAGGTCCATGTTACAGTTGCAAGTGTAGAATGTTTCTTGGACTTTGGGGTGATAAGATTTGCAGAATGTCCTAGCTATCAAGTGTTGCTAGGTAGGCCTTGGATCTTATGAACAGACTGTCAAGTCGATATACCCGCTGGTCGAGTGGTTCTAGGTCGAGGTGCTAATCGAGTAATAGTTGATGCTTATCCTAAGTCTCCTCAAAGTGAGAAAGCTCCTTTATCGTCTACTAAATTAGAGACAGCAGACGATCCATCTGGTAGTGAGACATCATCCAGTGACGAATCTAAAGAGGGGTCCACTACAGAGGATATCTATCAAATAACTCTAAATGAGTCGATAGAGGCGCAAGACAGGATAAGAGACGCGGATGTGATTAAGTTAGACCTTGGAACGCCGATTGATTCGCGGCCAATTAAATTAGGTTCCATGCTCAGTTCAACAGAAAGGGAGGACTATGTGTCCTTGATTCAGGAATTCCGCGATATCTTTGCTTGGAGTTATGACGAGCTGAGAGGTATCCCTCCCAGCCCGGCTATTCATACTATTCCTGTAAAAGAAGGCAGTCATCATGTGCGTCAGAAAGTAAGGCGTATGCCTTTTGAACTGAGGGACGGGTTGTTTGAAGAGTTACAGAAGTTAAGGAAAGCTGGTTTGATCTTCCCTGTACAACACACAGAATGGTGTTCACCAGTTGTTATTAGAAAGAAGAAAAACAACCAGATCCGATTATGTGTGGATTTTAGAGAGCTGAATAAGCAGACAGTTAAGGATTACTACCCATTGCCATTTATTGACCAGATTTTGGATCAATTAGCGGGTAGGGAGATATATTCATTTATGGATTACTTTGCAAGATACAACCAGATGGCAATTGCAGAGGAAGACAAGTTGAAAACGACTTTTATTACTGTCTTTGGTACTTTTGCGTACCATGTGATGGCCTTTGGTTTATGCAATGCACCTGGATCGTGGCAACGAACAGCAGACAAGACCTTTGGTGACATCTCCCCACATGAGTTGAAAGTATTTATTGATGACCTGGGGGCAGCCACTGTAAGGGAAAGGATGTTGATTATTTTAAGAAAGTGCTTTGAGCACTGCAAACAATTTTATATCGCTCTTAACCCACAGAAGTGTGTCTTTGGGGTACCTTATGGGCTATTGTTGTGCCATGTGGTCAGTTCAGTAGGGATAGCAACTGACCCTGAAAAGATCAAGGTCATAGACGCTATGAGTCCGCCACGTACTCCAAAAGAGGTTCATAGCTTTCTGTCATCGATAGGGTACTATCGAAGGTTTATCAATGCCTTGGTAGAAAGAACGTTGCCATTAACGAATTTATTATCCTTTAACTGTCTATTTGCATGGAGTGATGCTTGCAAAGTATCATTTGAGGATGTGAAACAGGAGCTAGTGAAAGCACCCATTTTAAAAGCACCTAAAAGAGGCAAGGTGTTCTACATATTTTCAGCAGCCACCATGCATAGTATTGGCTGTTGTTTAGCCCAAATCTGGGAGGAAAAGTGGTATCACCCGATAGCTTTTGCTAGTCAGAAATTGGGCATTTCAAAGATCAACTACACCTACATGGAGAAATTGTGTCTTGCGATGGTCTTTGGGACTAAGAAATTTAGGCACTACATCCTCTATGAAAAGGTAGTATTCTATATGAAGGCGAAAGGATTCAAATTGCTTATGAATAAGCTACAGCCGCCTGATCGTTTGGCAAAGTGGTTAATCACTTTGCAAGAGTTCGACTATGAGATCAAGAGTAAGCCACTGAGGCTACAGGGTATTGTGGAATGCCTTGTGGATTTCGGGGAGCCAAAAGAGTCTTTGGCTGAAGGAAGTGATATTGAGGAAATGTTTAAAATTGATACAGCTTCTATCCCATCTTGGTATGCTACTATTACGCATTATCTATCAACGGGAGAGACGGGAGCTGGTTTATCAAAGTCTAAAAAGAGGAAAATCAAACAACAGGCATTGAAGTTTTCCTTGATCGCAAGGACACTACATCGGCAAGGTGTTGATGATATATATCGCCGATGTGTGATGCTTGACGAGGTTCCTTTTATCTTGGAGGAGTGTCATGACTCTGCATGTGGAGGGCACTTCGCAGGACGGTTGACAACGCAGAAAGCTTTACGAGCTGGATATTGGTGGCCGTCTATCTTCCAAGATTACTTTGAATATGTAAAGAGATGTGATACCTGTCAAAGGCATGACAGTAGAGAGAATAGGAAACGTCCACTTACGCCTATCATGGCTATCCTTCCATTCGAGAAGTGGAGCATTGATTTTGTGGGTCCCATTACCCCGTCGTCCTACTACCCAAAAGAGGTACATTATAGTAGCCACTGATTATTTTACAAAATGGTCAAAAGCGTGGGCGATGAGGTAGGACAATGCAAAAGAGACTGCAAGTTTCCTGTTAGAGTAGATTATCTGTCGCTTTGGTCCACCGAGGGAATTAGTGTCGGACCGTGGAACCCATTTTCTGAATAAGGTGATCAAAAGCTTGACTGAAGCTTGGCAAATCAAGCACAATAAAACGACTCCTTATAATCCACAAGCAAACGGGCAGGTGGAAAGTGCTAATAAGCAGCTTGTGGGGATCTTGTCTAAGATAGTCTCTGAGAAGAAACGAGACTAGGACAAGAAGCTGTATGTGGCAGTATGGGCGTATAACACCACGTTCAAGCGAGCTACCGGCCATACTCCATTCAAATTGGTTTATGGGAAAGACTGTGTGTTACCCCTTGAAATTGAGTTGCCGACCATACGGTTTGCAATTAACCATTCTTTGGGAGGTAAGGATTCCCTTTTTGAACGTTTCACGACTATAGCCCACTTGGATGAGCTGAAGTTGCAAAGCTTATTACACCAGGAGGTAGCTAAGCGTCGGATGAAGCAGTTGCATGACCTTGGAGCGAAGAAGTATACCTTTAAAACAGGATAGTTAGTCCTCTATTACGATGCACGTAGGGAGTTGTTTCCAGGGAAGCTGGAACCTAAATGGGACGGCCCCTACAAGATTCTCAGGTTAGGGAAAAATAGGTCTACGGCCCTATTAGCTGATTTACAAGGATTAGAGTTTAAAAATAAGGTTAATCTTAATAATATTAAACCTTATTATTTCTAAGTATTCTAATACAGAGAAATGCATTGCAAGTCCATTCTAGGAATAATTTGAGACCTGCGGAAGAGCTTAAAAGTCGGTTGATGGGTCGGTTAATCCCTTATTTGGAGCACCCATATCTGGAATAGAGATACCATCAGGGGAAACGTATCTGGTGGAGCAAAGGATACAAAGTGATTGAGCAAGAAGACAGAACCTTTGTGTGGGAGATCAAAGTCTTCTACCATCACTGTTTACGACTGTTGACGAGTATCCCTGTGGAGTTTAATGAAGAAGGTGGGATGGAGCCATCAGTTCATCCTCTCAACATGCTAAACTTTGATTATCATAATTACGAGTAGAGGGGTTTGTGATGGCCAGCTGTGTAAACCCATTGTGGACGTATACATTATATTTTGACGGAGCATCCAGGGGCCCTAATAAAAAACTAAGTGTTCAAGTAGTAATCCAAGATCCTCGACGTAGAGTTACGATGAAGTTAGCTGCTTATCTCGGGGTAGGATTCACTAACAATATGGCGGAGTATAAAGCCTTGATTATGGGACTGCATATTGCCAAACAAGGTGGTATTCGTCGGTTGTTAGTCAAAGGGGATTCCCAGTTGATCCTGAATCACCTAGATGGGACATACACAGTGCAGAATCCCATTCTTTGTATGTATCATCGGACTGCTATGACCCTACTTGAGGAGTTTGAGAGAGTGTCTTTTCAGCTGATTCCACGTTATTGGAATCAGTTTGCAGATTCATTAGCAAATCTTGCTTATGAAGAAGACCTCTTCTTTAATTGTGGTCGTAGTTTGGATATTGTGATCAATGATGAAACAGGACCCGATCGCTTGTGGGGTATGTTATCAGAACATGCAATATATGGCAGACGATGGTTGATATGGGTGATGCAAAGAGTAGCTGAGACCAATCTACCGTTATTATCCTAGACCCATAGGTTAATTAGACAACATGTTATGCGTACGCCTCTTGCTATCTATGCAGGAGGGATGGGTCATAACCTTATGCATTTAGTTTAGGGCTACGAGCCTACTTTTCCTGCTTGGGAGGGAGCCTATTATTGCATATTTGTGCTATTCGAGGGAAGGATGTGTAGGTGCTACTTTGTTTTATTTCATTAGGCCAAGAGGGCCCATTTTGCGAGGTTTTAAGTGTTTTATTTCATTAGGCCAAGAGGGCCCATTGTCTATTTAGTGCAGGTGCGGTTAATGGTTTCTTGTTTGAGTTCTGTGCTAGACAGGTTCGAAGAAGAGCTTGGAAGGAGCCTTTTGTTGCGTGGAAGCTTCTCGTGGCCCTATCCAGGTGATATATTTTCTTTATGAGTACTGTGGTTTTCATGCTATATGTGTTGTGTACTTGTTAAGGGGGTTTTTCGTTTCTTATTGGGGACCGGCATCCAAGGCATGAAGTCCCAGGTTAGGTTAAGTATATATGAGGGAGGTCTGAATAGTCATTGCCTCCTGTAAAGACATTGCCAGGCCTCGAAAGACCTATTTTAGACGGAAGTCCTAGTGACCCTATTCTGCTAGTCTGCTAGGCAGCCGTTCTAGGAGTTCTTGTTAGTTGTGAGGCTATTAGGGAAGCCTGCAGAAGAAAAATGATAATCATAAGAAGAAGGAAAACCCTGAATACCTAAAGTGAAAATATAAATATACAAAGGTGTGTAAAAAGGGATTCTAACCCCTATCAAAATGGAAAAGAAGAGAAAGGAAAATTTATAAGCAGTTGATCATCGCCTAGCGAGGACCTGGTAGGTTTCTGGGGACGAGTCAGACCCGGGGCCGATGCCTTGTCTTCCTAGGGGTGGCATCTTGCTGGAAAAGAAGAGATTAAGGAAGGTTGGAGTGAAAATAAAAGTGAGCGTCAGAAAAGGATTAAGTGTCACCTTGCGAGGGCTTGGTAGGTTCTTGGGTACCGAGACAGGTCCTGAGGCCGATGCTCTGTTCTCCTTGGGTCACTTCGCTCAGCTCCCTCCTTTTTACATACCCGAGTATGTCAATAAAATAAAAAAACCCTAAAAGAAGAAATGTGCTAAAAGAAAATACTTCTTGATCAGGCTATAGGAGTCCTCGCCTAGTAGGAGCTCCTAGTTATGTTGTCCTTAGTTAGGTAGGTAGTTCAGACCACCATTTAGGGCAACCTCTTTGACAGTTCTTTTTAGTTTGGCATGTTGGAGCAGTTGGTTAGTGACTAGCTTCGGACCTTTTATCAGATTATGCTAGGCCTACTCCTTGTGGATGTCATTCCTTGGTTCTGTCAGGGGGTAGGGTGAGCGTTGTGCTGTGTTTAGTATGTATCTATTTTGTATCAACTTGATGCTTCCTTTGATTGGTTTCTGCAGATCTATTGCGGGATTTGACGGGCTGAGTCGCCCTATCCCGTGGTTGCCAATGAGAGCGGAATTTTTCTGCCCCGAAGTGCTTAAAAATAGCTAAAAATTACGAATATCAAGGGAAAAATATTTAACGTCGAAGGCGGCGGCTCGATCTAGGACGATTTTAAGTGTCAAAGTGCTTTAAAGGTGCCCGAGCGACACTTGTTGATTTTTCATAATTTTTCAGATTGTCATGCGGGTTGACACGAGTTACCGGCCAATGCAAGATATCAAGCCGGATGCCCAGGATTTTTCAGAGCTCAATTCGGAGTCAGGACGGGAAAATGGCCAAGAAACTGGGCAAGATACGAAGAGGTGGACAAAATTTGGCCAAAATGGACAAGTGACCTTTGGGGCCCAAATTTTATGCCACATGAAATGTTGGCATGGAAAAAAAAAATGTGAGAAGAAGAAGAAGGCGTGGAGGAACAGGGCGCTAAAAAATGCGCTCCATCCTTGGGGATGGAGATGGCAGCCTCAATGCAACCCATACAACCGACATTACCCCCGCATTACTCCTTCCCTGCTGACTCTATTGCCTGTCTTCGCTCCTCGAATGGTGGTCTCTATGAAGACCTCTGAAATCAGTCTTTCTCTCTCCTCCCTCTCTCTCCTCTAAGGGCAGATTCATGTGGTGAAGAAGAAGAAGAAGAATGGATGACGGATGCTTGTCCAATGAAGACCGGATTGCTCCATGGTTCAAGAGGAATGAAGATTGTTGATTGTGAACTGTCATGGACATTAATGGTTGCTAGAAATCAGTCCCGAGACATGGCAAATAAAAACCCGCAACCCGCAAAGAATGGTAATTTCATTTTTACAAAGAAAATTGATGTTTTATGCAAGTTGCTTCATGAATATTTGTTCCCATGGGATGATTATGCATTATGATGTTGCTTGCTATGAGTTTGATCAGTTTATGATCAGAAAATCACAAAATCATAAGTGTTGTGACTGAAATTAATGGGGTAAAATTTGTAAAACACGCGAAATAGGGGAAAATTGGGTGTTTTTGATATATAAATGGAAAATATAATAAGACACACCAACTAAATTTGTGTTTTTGCTACAAATGAAGCTAAGGGCCACAGCCCACAACTCATTTTGTATTTTTACTTATTTAATATTGCAAAAAATACAAGAAAAATAGAGAAAATGGGAAAAAATAAGGGAAAATTGGATTTTGAGTGCCAAAAATTAAGGAAAAATAAGAACCATGTTTGTGAATGTATGGGGGGTCTGAAGTATGAGGTTTAGCCTCACTTCAGCCCCACCTTTATGTTTTAGTGAGTTTTTATTGCTTTTCATATAATAAAAACATGGAAAATATTACCCTAAACCGATCAATAATGCACAACCTAAATGGGTGAGGGGTTAGAGTGTATAAAAGGTGTTTAAATGCTGAATGAAATGATGAAAAGCTTGCTGGTTTTTATGCATACCATTTATATTGGTCGATAATTAAAAATTAAGAACCTAGTAGCACGAGGGTTTCTCGCTGCTAGGTTCATGCAACGCCGCATACCTGCGATAGTCAAAATCATTAAAAGAATGTTTTTGCACTAAGCACAATGCTGGTTTTTCTTTGTTTGAGCACATGGACATTCACAATTTGCATGAAGCATAAAATGATAAAGAGTATCAGATAATACCTCCTAGATGCATAGCACCTGTATTCTCTAGATCATGACCAACGTTGAGTGAGTAAGGTTGTCCCAAGCTGTAGGCTAGGCGTTGGATCTAAGGGGAAAGTAAAGTGAGGTAAATGGTACATTCCTGGATACGATTAATTGATACCTTGAGTGGAACTATGTGTGAAGTGTTATATATGTTTAGCGATGCATCGAGGGGCCAATCCCCAAGGTATAGGAGAGTCGCAGTGAGATAGTGGCAGTCAGCCGTGGGAGGACCTCCTATGTTTGTACTTCATGCCATTTGGCAATGTGCTGGGACTCCCTCTGAGGAGTATTAATTGGGTTAGAGTTGGACTATGAGACGTGATACAAACACAAGATGTTTAGGAATTTAGGAAGGCAATGTATGATGTATGTGTCATCAATGCTCCTGACCGCGAGGCCGTGGGGTTGTTGAGCGCATGATAGAGGTCCGGCTAGTGCATGAGCCAGTGCCTGCCCATTTTAGTTCCCATCAGTTATCCACGCCCGTGACTCCATTAGTGACTCCCACTCGCAACTCCAACTGTTGCTTCCACGTTAATAGGGTCATTCACGATTTCCACTTTTGAATTATTTTTCTTCGGAGCCATGAAGGAAATATGATTTGTAGAAGAATAAGAAGAAGAATACGGCAGTAATACTGGCTAGCAAAGGTGTAAGACTCACAACGATGATGATGGTTATTGCGAGATTTGATGATGTAGGCCTCACAAATGGTTATTCTTGCTTTGTGAAGAGCATTAATTCTCTCTCTCTCACCTTGGCAAGCAAGGGTAAGAACAAGGGTAGCTCTTTCTCTAGTATAGAGCAAGAGCAATAGAATAGGTATGATCTCTCTCTCTCTCTCTAGTAGACGAAATAGGGACAAGAGTAGAGGTATGACTTCTAACCAGATTGATAGAATAGGATAGAGTTCTTCAGTGTCTTCTCTTTTCTAATTAGAGTAGAAGGGGATAAGAGACCTTTAGTGTATCCCCTTCCTTGGGTTGAATGGAATGATGTATCTTCATCTCACTGAATAGAGTCTCCTCCTTCTTGATCAGTGTCTCATCCTTGTCAAGATTGCTCTTATCTCCCTCTGTTGGTATGGAGTCATATATCGCACAAAATTCCTGTCAGGGTTCGTGAAATCGCTCATCGCAGGGACACAAATTTGTTATTGATCTTCAAAAATAGGTGAGAAGCTTTAAGCTCAACTCAAGCCAATCTCCATAGTGACTCTTGATGTTGGAACTTCGATGTAGGCGAGGGGCTTAAAGCACTTCCTCAAACCTTCTCTCTGAAATTCAATGGCAAGATCGAAGAAGGTGAGGGATAAAATCTCAACCTCAAGCCTTACACACACCTGTGATTTTGATGGCCCTTCTCCCCTCCTTGTCCTCCCTTTTATAGTTTTTCTCCACTCCCTCTCATGTGTGTTTTTTCTTTTCTTTTTTCATAAAAGCTTGAGGCATTTAGCTTTAAAGCTTATGCTTTCACTATTTTCATTTTTTCTGCCTTGTGCTTGTCTGTAACTTGTTTGGATCGTAACTTTGTCATATGAACTCTGAATATAGTCATCCCAGTACTCAAAACAATTGGAATGCATCTAGTCGACCAGCCCGCCAGCACATACAAAATTATGAAAATCCATCAAAAATAGTTGAAAATGTTTTTTTTTTAAATCACATCATTTTTCTCCATCTTTTATCCTGGACAACTTATTCCCTTCAAAATAAGTCAAAATATATATTTCGATCCTTCTAAAGTGGGAATTAAGTCATCTAAACATGATACTAGAGATTTCAAACTATTCTAGTAAACCAGTCCTGCTTCGTGTAAACCCTGTAGGGATTCTGCAGATCGTATACGCACAAATAAACTACTTAATGGGGACATAGCATTCTTCCCTCCTTAGAGAAATCGAGATGTCCTCATCTCGAGAGAATTTGGGGGTATTCTTTCATAAGGGTTACCTCATCGACCCAAGTGGCATCCTCTTCAAGATAATCCTTCCACTAGATGAGATATTCTCTAAGGGTCCTATTCCTAAGGATTCTTTCTTTTACATCCAAGATTCTATCAGGTTGAATTTCAAGTAAACCTTGGCTTAGCATTACAACTTATTGATCATTAAGAATATGATCAGGATAAGGTATATAGGGCTTCAAGAGACTTATATGGAATACATCATGAACTTTTAGGGTTTCAAGAAGTTGCAGCTTATAAGCATTAGGTCCAAGAGCCTTTATGACTTTGTAAGGTCCATAGTATATTGGGCTTAGCTTCTTGAATTTTCCAAAGGATAAAGAACTCATCTTTGGGCATACATGGATAAAAATCTTGTCCCCTTCTTGGAAGATTCACTCTTTTCTCCCTAGGTCAACTTAGGCTTTTTGCCGATCCTTGGCAGCTTGTATATCTTGATTGATAGTTTTGGCTTTTTCATTCATCTCTTCAAGCATCTTCTTAGAAGCTTCAACCTTCAAGGTAGGGTCAAAGAAGTTTAGTGGAGTTAGGCATTCTTGCCCATATAAAGCTTGAAATGGGGTCATCTGAATGCTCTGATGATAGGACGCATTTTAAGAAAAGTCCACCAAAGGTAGATATTGTATCCATCGTCTAGGTTCTTTGCAACAATATGCCCTAAGTATGTCTTCAATTACCTGATTTACATGCTCTGTCTGCCCATTAGTTTGAGGGTGATAAGCTGTACTAGAACAAAGTTGTGTAGCGAGAGCTTCAAATAATCTCTTCCAAAAATGTGAAATGAATACAGAATCACGATCACTGATAATTCTTTTTGGCAGTCCATGAAGCCTAAAGATTTCTTTGACAAATAACCTAGTAATATCTAAGGCTTTTAGCTAGTTTTGACCAGAATAAGGTGGGTAACCTTAGTCAACATGTCCACAATTACCATGATCGAGTTGTATCTTCCTTGAACTGAGGGTAATCCAACTACAAATTCCATACTAATGAATTTCCATTTCATTTTAGGAATATCAAGTGTTGTAGCTTTCCTGGCAGCTTAACTCGTTTGACTTTTATTCATTGGCAACTCAAGCATTCGGTTACGTATTTAAGTATGTCACCTTTGAGCTTCTCCCAATGATAGCCTTTCCTAACTGCATTGAGAGTTTTGGCATTGCTAGGATGTCCTAAAAATGGGGAATCATGAGCTTCCCATAGTATCTTCTTCTTAAGTTTTGATTTGAAGGAATACATAATATTGCCTTGAAGTAGACAAGCCCTTCTTCAAAAAATAAGTTAAGATACTATCTTAAGCTTGGGATTTTGCTCTTTATTTTGAATTTCCTTTAGTATTTGTTGATATTTGCGATCATTATTTTCCTTCTCCTTGGCTAGCTCAATGATGGGATTGCTAGGCATTGATATCATTGTAGCTAGTGTTTTAGCTCTAAGAGGTTCTTCTAAGATAAGTGCATTGAGAAATGATTTTTGGCTTAAAGCATATGCAATTAGATTCTCTTTTCCTGGTCTATATTTGATCTCAAAATCATATTCTTGCATGACTTTGATCCACCGACGTTGCCTCATATTTAGATATGGTTAAGTGAAGATCCATTTAAGACTTTTATGGTTGGTTACCAATGAGAATTTCTTCCCGAGTAGATAATGTCTCCATAACCTGAGAGCGTGGATAATTGCAAGTAACTCTGGGTCATCATTAGAATAATTTCTCTTGTGAGTCTTCAATTTTCTAGAGGAATATGCTACTAGATGTCCTTCTTACATGAGAACACATCCCAAAGCAAGAGAGCTCGCATCAATCACCACTTTGAATTCTTTACTAGGATCGGTGTAATATTTTTGCACGAAATATTAACAACCTTAGACCCCGCACACCCCACGCAAGAGCAATTTCAAGTAATCTCCCGCAATGAAGATACACTGGGCTAAGTGCTCCCTTCGCGTGCATCAATAAACACCAACCCGCATCACATTTAGAAGGCCGTGGATCAAAAGCCATGGTTCCACGTAGGAACACCCCTTGTGGGAACACCCCTTCAAGGGGGAGAAAAAAAGGTTTAATGGATAAAATTTTGCAAAATTTTTTTATTATTAACCCTCTCCACTTCAACCATTGCATGGCGGGGGAGAGGGAGTGTGAGAGGAGCTTGAGTCGAGTGGAGGAGGAGCATGGGGAGGGGAACATGCCACTAGCCACATGTATGGCTATCCCCCCCTTCATACTATATGACCCCCCCCCCCCCCTTTTCAAGCTTGAGGAAAGGGAGAGGGAATCATGTGCCGTGCTGCTGCCCAAGTTGTTGCTGCCACCCCACACTGCCTCCACGCCACCAGGGCTGCTATTGCAGCCGCCATCGCCCTCCACCATCATCGTCATAATCATCATCACCGTCATCTTCACTTCCATCCTCATCATCTCCCTCATCAACACTCTCTCTCCACGTCATTTCTCTGAGTACAAAACCTTGGAAGCTTCTTCGAAAGCTTCTATTAAAGGCTTCCATAGGCCCTATTCACCTGTGCCTTCCTCGGGTTTTTTAAAATCAAGATTGTAAGGCCGATTCCTCCAAAGAGGAGTAAAATTGCAGACAGTAGGGAGTTCGAATAATCGAATAAAGAGCAAGGGTTGTTTGTTGATTCAAGATCTACGTCCTTGATGGCTCCTAAGCTATAGTCGCGAGGCGCACACGCGGGAACTTTCACCCCAAGTACATGTGTGGACAACGCTCCGATCCTTAATGCCCAGGTTCTTAAAAATTAATTTCGCATGAAGGGATGCATTAAGCATGTTGGTTTTTTAGGGAAATCTAAATGCATTTACTCATTCGATTTATAAAGCTTAGTGGCATGTTGAGCACTTGTATTTTTCTTGCACCTCGGTGGTCAAGAGTAGCTGCAAATTTCAATATATGATGCATAAGTTATATGACGAAATTGTGCGAAGGTGTCCTTGTGACACCTCACAAAGGATAGGAAATATAACTCGTAACACATTTATGTAATTAATTCTTCGTTGTGTCTTGCAATTAAGGTAATCATAGACAGACATTAAAGAATGTCTGAATAGTTGCAATGCATGGAAAGGATTTATGTACCTTGCAAATTGCATGCGATGGTAGTTCATTTTGAGTCAGGTTAAGTGCTAAAGGAAGGATTAATTTAATGATGAACTCATGGTATTCGCTCATGCATGGAGTTCTTTTTATCAAAGTTTGAATGCATCTTCATTAAGAATATTAAAGCTTTGATTTCATTGCATCAACATAGTATAGGGCAAGGAAAAGAATGATCTCTAAGTTGCATAAAAGTCAAAGGTCTATGGGTTGAAGTTGCATACTCGCATGGAATGATGCATCTCACCTATTACCTACATCTTTTAGGGGAAAGTACTTGCAAGTTTGGAATGAAGTATCTACATCTTAATAGAAAGATCATCTTAAATTGTGGGTTGGTTAGAGCAACTAAGTAATCCGCATGAAAATCATAAAGGTACGATTAGATTGCAAATAATGATCACCTCAAAGTGCTAGGTAGGGTTAAGTTACGTTAAAATTCTACCTAGTACCGCACTTGGGATGCTGATTTAGGACTTTCAATCCCAAGATCCTACCCACATTCATGCAATGTTAGGGTTAGCTAAACACCCATGCAAGAACGATCTAGGGTTCCCACCCTAAGGATCAATTGACCAAATGCTAGACTTCCGCAAGGGAATTAGGAACCCTAGGGCCAAAGCGTTATTGGCCTAGTAGGATTAGGGTTTGGACTGGGTCAAGAGGACTCCCAAACCCTACATCTTGACCAAAGGTATTCTTGACCATGGAATACCGGATGATGGGAGAATTAATCTCACAAGTTAGATACGACACCTATCTCATGCAACAAGTTGCAATGTCGCATGATTTGCGTCTAAATCACAAAGTAGTATTGCCACTCCTTAGAATAAGGCTGGCGAGTTCTAAGTACAAGTCTAATTTTCTAGAGGATGAGTAGTCAACCTGTTACATAACCCTTCCTTGAGGCTGATTTGCCAAAATTAAGGGAGTCACGAATTTGCCAAGAAAGCAGTTGACCAACTAAGCTAGGGCGACGAGGTTTCCCAAGATTTATTGACCTTAAGGAAGCCTTAGGTATTGTCAATTCGGGTTAATAGGGTATAAACCCTAACCCAAGGAAAAAGGGTAAACAAGCAACTTAGCTTACCAAACCCTTGGGATCTTGCCAAGTAGTGATTGATCCCGGTTCGAATGTTGGATGTGTTTGGAGAGAAGGAATTATACCTTAGTAGTTGGCCGTATGAACGACCACTGGAGTGCTTGTGTTTGTACACTTAGGAGCACTGTTTGTTCTTTTTTGCTCAAGGAATTAATGCTAGAAAATAACTAATGCTTCAAGTTGAAAGCCTGGAGGGAGAGGCAGCATCAGTTACCCCCAACTGTCTGCCTCACCCTATCCAAGGGGGTTGTTAGCCACGCTGGGTATGTGGACCAAACCCACTGCGAGAGGTCTCTCCGTGGGTGCTACTTGGAGCAGGAGGACACTTGGGTGCCAAGGGGGATCTGGCCGCAAATCCCTTGCCTTCGGACCCTGCACAAGAGGCCGACGTGACTCGAGATTGGATCTTGAGGACCGCATACTAGTCAACGGGCGAAAACTTGGAATAGCGATCCCTGAGGATTGCTAGAATTGCCTTCAGACAGATTATGGAATAGCCTTCCGGAGGATTATGGAATTGCCTTTGGGCAGATTATGGAATTGCCTTTGGGCAGATTATGGAATTGCCTTTGGGCAGATTATGGAATTGCCTTTGGGCGGATTATGGATTAGCCTTCAGGCTAGATTATATGATGTATTCCAAAGACTAATAAATAAAGATCAAATGTTGAAAAGGAACTTGCTTGGCATTGTTTTTCTATGTTAGTGCTTAAGTTACGTGAAGGAACCAGTGATAAATTGGTTAATTAAGGAAGCTATTTTTTCTTCTCAAACTAGATGTGGTAGGTAATTAGATAAATAAAGCAACCTGAGGAAAGTGCGGTGGATGTGACCCTGGGTCTACGGAAGGGTGGTCCCGGTTGGTCGGGAACTTTTCTCAAAGGATTTGACAACAAGGTAACGATGACCTAGAATCTAGAAAGCTAGAGTCCCAATTTATACCGTTTTAGGGAAACTGAATGGGACTATGCCTTATGGGCAGAGAGGTCGAGCTTTGCATCTCTCTTGTTTCCCATTCTCCTTGAACCAAGTGTAGTATAAATCCGCTTTGACCCTGATGTTTCTGTGTAAAGTAGTTTGATGCTAGCTACCTTCTAGGAACTTGACCATTAGGAAAACCCTGATTCAAGTCGGTCCTAAGTGGGAAATGTCAGAATGCTTCCACTTCGTGGCAGACTTGGGAAGACCTAGATCGCAAACCCTGTGACATTCCATGAGAGTGCCGGGCGGCGCTTTCTGGACTCTCTTCTTGATGGGCTACTAAGACATGTCCTACAAGTAGACAGGGGGACACGTTACAATTGGTATCAGAGCAAACCAACGGATCTAATACTTATAGGGAAAATTAATGAGGAGAAGTAGAGCAAATGTTGCTGTTAAGAACATTTCCTTACTTACTTATCAATGCTAGCCTATAGAGTCGCGAAGCATGGAACAAATTCTTGGTGTTCCAGGTTATGTTTATGGATGCGATGTGTGCTTCGAATTATCGATGAAGGCTAGGTATGATGAATATCCTAGACTGTATCTACAATCCTTCACCCCTGTACGTGGAATGAAGATTGACAAGTGATTTAGGAATTTATTACATAGCTCCCCACCAACTTGCGTACCTTCGAACCAACTTGAAGAGAATCAAGTGGATGGAGGATTTAAAGATCATGAAGCTGTTCGTCTTTGTTGAGGCTCACGCAAACGCAACCCTACATATCAGTGATCGAAAGGTTAAGCAAAACAAGTATGTGTACAATGAAGTGACTTGAATTATCCCTGCCGACAGAATCAAGGTGTTGGGACGTTATGAGAAGAATGGGTATCAAAGGAAGGGATACCCCAAGCTTCCTATGACCTATCGATTCCTGAAAATTCATGACCCCAATCCATATTATTACTCAATTTTTGTAGTTGAATGTAACACAATCTTGTTTTCCCCAAATTAATGTATCAGCTTGTTCTACCTTCCCAAAAATAATTGTACTCAAAAGGGATATGCCCATATGAATGAAATAGACTTTTTTTATCAATGATTGTCTTGGCTGTAAGTGTTGGTAAAGGAGTTAAGTGACTAGGTCACTTGGCTAAAAGCCGAATTGGGCATGTTAATGTAATGTGAGAAATGCTTAGCAAGTTTTAAGGAATTTTATTGCCCAAGCGCAACCGCAAGTACAGACTCCTAGTCCAATCCCTACACCTAGTATGGCTGTAATTCAAGAAAAGAAGTTTCTTCTCAAGCAAATCAAGCCACCAGAATTCGATGGTAAGGGAAGGACCATCCAAACTGATACCGAGATCTAGATCAAATCCATGGAGGATTACTTCGAAGCATCAGGTATTGCACCTGCTAACCAAGCGATGCTCGCCAAACTGAAGCCTACTGGCGAAGCAAGACTTTGGTGGAAGCAATGGTGCATAGACCAAGGGATCTTGGAAGGGTCGGTTACTTGGGAAAAGCTTAAAAGAGCTGTGCAAGGGAGATATCTACCACCTGCCTATCGCACACAGAAGATGAACGAGTTCTATGAACTGAAGCAGCTTGGTCTATCTCTTGATGCTTACTATTCAAAATTCGTCTCTCTTTTAAAGTACGCGCCACAAATGGATATGACACAATAGGTGTCAAAGTTTTCTGCCGGACTAAACCCACCCATAAATTCCCACCTGGAATCAATGTGCCCAACAGATCTACAAGATGTGCTCATTCAAGCTGCACCCATAATACAAGAGGTGCAGACCAAGCCAAGAAATAACAGGACTTGGTCTTACAAGGATCAAAACAAGGGAGTGTATAGGTCTCAGACCAAGAGAGCGTAAGGCCAAAATCAGGCACAAAGGAAGAAAGCTAGGGCGAACGATGCTAACAACTTTATTCCTGCACAAGGTAATGACCGAAATCTCTGTTGCTTCCATTGCAACGAGCCCGCTCACTTTAAAAGACAATGTCCCAAGCTTAGCAAAGGACAACGTCAAGGGCCATTCCAAGGAGCCGTCCATGGCCAAGGAGCCACCATCATGGCCAGAGGAAGAACCTCCAGTGTTGCCAACAAGGAGCTGTGTGATGAAGAAGACCCAACCATGGAAGCTGACTTTGAGAGGGCAATGGTTCATGCCGCTCTTCATAAGAAAGGCCCAAATCGCCAATTCTCGATGATTCAAACTCCATCGGATTATCAAGGTAAAAGCTTCAAAACCTTGATTGATTGTGGTAGTACTCATTCCTTCATTTCACTAGTCTGTGCAAAAAGATTAGGAATAGCCACAATAGATGCACCGACCTTACTTGTGGAATTAGCAAATGGTCATGAGGTCTCTTGTACTAGGCAAACTGCTAAGGTGAAATTCCTACTGGGTGGAGAGTTGACTTCGGTCAGATTCAGGGTAATGAACCTAGGCGTCCATGAATGTTTGCTCGGTATGGATTGGCTAATACCCAATGATGCCCACATTCACTGTGGAAAGGGCCAAGTTTCCTTTCAAAATTCTGAAGGGGAACTAGTTACAACTCAAGGAGAGGCTGGTATGCCAAAAATTCAATTGACCAAAGCATCCTGGATAATAAAAGGAGTCAGAAAGGGGCTACCTATCTATTTGATTAAGCTAAATAAGCTAGATAAAAATTAGGAGTCTAGGGAAGAGCCTTCATGGTTAAAGGAATACGTAGACGTATTTCCTGAAGAGCTGACAGAACTTCCTCCTCAAAGGGAAGTCGATCACGAAATCAAGCTAGCGCCAAGAGCTGCACCAATCGCAAGGAGACCATATAGAATGTCCATCCCAGAAGCGATTGAGCTGAAGGAGCAACTCAAGCAATTGTTAGACCAAGGCTACATCCTTCCTAGCAATTCGCCATGGGGAGCTCCAGTGTTGTTCCAAAAGAAGAAAGATGGAACTCTTCGGCTATGCATTGACTACAGAGGGTTGAATCAATCAACCATTAAGAACAAATATCGTATTCCAAGAATAGATGAACTTCTTGACTGTCTTCAAGGTGCGAAGATCTTCTCTAAGATTGATCTCAGGTCTAGATATTATCAGATAAGGATCAAGGAAGAAGATATCCCGAAGACGGCATTCAACACAAGGTATGGACACTTTGAATTCTTAGTCATGTCATTCAAACTGACAAATGCTCCTACTACCTTCAACAGGTTAATGCAAGATATCTTTAGACCCTATCTTGATGACTTTGTACTCGTCTTCTTTGACGATACCCTAGTCTACTCCAAGCTGGAAGAATATCATGAACCCCAGCTTCGCATTGTTCTTGAAACAATGAGAGCGCACAAGCTTTATGCCAAGAAGAAGAAGTGCACATTTTTCAAGCGATAGATTGAATACTTGGGATTCATTGTATCAGCGAAAGGAATTTCAATAGATCCGAGAGACGTTCTGGAGTGGCCAACACCAACTTCTATGAAAGAAATACGTAGTTTTCTTGGATTGACAGGATGGTACAGGGTCTTTATCAAAAACTATGCTTTGATTGCAGCGCCCCTGACTGATCTATTGAAGAAGAAAGTATCAATTGTGTGGTCACCTACTGAACAATCCAACTTTGACAAACTAAAGCAAAGCTTGATATCAGCACCCATCCTGAAACTTCAGGATCTTAGTAAGAAGTTTGAAGTGATAACTGATGCTAGCGCACTTGCCTTAGGATGTGTGCTCATGCAAGAAGGTCATCCTGTAGCATACTCTTCAAGGAAACTAAAGAGCCACAAAAGGAACTATGCTACCCACGATCTAGAGCTGGTGGCTGTCATCCATGCTCTTAAACTTTGGAGACACTACTTGCTGGGTAATAAATTTACTTTAGTAACGGACCACAAGAGTCTTAAATGGATATTTACCTAGAATGAGCTCAATATGAGGTAACATCGATGGGTTGAAGTGCTAGAGGAATATGATTTGAAATCAAATATCTGTGTGGAAAGGAGAATATAGTTGCCGATACACTCAATCACAAGGCATTTCTAAATTCTCTGATTTTGCAAGATCCATCAACAGCAAGATCTCTAGCCACAAAGGTATCCATGCCAAACAACCCAATTCTTGAGCTAGCTAGAGAAGAGGCATGCCATGACCCAACCTATCAGAAATTGCTAAGGGAGATCCCCATTAAAGATCAAGACCCAAAGCTACAAACAAAGTATCAAGAATTCTCTATCAATAGTAGACTTGTCTACTATAGAACGAGATTATGTATACCAGCAAGCCAATCACTCAAGTAGAAGATACTTTGGGAAGCCAATGACTCCCCTTTCTCAGGACATCCTGGCTATGCCAAGACCCTTAATGCAGTCAGGAAGAGCTATTATTGGGAGAGGCTTAAAGGTGATGTTCTCAAATATGTCACTAAATGTTTCTCTTGTCAATGCATTAAGGCCGAACATGTCAAAATGCCAGGGAAATTGCAACCACTTGACATTCCCCAAATGAAATGGGAATTCATTAGTATGGACTTTAATGTTGGCCTACCCCAAGTACAGGGAGGATACAACTCCATTATGTTCATGGTGGATATGCTCACCAAGGTTGCACATCTTATCCCTATTAAGACAAACTATAAAACCTCAGACATTGCAAGGTTATTCATCAAGGAGATATTCAAATTGCATGAGTTACCCAGAAGAATCATTAGTGATCGTGACTCTCTCTTCACATCACACTTCTGGAGGGCTATCTTCGAGGCCATTGGGACTCAACTCTGTTTCAGTACAGCTTATCATCCCCAAACTGATGGTCAAATAGAATGATTCAACCAAGTCATTGAGGATATGCTTAGGGCACACTGCTGTCGCGAACCAAAAAAGTGGATTCAATATTTTCCACTGGTTGAGTTTGCCTACAATGCTTCTTACCAACAAAGTATTCATATGACCCCTTTTCAAGCATTGTATGGGCACCATTGTCGTAGTCCTTTGAGCTTTTTGGATCCAAACTTGAGGGTTGAAGCTTCAAAGTAGATGTTGGAAGACATGGATGACTAAATCAAGTCAATAAGACAAGACATCCAAGCCGCCAAGGACAGACAGAAGGCTTATGCGGACTTGAAATGTCAAGACAAATCCTTCGTTGAAGGTGATATGGTCTTCATTCATGTACGCCCAAAGAAGAGTTCCCTATCTTTGGGTGAATGTAAAAAGCTAAGTCTAGGGTATTGTGGATCCTACAAGATTCTCAAGTGCCTAGGGCCTAATGCCTACAGACTGCAACTCCCCGAAAACCTAAAAGTTCATAATGTATTCCATATTAGCCTATTGAAAAAGAATGTGCCTAACCCTCGTCAAGTGCTTGATGATCAACAAGTTGTAATGCCTAGCCAAGGAGTCCTTGAGCTGATAGGATCTTAGATGTTAGGGAGAGGCATTTGAGATCCAAGACCTATTGATGATGTATTCCATATCAGCCTATTGAAAAAATATGTGCCTAACCCTAGTCACGTGCTTGATGATCAACAAGTTGTAATGCCTAGCCAAGGAGTCCTTGAGCTATGGCCTAACAAGATCTTAGATGTTAGGGAGAGGCATTTGAGATCCATGACCTTGAGAGAATACTTTGTCCAATGGAAATATTGTGCTGAAGAGGATGCCACCTGGATGGATGAAAATACTCTCCACCAACAATACCCCCAGTTCTTCTCGAGATGAGGACATCTCGATTCCTCTAAGGGGGAGAGAATGTAATATTTCCACACAAAATATTAATAACCTTAGACCTTCCACACCCCGTGCAAGATCAATTTCAAGTAATCTCCTACAATGAAGATACACTGGGCTAAGTTCTCCCTCTGTGTGTATCGATAAACACCAACCCGCCTCATGTTTAGAAGGCCATGGCTCAAAAGCCGTGGTTCCACATAGGAACACCCCTTCAAGGGGGAGAAAAAAAGGGTTAATGGATAAAATTTTGCACATTTTTTTTATTATTAACCCTCTCCCCTTTAGCCGTTGCATGGCGAGGGAGAGGGAGTGTGAGACGAGATTGAGTCAAGTGGAGGAGGAGCATGGGGAGGGGAACATGCCACTAGCCACATGTGTGGCTATCCCCCTTCATACTATATGACCCCCCCCCCACTTTTCAAGCTTGAGGGGAGGGAGAGGGAATCGTGTGCCATGCTGCGTCCCTGGCCATTGCTACCGCTGCCACGTTGCCTCCACGCCGCCAAAGCTGTCGTTGTTGCCACCATCGCCCTCCACCATCATCGTCATAATCATCATCACCGTCATCTTCACTTCCATCCTCATCAACACTCTCTCTCCACGTCATTTCTCTGAGTACAGAAGCTTGAAAGCTTCTTTGGAAGATTCCAATAAAGGCTTCCATAGGCCCTATTCACCCGTGCCTTCCTCGGGTTTTTTAAAATCGAGTTTGTAAGGCTGATTCCTACGAAGAGGAGTAAAATTGCGGACAGTAGGGAGTTCAGATAATCGGATAAAGGGCAAGGGTAGTTTGTTGAGTCAAGAGCTACATCCTCGATGGCTCCTAAGATAAAGTCGTGAGGCGCACACGTAGGAGCTTCCACCCCAAGTACACGTGTGGACAATGCTCCGATCCTTAATGCCCAAGTTCTTAAAAATTAATTCCGCATGAAGGGATGCATTAAGCATGTTGGTTTTTTAGGGAAATCTAAATGCATTTACTCATTCGATTTATAAAGCTTAGTGGCATGTTGAGCACTTGTATTTTTCTTGCACCTCCGTGGTCAAGACTAGCTACAAATTTCAACGCATGATGCATAAGTTATATGACGGAATTGTGCGAAGGTGTCCTTGTGACACCTCACAAAGGATAGGACATATAACTCATAACACATTTATGTAACTAATTATTGGTTGTGTCTTGCGATTAAGGTAATCATAGATGGACATTAAAGGATGTCCAAATAGTTGCAATGCATGGAAAGGATTTATGTACCTTCCAAATTGCATGCGATGGTAGTTCATTTTGAGTCAGGCTAAGTGCTAAAGGGAGGATTAATTTAATGATGGACTCATGGTATTCGCTCATGCATGGAGTTCTTTTTATCAAATTTTGAATGCATCTTCATTAAGAATATTAAAGCTTTGATTTCGTTGCATCAACATAGTATAGGGCAAGGAAAAGAATGATCTCTAAGTTGTATAAAAGCCGAAGGTCTATGGGTTGAAGTTGCATACTCGCATGGAATGATGCATCTCACCTAGTTACCTACATCTTTTAGGGGAAAGTACTTGCAAGTTTGGAATGAAGTATCTACATCTTAATAGAAAGATCATCTTAAATCGTGGGTTGGTTAGAGCAACTAAGTAATCCGCATGAAAATCATAAAGGTACAATTAGATTGTAAATAACGATCACCTCAAAGTGCTGGGTAGGGTTAAGTTACGTTAAAATTCTGCCTAGTATCGCACTTGGGATGCCGATTTAGGACTTTTGATCCCGAGATCCTACCTAGATTCATGCAATGTTAGGGTTAGCTAAACGCCCATGCAAGAACGATCTAGGGTTCCCACCCGAAGGATCAATTGACCAAATGCTAGACTTTCGCAAGGGAATTAGGAACCCTAGGGCCAAAGCGTTATTGGCCTAGTAGGATTAGGGTTTGGATTGGGTCAAGAGAACTTCCAAACCCTACATCTTGACCAAAGGTATTCTTGACCACGAAATACCGGATGATGGGAGAATTAATCCCACAAGTTAGATGTGACACCTATCTCGTGCAACAAGTTACAACGTCGCATGATTTGCGTCTAAATCACAAAGTAGTATTGCCACTCCTTAGAATAAGGTTGGTGAGTTCTAAGTACAAGTCTAATTTTCTAGAGGATGAGTAGTGAACCTGTTACATAACCCTTCCTTGAGGCTGATTTGCCAAAATTAAGGGAGTCACAAATTTGCCAAGAAAGCAGTTGACCAACAAAGCTAGGGCGACGAGGTTACCCAGGATTTATTGACCTTAAGGAAGCCTAAGGTATTGTCAATTTGGGTTAACAGGATATAAACCATAACCTAAGGAAAAAGGGTAAACAAGTAACTTAGCTTACGAAACCCTTGGGATCTTGCCAAGTAGGGATTGATCCCGGATTGAATGCTGGATGTATTCAGAGAGAAGGAATTATACCTTAGTAGTTGGCCATATAAATGACCACTGGAGTGCTTGTGTTTGTACACTTAGGAGCACTGTTTGTTCTTTTTTGCTCAAGGAACTAATGCTGGAAAAGAACTAATGCTTCAGGTTGAAATCCTGGAGGGAGAGGCAGCATCAGTTACCCCCGATTGTCTGCCTGACCCTATTCAAGGGGGTTGTTAGCCGCGCGGGGTACGTGGAGTGAACCCGCCGTGAGAGGTCTCTCCATGGGTGCTACTTGGAGCAGGAGGACGCTCGGGTGCCAGGGGGCTCTTGCCATAAATCCCTTGTCTCCGAACCCTGCACAAGAGGCCGACATGACTCGAGATTGGATCTCAAGGCTTGCATACTAGTCAACGGGCGGAAACTTGGAATAGCGATCCCTAAGGATTGCTGGAATTGCCTTTGGGCGGATTATGGAATAGCTTTCGGGCGGATTATGAAATTGCCTTTGGGTGGATTATGGATTAGCCTTCAGGCTGGATTATATGATGTATTCCAAAGACTGATAAATAAAGATCAAATGTTGAAAAGGAACTTGCTTGACATTGTTTTTCTATGTCACTGCTTAAGTTACGTGAAGGAACTAGTGATAAATTGGTTAATTAAAGAAGCTTTTTTTGCTTGTCAAACTAGATGTGGTAGGTAATTAGATAACTAAAGCAACATGAGGAAAGTGCGGTGGATGTGACCCTGGGTCCGTCCTACGGAAGGGTGGTCCCGGTCGACCGGGAACTTTTCTCAAAGGATTTGATAGCAAGGTAACGATGACCTAGAATCTAGAAAGCTAGAGTCCTAATTTATACTGTTTTAGGGGAACGGAATGGGACTATGCCTTACGCGCAGAGAGGTCGAGCTTTGCATCCCTCTCGTTTCCCATTCTCCTTGAACTAAGTGCATTATAAATCCACTTCAACCCTGATGTTTCTATGTAAAGTAGTTCGTTTGGGGCTCGACGCTAGCTACCTTCTAGGAACTTGACCATTAGGAAAACCCTGATTTAGGCGGTCCTAAGTGGGAACGGGTGGAATGCTTCGGCTTCGTGGTGGCAGAATCGGGAAGACCTACATCACAAACCCCGTGACATTCCATGGGAGTGCCCGTCGGCGCTTTCCGGACCCTCTTCCTGATGGCTTGCTAAGATGTGTCCTACAAGTAGACAGGGGGACACGTTACAATCAGGTAGTTTGAGGATCAGGACTATGACTAGACTTGGCTTGATCCTGTCAAAGCTATACTGTTCAACTTGGGTCCATTTAACGTAACTTGCTTCTTGAGTAGGTCGGTGAGGGGTGTAGCAATCAAGGCATAATTCTTGATAAAGATTAGATACCATTTGGTTAACCCCAAAAAGCTACAAACTTCACTTATGGTGGTTGGAGGCGGCCAATCTTGTATATCCCGCAATGTACTAAAATTTCCTCTGCTGAAACTATAAACCCTAAATACTTGATTTGCTTCTTGAAGAATGCACACTTGTTCTTCTTAGCATACAATTTGTAAGTCCGCATTGTCTAAAGAACTATTCGTAGTTGTGACTCGTGACTTCCTTCATCCTTGGAATATGTTAAGATGTTGTCAAAGAACACAAGGATGAAATCATCAAGATAAGGTTTGAATATATCTTGCATTAATCTGTTGAAGGTAGTAGGCGCGTTTGTTAATCCAAATGACATTATGATAAACTCGTAATGATCGTACCTTGTGCTAAAAGAAATTTTTGGGATATCTTCTTGCTTGATTCTGATTTGGTAATACCCTCATCTGAGATCAATCTACCTTGTAGTCGATCAAGTATTTTGTCAATCCTTGAAATAGGATACTTATTCTTGATCGTTACCTAATTTAGCCCTTGATAATCAATGCAGAGATGGAGAGTCTCATCCTTCTTTTTCTAGAATAACACTAGAGCTCCCCAAGGTGAGTTACTGGGTCTAATGTATCCCTGATCTAAGAGTTGTTTGAGTTGTTCCTTTAGTTCTATGGCTTCCGGAATGGACATTCAATATGGTCACTTTACAACGGGTCCAACTCCTAGTACTAGCTTGATTTCGTGGTCGACTTCTCTCTATGGTGGAAGTTTAGTTAATTCTTCAGGAAATACATCACCATATTCCCTAAGCCACAATGGTTCATCTTCGGCTTCTTTATCTTGTTCAGTCTTATTTAATTTGATTAGGTATATAGGTGAGACTTTTCTTAGACCTTTAGTGATTCGCGAAGCTTTTGCTAATTGAATCTTTGGCTTCCCTGCTTCTCCTTGTGTGGTCACTTGTTTCCCTACAAGATTCAAGAATGTGACTTGGCCCTTTTCACAATGAATATGAGCATCATTGGAAATTAACCGGACCATTCCTAACGAGCACTCGTAGTTTCCCAGATTCATCACTCTGAATTGCATGTTGGTTTGATGGCCACCTAGATTAAACTCCACCTTACTTGTATGTTGTGTTGAGGAAACTTCTTTTCCATCAGCTAACTCAACTATCATCCCAAGTGCATGCATTGTGTCTATGCCTAGTTTTCTAGCACACCTTGGTGATATGAATGAGTGTGTGCTTCCACAATCAATCAAAATTTTAAAGTTTTTACCGTTATAGGTTGATGGTGTTTGAATCACTGAGAACTGTCAATTTGGTCCCTTCTTGTTGAGAGAGGCATGAATTCTTCCTCTCTCCATGTCAATTTCCAAAGTGAGACCTTCATCATCTTCTACTTCCTTGAGGGTTATGCCAACAACTCTACCTCTAGTTGTGGTTGTCCGCGGCTCTAGTCATTTTACAGAACTTACTTTGGCATTCATTCTATCTGATTTTTGGGCATCGCCTTTGGATGTGGGCAGGTTTGTTACAATAATAGCACCTGAAAGTATCCTTATTACCACCAATAAAGCTCTTCACCACTGACAACTTAGCCTTCTTGATATTAGCAAATTGGAATTGACCTTGAGCTCTTTTTGCATAGTCCCTAGTTGTATTTCTATTTTGAAACTTATTATTCCAAGGCCTATTGTTTCTTGGTTTGGATTAGAGTTCTTGTACAATTGGTCTTGCTCTTATCAATGCGTCTTGGAGGTCGAATGGACGCATTGCTTCAAGTCGTGTGTTCAAGAAGGATCATCCAATCCATAGCAAAACTTGGATACTTGCTGCATAATATCTATAGATGGTGCATACTTGAGAAATGTTACAAACTTTGAGTTATAGGCTTCCAATGTCATTCCAAATTGCTTTAGACCAAAGAATTCATTCATCTTTTGCATGCAGTATACTGGCAGAAGATACCGGCCTTGCACTACATCCTTTAATACGTCCCAACTAACAAATGCTTCAGATATTCCTCGGTCTTTACACCATTGTTTCCACCAAATTCGGGCTTCTCCTATTAGCTTTAAGTTTCGGATCATTGCTTGATTAGTTGAGGTAATTCCAACAGCAATGAAATAATCTTCCATGGACTCAACTCATATTTCTACTTCAACCTCAACATTTTTGTCTTGGCCATTAAACTCAGGTGGTTTGATTTGCTTAATAGGAACTTCTTTTCTTGGATCTCAGCAGCATTAAGAGTAGGAACAGCTTCCTATGGTATCATAATATTTTATCTAATCAACTCTACAAATGTTATCATACAATTTGCTCGTATCTTTTCAAAAAGAGAAATCATTTCAGAAGGATAGAAATACTTTATATTAAATTTTCAAAGAATTTTACATCACGATAGATTTTTCTGAATTAACTTAAGGAATCTAACCATATATTTCAAATATATATCTACTGACTCGTAATCTTTAGGGAAAAATACATGGTTTATTTTGGGATGGCTCGTTATTTGGGAGAGAAAATTTCCTTAATAAAATCTAATCATGGCATTTGGATACATCCATTAGGTAATAATTGGACTTTGAAGAATGAACATCTAAAAATCGATACTTTAAAGGAAGATCAGGAAGTCCATCGTGGCGCATTTAGGATGACCAACAACTATAATTCAGTCTGCTAGGATGACATTTTTTGCTTCCTCATAAATATATTGATTTAGTTTAACCTCCTGGCCCGCCTCTAGTGAATAAAGTTGAGTTCACTCTGGCTTCATGGAATAAAAAAACCTTCACAACTTTAAGGTTTTACATCCATAATATCCTCTTCAAATTGGTCTAAAGGAAGCCAAGACTGTTTGCGTCGATATAACAATATCCACCGCTTATCATCCAGTGTCTTTCCCGGTATAGTGGTGGAGAAGGATCATAGATGCGATTCAGAATGTGCATTGCTTGCATTCTCCATCCATAATCCCTAAAATGCATTGCCGATGTAAACATTGCTCGGAAGACTAGGAATCGCGCCCAATCTTTGTCTCTCTGGGTAAGATAAAAATACATGTCAGCGAGAGAAGGGAAAAACAACTCATATCTCAAGCTACAATTACCAAGTTTTTTATTTCTTTTGCTCTGATACCATTTGTATCATACCCGCCTTTATTACGTGATGAGTAACATTTTAGTAGTCACCCAAAGTTTACCTTCCAGCCACCATCACCATCCATACTCTTACCAAAATGATCAAATTTTGTCCGGCTCTATAACTCTAGGTCTACCCCCCACAAGGGAAGTGTCTTGCCATTACTCACTCATGGGAGGACCAACCTGAAGGTTCCTAATTGACCTAATAGTCAACTATCAACAATTAGCTCACATCTGGAGGTGTTCTTCAAGAGGCTTCTTGTCCAGAAAAAGTGATTGTTGTTACTGTTGGTTCATGGAGTATAATGCTTTTTTCCAATAGAGCAGACTAAGGATTTATGAAATCCCTCGCAATGCTCTAGGCACAACCATCATATCTTTCCCGTAAGATAATTTACAGTTCATGTTCTAAGATTAAACCCTATGTAAGTCAGCAAATTGGCCGTTTCTAGAGTTTCTTCCTAGCATTTGTTTATGGGGAAACCTCTCCCGGCTAACCGAGACCACCCTGCAATAGGACTCGATTCATCAGGAATCCATCCATCCACTTTCCTCTATGAAGTTCTTAGTTATCTAATTACCTACCACATTATGTGAAACATATAAAAATAGCTTCATTAATTAAAAAGAATCCTTTTATGCACAGTTGTTCATTTGTGTAATTAACTCATGGACATAAAATTAGAATAAAACAAATTCATTGATTATGTTCCATAATGTGTGGTCTCCTGTCCACATAGGAGAAAAATTACAATGTCATATGATGCCTCATTCGGTGCATATGCACATCACCAAGATCAAATCTACCTATAGCTAGCGCTTATAGGCATCCCAAGTAGAACTCAGGCCATACAGGGGACCAAGTAGTTCCTAGGTGTGTAAAGGATTTAATAGCCAAAGCCCCTATGGCACCCTAACCACCTCCTACTTAATATGATCCTTGCTAAGTGACCTCTTGCCATCAAAGCAGTTCCATGCTTCCACATCGATAAAAACATCGCCATTTGGTATGGGGATTTAGCACCTATCCTTGGGGGAGGTATAGGGCTCCTCGATTTTTATATGTTCCAATACTTAATTCAATCAGGATCTAATCTAGAAAATCACAAACAATATTGATGTCTTCAAGCTATTATGACTTCAATCAATCATGCAACTTTCAGAAAAAACCTATGGTATTGTGAATGGTAAAGGGTTGTTATCCTCGCCCATGACTCCGTCACTTGCAACTCCAACTCTTGCTTCCATGTTAGTAGAGTCATTCGCGATTTCTGCTTTTGAATTCTTTTTCTTCAGGGCCATGACGGAAATATGATTCATAGAAGAAGAAGAATACGATAGTAATACTGGCTAGCAAATGTGTAAGACTCACAATGATGATGATGGTTATTGTGGGATTTGATGATGTAGGCCTCATGGATGGTTCTTCTTGCTTCGTGAAGACCAATACTTCTCTCTCTCTCACCTTGGCAAGCAAGGGTAAGAACAAGGGTAGCTCTTTCTCTAGTACAGAGCAAGAGCGAGAGAATAGGTATGATGTCTCTCTCTAGTAGACGGAATAGGGACGAGAGTAGAGGTATGGCTTCTAACCGGATTGATAGAATAGGATATAGTTCTTCAGTATCTTCTCTTCTTGGATTAGAGTAGAAGGGGATGAGAGACCTTTAGCATATACGCTTCCTTGGGTTGAATGGAATGATATCTCTTCATCTCATGGAATAGAGTCTCCTCCTTCTCAATTAGCATCTCATCCTTGTCAAGGTTGCTTGTGTCTCCCTCTCTGTGTATGGAGCTAGATGTCACAAAAAATTCATGCGAGGGTTCGTGAAGTCACTTGCCATAGAGATGGGAATTTGTTGTTGATCTTCAAAAATAGGCAAGAAGCTTTAAGCTCAATCTCCATAGTGCCTCGCGATGTTGGAACTTTGATGTAGGCGAGGGGCTTAAAGCACATCCTCAAACCTTCTCTATGGAATTCGATGGCAAGATCGATGAAGGCAAGGGATAAAATTTCAACCTCAAGCCTTACATACACTTCTAATTTTGATGGCCCTTCTCCCTTTTATAGTTTTTCTCCACTCCCTCTCATGTGTGTTTTTCTTTGCTTTTTTCATAAAAACTTAAGGCATTTAGCTTTAAATCTTATGCTTTTTTCACTATTTTTATTTTTTCTGCCATATAATTATCTGCAACTTGTTTGGACCATAACTTTGTCATATGAACTCCAAATATAGTCATCCAGGTACTCCAAACGATCAAAATGCATCTGGTCAATGCAAGTTTGTTCTATCTAATGACTAATTGGTCAATTTATCGTCTTTCTATTTCTATTACTGATTTAGAAAAGCTCCCAGCTAATCGGGACCACCCTACCATTGGATGGACCCTCATTGGGGTCACGCCCACCCACTTTCTTGATGATGATAAAATCATCTTTAGTTTTTAAATTACCTACAACACATTTATTGGAACATATACAACCAGCTTTCTTAATTAGTCGGTTAAATCACATGTTCCTTCACATAATTTATCTCACAAACACGCATACAATCCAAACAATCCTTGAATAAAAAAAACCTCCATCTTTTCAACCCTATGAAAGATACACAGAATTCCATGAGGGTATTCTGCCCACCAAGATTTCACCCATGTAACTAGTATTTAGGGTTCCAGGATTCCATCCTAGGTCATGAAGGGGCTCTCGTTAGATTCTAGAAACAATGTAGTATTTATAGCCAAAGCCAGCCCTGGCACCCACATTTCCTACTGCTCGAGACTATCCCTACTCACATACCTTTTGCTAACTAATCCGATCTAAGCCTTACGAAGCGATAACCATGACCCCCTTGGAGTAGGGTCTCGCAGCTAGTTTGGGGGTCGCTTAGTGCGATCCTTCCTTTTATCAAATGATGCAATGACAATTACATCATCATGCAATTCACAGCTTTCACAACCAAGGTAAACCTTATCCTAAGGTAACCTTACATCCTAATGAGGATTCTCCTCCCCATAAAGAAGTGTTGAGTACATCTCTTACCACATGTTAAGCAAGGCATGAATTTCTCATTTCGGCAATCGTATCCAACATAAGCAAAATGCCTTAAAGAAATGTATTGTGCCAACAACTTGATGTGATGAGTTACAAATCCTTTAAATAGAGTTTTACCTTTTAAACGACACTTAAGCTTTTCTTATTTGATAATAATCATATCGAGTTATTTTACTAAACTCGAGTGCGCATAAAGTCATATGTGCAATAACCTCTTGTAACTCTTTCCATCATGATTCCATGATTTAGAATCTCACTAAATCTAACTATAAATCATAGGGATTAATTGTTTAGGTGTGTACTAGTATGCTTTCTAAATGAAATTGTCAATTCGTGTAAATGTAAAATATAAAAGCTAATATTTTATGTAATCATTTTATGTGGTGAAATAATAAACTAGTAGTGAGATAACTTGATTTGGCACGACAACATTGGAAATTTGGTCTTTGCTCGTACTCCCATTCACCACACCGATGTTCCATTGGTAGTGGCAACTGCGGCAATCTGGGGCACTCCCGTATCTCTGGCAATACCTGTTCCTTTGAGCGGTTCCGGTGGTTCCCATGGCCATTCCACCTCATCAGTTTGGAGCCATCATTTGTAAGTGGATTCGAGAGATAAAGAAGGAGGAATGAATTTGAGATGGGAGAGCATAAGAGAAGATGGCTTAGTCGAAGACCGAGATAGGGGGATATTGAGCTAACTCTCTCTCTCATAGCCTCTCAGGGTAACTCCTCTCTCTCTCTTTCTCTCTCTCTCTCTCAAGCTCCTTCTCATAGCCTCTTTGAGGGGTATCCTTCTACCCCTCTCTATATCTACCTCTCTCTTGCAGCCTCTCGGGGTCTGCTTGGGCTTCTCTAACTGCTCAAATCAGAAGAGAAGAAGGGTTTTGGCTGAGAAGAAGAGCTCTTTGTGGAGGGGATCTTGGAAAAATCAACAATCAGAAACTTCTAAGATGCTATCTAATGCTCAAATCGCAAATATGATAGTTATGTTGGCTCCAAAAGGGGGGTAAAACTCCAAGGCACTTGATTAGAAATCTTCCATATTGCTCCTTCTTCTCCTTGTTTGAAATGTTATTTACTGTCTATAAATTGCAATTGCAATACGCACGATTTTGCCAATCATTCTTTTTTCATTAAATCTTCCAAACTGGCTAAAAAAACCACTTGCTTATCTTACATGACATCCTATTCTAGAAATTTCCATATTTTTTTAGGATATTTATAATAAATAATATCTAAAATATGCTTATCTTGTCCAAAAATCTAATATTTTTGGACCATCCATACTATACACATTAACACTAGTTACTAATATGGTCATAACTCTTATTCACGTTGTAGCTTAAGTGATGGGTGGCTACAGTCCTGTTAATTCAAAAAAAATATCAGGTTACAATTCTTCATTTTTTATTTTATTTTTTTAAATTCTTACTTATTAATATTAGTTAGTTTTTACTTTAGTTAGTATTTTTCTAGTAACCTTACTAACTTATTAATTGACTAACTAAATTTTGAACTAACCAACTAACTTTTATTGCATGGAAGTATTATATATACAAAGAGCACATGGTAATGTAAAGGCTACACTAAGTGATCTTATGGTATGTAAGTCTAGCAAGGTCAAATTCCCTATTAAAAGATTGGTTTTGAAGATTATGCAGCCCATCAATATGCTTGTATGGTAAAGGTGGTTGAGGATGTTGAGCCTACTTGCTTTGAGGATGTTGTTGGTCATGCTCATTGGGATGCAGCAATGGATGAGGAGATGGCTACATTAGAAGCCAATAAGACTTGGGATCTAATACCATTTCCTAACGACAAGAAAGATATTGGCTATAAATGGGTTTACAAAATCAAGCATAATGAAGATGGTTCTATTAACATATATGAGGCTAGGCTGGTTGCAAATGGCTATGCTCAAACATATGGCATAGATTATAAAGAGACATTCAATCTAGATGCTTGGATGGAAATTGTTAAATGTGTGGTTGCTTTGGCAGCAACCAAAGGTTGGAGTTTGCAACAAATGAATGTCAATAATACGTTCTTGCATGGTGAATTGCAAGAAGAGGTGTATATGGAGCACCCAATAGGTTATGAGAATTTAGTTTATCCCACATATGTACACTCTATGGACTGAAGCAAGTACCTAAATCATGGTCTGTCAAGATCAAAGAGTATCTTCTCAACATTGGATGTTATGTTTTTTATGTTGATTACTCACTTTATGTGAGAAAGGGAGATACGAGCTTGGTCAACATAGTCATTTATGTGGATGACCTAATTATTACATGTGACAGTGATAGTGGGATTATTGGATGATGGTATATGGTTGTCCCAAAGGTAGTATGACTTGAATATGTTATCCAAGTACGTAATGATAACATGTAAGCCTCTTTCAATACCATTGGAGCAAAATGTGAAGTTGAGTGCTAATGTTGGGGATGAGATAGAAAAACCAACTATACTTAGGAGGATAGTAGGGAGTCTAATTTACATGACTATCACAAGGCCAATTATGTTGTTGGCCTTATCAATCACTTTATGTGGATACTTAGAAAGCCTCATTTGGGTGTAGTTAGACATATATTAAGATATGTAAAGTGCACTTTACATTAGGACTTTTTAATAGTACTACCCGTGTAATGAATACACTAGCAGTTAGACACACTCACCTTTACCCCCAACAACCTCCCACTTAAAGGCGAATGTGCCTCTCATGAGGAGAGAACAAGAAAAAAGTGACAAAGTACAAATATACATAAAGTACAACAAGATGAGAAATAGACGTCATTTCATCCTATGCCCATCATCTTTCTAAGGAAAGTAAAATGTTCCACTGAGAGATTTTTAATGAGTAGATCTAGATCATTCTCATCAGTTGAGATCTTGAAAAGCTCAACAAAATTGTCCTCTATCACCTCCCAAATGAAGTGATATGGCATCTCAATGTGCTTTATCTTTGCATGGAATACCGGATTCTTGGCCACGGACTCTTGGCCAGCTAAATGGCACTCATAGAATCCAAATGTAGTGTGGAGACCACATTAGCAATACTAAGGTCTACCACCAAATGACCTAACTAGAGAGCCCCCTTGCAAGCCTCAATGGCTACAACATACTCTACCTCTATAGTGGATAGGGCTATGTATTTTTGCACCTTGGATATCCAAGAAATAGCATCTCTAGCAAAGATAAAGACATAGTCAGAGGTGGCCAATCTACATGTCCTATATAATCAGATTCAATATACCCCGCAACTCCTATATCTTGGCCACCATAATATATACAAATACTTGCACTGTCCTCAAGGTACCTCATGATATCCTTCTTGACATTCTAATGCCACCTTCCAAGCATAGCCATATAGTGTGCCATAACTCTTGCTGTAAATGCTATGTCAGAGTGAGTGGCTATCATGACATATATCAAAGTGCCCGCTGTGGATGCATAAAGGATCTTGGCTATCTTGGCCTTCTACTCATTAGATTGTGGCTAGTCAATCTAACTACCCTTCATATGAGAAGGTAAAGGATGCCAATAGGCTTAACATCCTACATATGAAACCGCTCAAGGACCTTTTTGATGTACTCATATAACAAGCAAAGAATCCCCTTAGAGAGATTGCACATAATTTCAAAGCTCTTCTTAGGTGATGTTGTGTGATCACTCTTCTTGAGCTAACCTCTCAAGGCATCCAATTCATCATGAGCACTCCTAGCAATCAGCATATCATCCACATAGAGTATCAAAATCATAAGGCTACCATCACGGGCCTTCTTCTATATAAACTCTCCAGTTATTATAGCAATAAAATGAGAGTGAAATTTGAGTTGCTTTAAGATCAAATCAATCCCAAAAATATAACCATACTATACAAGCACCAAAATAGCATCCCCAAAGCATCAAACATGCATTATAAAAGCATAGAAGTAGAAGCAAGAGCTATGGCGGATGGAGCAAGAAAGTAAGAAAGACATACACCATAACTCCAACAATCAAATGTGTGACAGTCTTCCCTTATTCAAATGTCACTAAAAGAATAAAGAATGAAGTGACAATGATATGGCCCTGCTACTTATGTATAGGTGTGCGGGTACTATCAATGTAATGAATACTCAGGTGGTTAGGCACATGTGCCTTTATCCCCAATAGACTTAGCAAAGCACATTGTAGTTGTCCCCAAAGGGTTTGAAGCTTTGTAAGCAATTTTTGTGGTAGACTAGGTATCCTTGCAAGATAAAGAGCAACAAGCCTCCAAATTAACAAGTCTAAGTTTGACTAAACCCTCAAAGGTTACTACTGAGATAAGGATCAATAAGTAAGTGTAACAATTTTCTATCTAGATATTATGTTTTCATGTACACACTATTTTGGCCACCTTTTGTGAATGTATGATGTGCATATCGATAAGAAGGGTCGGGGAGCTTTCAGGAAGGATGTCTCGATACTGCACTATATTGACCGAATTCTAGTTGATGATATTACTATCATACATGCCTCTTTCACCTCAAATGCACAAACCCAACTCTCCATTTTAAAGGCCATGTTGTAGATGCTATGCGCTTCCTATTGGAAGAGAGAGGGAGAGAGACAATGTAATGGAGCAACAACCTGACCTTCAGGTTGTTCATTATATTCCATTATTTCATAGACTACTAACATAACATAAGTGTATACAATAGTACTAAGGTCCGTAGGACCATTCACACTGAGTCTAAGACCACGGACTTATTTAATGTCCCACACTTATTGATTCAGCTAGACAAGACTAATGTCGGCCATACATACTATGAGCTTGATATTCTAACACTCCCCCTCAAGCTCAAATCATCTGATGAACTCCAAGTAGCTATCTAAAACTAATAAACTTATCTTTACCCAAAGACTTGGTAAAGATATCTGCAACCTGTTCATCAGTCTTCGCATGCATAAGATCTACTCTCCCTACAAGAACCATCTCTCTGATAAAATGGTGGTGTACCTCTATGTGTTTTGTCCTAGCATGGTAAACTGGATTCGTTGCCAGGAGTACACTATTGAGATTTTCACATAATAAGGTCATTGGAGCATCCACCTGAATATCCAAATCAGCCATAAGCTTGAGCAGCCATGAAATCTCACATGCTGCCTATGCAGCACCCCTGTACTCTGCCTCAGTGCTAGACAATGCAACCGTTGGTTGCTTCTTGCTGCTCCAGCTGATCATGCCACTTCCAAGGCCAAAAGCATAACCACTCGTAGATCTGCAATCATAAGAGCATCCTGCCCAATCCGCATCTGTGTATCCAACTAGTTTCAAGGGCTTATCTCTCATATAGAACAGCCCATAATCTACAGTGGACTTAACATATCTCATAATCCACCTAATAGCATCCAAATATGGCTTCCTGGGCTTCTGCATAAACTGACTTATGAGCCCAACTGCATAGCTCAAATCTGGCCTAGTGATGGTCAAGTAGAACAGACTTCCAACCATCTGCATGTACATAGTCACATCCAGAATTTCAGCTCCAGTGCTAATGTCCAGCTTGACATTCTGATCAAGGGGTGTATCCAATGGTTTGCATTCAGCCATGCCATACTTCTTCAACATTTCCATGGCATAATGTTTTTGCATCAGCCATAAACCATTTTCAGCCCTGATTACCTCAATACCCAAAAAGTACTTCAATTTGCCTAGATCTTTCATGTCAGATTTAGATTTCAGCATCTTCATTACATGCTGTATGCCCAAGTCATCATCACCAGTTATTATCAAATCATCAACATATATGACCAGCACTACTAAGCCACTATCAGTCTTCTTTGTAAACAGGCTATGATCAGCCCTACCAACAATAAATCCCAACCTCTGCAAGTAGTTACTAATCCTAGCATGCCAAGCTCTAGGAGTCTGCTTCAGCCCATACAGTGCCCTTTTCAGATTGCATACATAATGCTGAAAATCAGGGTGAACATACCCTTTTGGCTGAACCATATAGACATCCTCTGCTAGGTCACCGTTAAGAAATGAATTCTTAACGTCCATTTGCTGTAATGTCCATCCTCTAGCAGCAGCCAAGGCAATCACAGTGCGTATGGTTTCCATCTTGGCAACAGGGCTGAATGTTTCCTCATAATCAAGTCCATACTGTTGGGCATATCCCTTAGCAACCATCCTAGCTTTGTACCTTTCCACACTGCCATTTGACTTGCATTTGATTTTGTATACCCATTTGTAGCCAATGGTCTTTTTTCCTTCAGGCAGTAGCACAAGATCCCATGTCTTATTTTCAGCCAAGGCATTCATTTCTTCATCCATAGCTACACACCAGTTCTCATTTTCGACTGCTTCAGCATATGTACTTGGTTCTTTGATCTCCATCACTTTTGTCATGTAAGCAAAATGCTTTGCAGTGTAGCCACTATATGTCAACCTGTCAATAGGATATCTAACCCTATGTGAGTGTCTAAGCTGTGGTGCACTGCTCGATTCCCCTCTCTCATGAGGCGAAATGTACCTGCTCTGCCTTGAGCTAGGCGTATAGACAGTCAGAATACCAAGTTCACTGTCTAAAGTGTCAATAGACTCATATCCATAAGTCATCCTACCAAGTGTCATCATCCCAGATACATCCTCAATAACTTTCTATTTTCCTTTGTCCGTGACATCATATCTTCCCCTCACTGACATACTGGTGTCAGTGGACAGTGAGTTCCTCAATCTCCCTGTCCATGGGGATACTGTCTGACTACTAGGTGTTGTCATAGCAGTGCTCTGCTGCATATCACCTATAGATACATGAGTGGAAGGCATATCCAATGGCACTGTTGCCGGTGATACATACCAAGAATACATCTCATCAAAAATAACATCCCTGCTCACCAAGGTCTCCCTGGTAGAGGGATCATAGCATTTGTATGCCTTCTTCTCTTGCGAATATCCAATGAAGCCACACTTATGCACTTTTGGATCTAGCTTCTTCCTTTTATCATCTGGAATATGCACATAAGCAAGACAGCCAAAGACTTTCACGTGACTTACATCCGGCTTATAGCCATACAGCTTCTCAAACGGTGTCATCGCATGAATACCTACAGTGGGAGTCTGATTCAAGATATACATGGCTGTCATAACAGCCTCAGCCCAATAATAGAGTGGCATCTTCTTCTCATTCATCATGGCACGAGCAGCTTCCATCAAGACCCTGTTCTTCCTTTCAGCTATCCCATTTTGATGAGGAGTGTAGCTGCAGGTAAGCTGCTTACGTATGCCATTTTCAGCCAGAAAGTTGTCAAACTCATTTGACACATACTCCCCACTGCTATCTGACCTCAAGCAAGAGATATAACAGTCAAATTCCTTTTCAACCTGCTTGTTAAACTGCTGAAAAACAGCAAACACCTCATCCTTTGTCTTCAGAATGTAAATCCAAGTATAGAGACTGTAATCATCAATGAATGTCACGTAATACTTCGAGCCTCCTATGGATGCATTATGGGCTGGCCCCCAAACATCAGAGTGCACTAACTGCAATGGATGTGTACTCTGCCTTACATGCCTGACAAATGGCAACCTTGACTGCTTACCAAACTGGCAAAAGCATCACATACATGACCAATATCTGAATATTGGAACTTGGGTAAACCTGTAACAAGCTGTTTTTTTTGCATAATTTGCAACCTTTGCAAATTTACGTGCCCCACTCTTGTGCCAAATTTCCAAGTCTCTGATAGTGCCAAAACCATGGGCAAACATGGCTGAATTCAGCTCTGACAAGGTAGCATCAAGAGTAAACATTCTACCATTCCTGTGACCATGAGCTATTAACTTGCATCCATTACCAAACTCTTCAATAAAGCAACCATGCTTGTTGAATCTAACCTGCAAGTTCTGCTCCGTGACCAACAGACAGTAGGTTCTTCGTAATCGAAGAAACATGCAGTACATCATGCAAATTTTTCTTTTTGCCATCATGAACCACAAGAGGCACTTTGCCTTTATGCTCAATGCTATGCTAAGTGTCATCACCTGTACAGACATAGCCCTTTTTTTCAGCCACCATATCAGTGAACCAATCACCATGAGGAGTCATATGGTTTGATGCCCCTGAATCAATATACCAAACTGCATCATCAGTGGAATTTTCAGCAACTCTGTCTTTTATATACTGCATAGCAAACAATCTATCTCTTGAAAATGCCCATGTTGTTTGCCTTTCTAATTGCCCTGCTTCTTCTAGCAGTCCTTGGCAATATGCCCATACTCTCTACAGTAATGACAATCCTTATCCTTATTCGGATTGTCAGATGGATGCTGCTTTTGCCAAGAGCCTCTGCCTCTAGGGCTAGATCTCCCCCTACCTCTAAAGTTTCTACCACCTCTAGTATTTGATACCTGATGGATGTTACTGCCATAGGATGCATTTTGTTGGCCTCCTCTGCCAGATCCATAGCCTCTACCATGGTTTCCACGGCCATGTTGATTGAAATAGAAAATTGCATCCTTGTTTTTAGAACCGCTAGATCCTGCAGCCAAACCAAGCTTAACCTCTTCATGGATAAGGAATGCAACCGGCTCATTGAAATCAGGCATTTCAGCCCGCACAGACACAGAAGTGTCAAAAGACTTATACTCAGGCCCCAAGCCGTTCAAGGTCACAGGAACCATGTTTTCATCTTCAACCTATGAACCAATAGATGCCAACTGATCTGCAATGGTCTTAACCTCCGTGACATAATCCTATATAGATCTGCTCTTCCTCTCCATGTTGTTGAACTTCTGCTTCAACTGTATCTTCCTGGCACTTGTGGTTGTGCCATAATACTTGACCAAAATGTCCCATGCATCCTTAGAAGAGCTGCAGTTCATTACCTGCATTACCATGGCATCTGAGATACATAAAGGGAGCCAGTGCAAGACTCTACAAGCTCTTTTTGTCCAAGCTTGGTGTAATCATCTCTGATCAGCCCCCGTAGGTCAATCTGGGAGCTCAGGTTCAGCTTCCGCTCCAGTCACCAACTCCCAATAGCCTTTCCCTATTAAGAAGCTCTCAATGTGGAACTTCCATATGGCATAATTGTTACTGTCAAGATTTTCCCCCACTATCTAGGTTATGTTGTCAGTCCTTTTTGCATTTGCCATGTTGTATCAGACACTATTTAGTCACTGCATGACTTCCTGCAAGCCAACAAGTCACTCTGACCAACCTCAGTCCTTGACTGTTTATGATAGTTTTCTACAACTATTCTCTGCAAAAAGCCAGGGTAATTCAGCCCTTTACAACCTCAAAAACATCCACAAACATGTGATATAACCTGTAGGTACATCAGTCACTACATAGACTTTGCAGGTATTGTAACTTTGTGTCATGCAAACTTATTGCAGTAAAGAGAATACGCAGTCTGAAATCTGTAATTTTTCAGTAAAATAGCAGTAAACTTACTGTCAAAAACCACTTTAAAACATGTCATACATGCTCCAAACTTTTCCAGACATTTGCTACTATATGTAGGCAACTAAACATAGTCATGGTAATGCCATGGTAATGCAGGTAATGCACTGCAGCTCTCCTGAGGATGCATGGGACACTTTGGTAATGCAGGGTAATGCAGCCAATAAATGGTCAACCAATATGTATTTCTTAAACCACTGTCCTAAGTCTTCAGGCTGTAGGTCTTTCTCACAGCTTCATGCCTTCAAGAGCCCATCCATGATGGCTTTGATACCATATTGGAAGAGAGAGGGAGAGAGACAATGTAATCGAGCAGCAACCTGACCTTCAGGTTGTTCATCATATTCCATTATTTCATGGACTACTAACATAACATAAGTGTATACAATAGTACTAAGGTCTGTAGGACCATTCACACTGGATCTAGGACCACCAACTGATTTAATGTCCCACACTTGCTGATTCAGCTGGACAAGACTAATGTCATACATACTATGAGCTTGATATTCTAACACTTCCACCATCACTTCAAGCATGCACAAGGTGATTATTGTAAAGGAACTTGTAAAGCATGTATTTGGCACATGCATGTATGGGTACTATAAGCTCAGTGTCGAAAGTTCCTTAGGGATAAGTGAGGGGGCCATGGAGTGAAGTGTTAGGACCTATCTACTCTACCCCAAGAAGTGATACAAGTAGCCCCATGCAAAATCAAATACCTAAAGATGGAATAAATTTTGCACTATTTCCGAAAATTACATGAGCCTTGAAAAAATAACCATTTGTAATCTGCTCATTAATTTTAAAAATATTTACTATGAAATCTCTTTACTTCAAATATTTGTATTTTTTTTGTTCAATAAGTGTGTAAAATTAATCTTTTTTACAAACTGAGGTTGTGTTTTAAGCATGGTAACAATGTTAATAGCAAAAATTTGATGATGAGAAAAATAATTTAAATATAGAGAAAATTTTGATTTTTGAGTCTCTGATGTGCCAATTTTACTCTAAAATAAGAAAAAATGCAAGTAAAAATGGCCTAGGGGGTCCCATGCACTCAAGCTCGCCGCAACGCATGAATTGCTAGAATAGCAATGCTTGTGAATCTTGCACTTGTTGGTGCTAGGGTTGGGAGTTCTTAGCCACGTTTGGTTCTAAAGCAACAACATGGGCTAGTTGAGGAGGAGGAGGAGGAGGAGGAGGAGGAGGAGGAGGAGGAGGAGGAGGAGGAGGAGGAGGAGGAGGAGGAGGAGGAGGAGGAGGAGGAGGAGGAGGAGGAGGAGGAGGAGGAGAAGAAGAAGAAGAAGAAGAAGAAGTGCTCTAGGTCACTTGGTTTGTAGCTTGGGGTGGTGTTGAATGGGACCCTTGCCACTTGTTGAGTATCGTTCAGTTTCCTCCATCCCTCTCTTTACCTCCACCAGCATTGTTGTCCTCACTGGTATTGTCTCCCTCACCATTATCATTGTTGCCTTCATCTTCAAAAGAGTCTTCTTGTTCACAAGCTCTTTTCAAAATCTCCAAGGTTGATTGAGAGAGGGTCTTGAAACCTTTGGATTGATGAGGGAAGGGAAGACTACTAGATGAGGTGTGAATACTTGGCTTGGGGGGTTCACTATATATATATATTCTCTATATAGCATGCGTTCATGGCCTATTTATAAATATCCTAATTTGTGAATTTTTCTTGAAAAAAACACAACCCTTTTCTATTCAATATGTAAGTAACCCCTTTATATGGCACCCTTCTATATGTAAAAAATGTATAAAAAATGTGTTTTAAAAACCCCTTATTTTGAACTTGCATTATATATACATATATTCATGAGCCCCCCCCCCCCCCCCCCCCCCCGAGATACTTGGCCTTGGCCTAGTAACAGATTTCATTGCATGGTTTGCTTGGTGCATGCCATGAGATTGATTAGAATAGGAGAAGGAAATGTAGAGTAGTGGAAGTGTGAAATAAAGAATAAACTAAGGAAGAAGCTTTATTTATATGAAACTTACCAAAAAGGGGTTTAAAGGGGATTTGCATGTGGTTTCACATAAGCACCCATTTTGACACTTCCCTTTGCCTTGTTATACGCCATGCTACATGTCTATTTACTACAAATATATTTTATTTCTCTTTGTTATGTGCTTGAATTTCTTGTCTCCTGAGAGATTTAGCCAATACAATAGACTTTACATTCTCCAATGTGATGAGTGGCTGAAGGTACATCTATAAAACCAATTAACTATTTCTACAAGATACCTAGTCTTAACATGACCACCTCCATGGTAAGCATCCTTGAAATATGCGCCACAAGCCCAATGATAAAACCTCTATATCTTGGGTGCTCCACATTTTCAAAGACTCATGCTTCTCTAAAAAATATGATTCACGAGCATATAATTATGTTGCAAAAGTATGGGTCATTGACATAACATTTGAAATAGCAAATTATACAAATAAAAAAGAACATGTAAGTAATCAAGTTAAAACAATATCACATAGTGAATGATGTTGGTATCTCTCTATGTGTTGACAACTAGCTTTGTAAAAGCATTGACTACTTTATGAAATTCAATTTGAGTGAAATAATTTATTGACAATTTTAGCATTATACACAATAATGTATCAAAATAATTCAAAACTTTGGTACGAGCATCCTTAAAATTGGAATCTCTTTCCAAATCTATATTGTATTTGTACAAATCTTTTCACAGCCTATCATGCAGCTCAAGGATCTCTTCATATTATATTTGTACAAATATTTTCATAGCCTATTGTGTTGCTTTGGGATCTCTTTGTTCAAATGGTAAGCTCAACACATGCGAACATTGATGATGGACTACATGGCTAGATGGATCCACACATCTACACTTAGCATGTTGGTGGTCATTATGATCCTCACATGACTACTAACTTATCACTTACTATATTTAGTTTGTTACACCTACTTACAACTTAGCAACTGGTATAGTTATAATGCCAATCAATTAATATAATTAGTTATGCACTATTTAACTTAGTAAGCAGCTTTCCTTTATATTGTATCTTAACTATACTTTGTGTACATTTTATTATGTTTTTTTTTTAAGAAACCAATAAGAAAATATTTTGGCCTCAATCTCTCTTATTGTGTTCTTAAGTGAGCTTCATCTTGTGTATATGATATGAGTTTAACGCAACAACTCAAGCAAGTCCCCCCACCATATGATTTCTAACATGGCATCAAAGCGGCAATACTAAGAGAGGCTGGTTTTGAAGGCTAAAGTGAACGAGAAGAAGTAAGGATTCGAGAAAGCAAGCAGTGGGTAAGAAGCGCTCCCATTCTTCCACTCTTTCTCTTAAATAGAGCCTATGGAAGCCCCAAAAGCAAGATAGAGCAAAAATCTCAAATTACTGTGAGATTTGGTATGCAAGCAAAGCATTGTATATTTTGTAGATAATCCCATTAGCTCTTTCCCAATCCCTTTTTTGCTATCTGACATTGTTTCGAACCTCATTTTAGACCTGCAAGACTACTGACAACAGTTTTAGGATATACTACAATTTTAGCTATATCGATTGAAAGTGAATGCACTGGTTACAAAAACCCCATCATTGAGAAGCTAGACAATAACAATTATCCATCACGAAAGTTTTGTGGGACGAACTTCCTTATTAGAAAAGTTCTCTTCAAGTTTGTTCTAGGTAAAAAAAAGAACCCAAAGCTGAGTAATCCTATGTCTACATATGAATTAAAGGCGTGAAAAGAATGGATGCAAATGTAATGTGTCCACTCGTCCACTTGTGGGACACGTCTTAGCAGCCCATCGAGAAGAGAGTTTAGAAAGCGCCACCTGGCACTCGCAAGAAATATCACATGCTTTGCGATCTAGGTCTTCCCGAGTCTGCCCCGAGCGGAAGTATCCGGCCCTTCCCACTTAGGACCTGAAGTTAGGGTTTCTTTCCTATCAACAAAGTCTCTAGAAAGTAGCTAGCGTCGAGCTCCGGATGAACCACTTTGCATAGGAACAACAAAGTCGAAGCAGATTTATGCTGCACTTGGTTCATGGAGAATAGAAAACGAGAGGGATGCGAGCTCAATCTCTCTACCCATAAGGCATAATTCCATTTCCCTCCCCTAAAACAGCATAAATCGAGATTCTAACTCTACTAACGCTAGGTCTTCACAGTTTCGTTATCACGTCTTTTGAGAAAAGTTCCCAGCTAACCAGGACCACCCTTCTGTAGAACAGACCCAAGTCGCATCCACCACACTTTCCTCGGGTTGCTTAGTTATCTAATTACCTACCACATTATGTTTGACATGCAAAAGCAGCTTCCTTAATTAATCAATTTAAAACATCGATTCCTTCACGTAACTTAGGCACTAACACAAAAACAATGTCAGGCAAGTTCGTTTTTCAAATATCTGATCTTTATTTATCATAGTCCCAAAATATATCAAGTATCATGCCCGAAGTCTATCCCAGCAATCAAGAGCATTGCTGCTCCAAGTTTTGCCCGTAGACTAGTACACGGGCCTTGAGATCCCATCTCAAGTCACCTCGGCCTCGTGCGGGATCCAGAGGCAAGGAATTTACAACCAGAGCCTCCCCTGGCACCCAAGCATCCTCCCACTCCAAGCAGCACCACAAAGATACCCCTTGCGACGAGTTCAGTCCATATACCCGGCGCGGCTAACAACCCCCTTGGATAGGGCCAGGAAGGTAGTCATAGGTAACTGAACCTGCCTCTCCGTCTAGGCTTTTAACCTGAAGCATTAAGTGTTTTTCCTTGAATTAGTTCCTTGAGCAAAGAAGTTCAAACAATGTACCTAAGTCTACAATCACGATCATTTTAGAGGTCATTTGTATGACCAACTGCTAAGGTGTGATTATTTTTTCCCGAATGCTCCTAGCATTCGATCTTGGATCATTCGTGACTTGGCGAGATTCCAAGGGCTTGGCACGCTAGGTTGCTTGTTTCCATTTTTCTTTGGGTTAGGGTTGGTAGGTAGTTCAAGATCTCAAGTAGTCTAAGCTAAGGGCAAACAATCCATAGTGTCCTACTAGATTAAGGAGTCTCTTTCAAGTCGAGAGGCCTACATGGTGGGAAGAACCACAAAAAAGAAAAGTGTGCCTTCAAGATAGTCCCAAACAAATATGGGTAAGGAAGAATAGAGATCATACGAGAGCATACATGTTGGTTGTGTACCCTGAAGAGATGAACTCCCTTCAATTAGTTATTGACTCCTCCTAGGTCTTCTTTTCCTCCTTTAGTGTGAACAACAACTAACCTACTACTTCATACTAATCAAAATGCTACCATCTTCAAACCTATAAATACATTCTGGGTCTCTACTTGATTTAATTATGTAATGTACTCAAAATTACCATTTTGACTCCCTCAAGGTAGCATAAATCTAAGGTACGTTCTTAATCATGCTATCAAGGATTTTTAATTACTTTTGAGATATTTTCTTATCCTTTTTAGTCATAATTTTCTATCATCCTTCTTGATCCACCTCTTTAGTTGCTTCAACACTTTTATCTTTACCATCTGCAACATTATTAATTGTTTCCACAAAAGGTGCTCTAGCTAGCTACATTTTGTGATTATTCTCTACCTCGATTTGTGGGTATTCTTAAAAATAGTGGCCCCATTAATCACAATGGCAACATGAATTAGCAAATCAACTTTAGAAAAGGTTATGTTGGAATTCTCCCAAAACAGGAATGTCAATGTTGATGAATTTTGGCTTCTTCTCCATTATGTTAGAAAGCAAGAAAATGCAATTTCTCTAAGGGTCAGCAAGAGGGGGATTGTAAAGAGGTCTACTCAAGCCCCTAGCAATGTCAAAAAAAAGATTCCATAAGTAGGATAGGAGCACTGAGACTTAGAAGAGGACTCCAATTTTGAATATTTTTTGCATTGCACTCTTATTACTAAATACTCAACTTGGCATTATAATTTGAGAATCGTATGAAACAAGTTAGCTAAGTCAAGAGCTTTCAAATCTTTCCAATAAAGAAAACCACTAACACTCTTATGTTAAAGTGCAATACATTTTGATTCACCCTATTTGCATTCAAGGTGACTCACTTGGTTATGCCATCCATTCTCTTATCCCTATTTTTGTTAAGCATTATTGGAAGGATTTTCAAAGCTACTTGGCATTGGCATCCAAGTATAGTTTGACATCTTCTTGTGTGTTGAGTGAGGCTCATCTTCCTCCTTGTTGGCTTTGCCAAAGCCTTCAATGCCTTCTACTAAACCTTCACTCCACTTTCTCTTGTGTGGTAGTGCTAACTATTCTTGATGAGCTCAAATCCCCTACATAGTCCTTCATTGCCACATTAGAGCTAGATATTTTTCTTGGTATGGCCCAAGCAATCTTTCATGCCCCACTTGCATGGGTTCGTGCAATGTGGGATAGAGACTCTTGTTGCTAATAAAATGTATTGGTTTCCAATTATGTTTTTACATTGTTAAGAAACATGGCTTTCAAACTTCCAAATCTTATTATCATGATGAATTCCAATCATTAAATCTTTAGCTATCAAAGTATGAGCTCTAGGATGGTTGCAAAATGAAGATTTGGCTTCCTACATTAAGAGGGCATGCCCCAGTTAATGATATTAAGAATGAATAACATATATTTAAATATGTAAAATTGTATTTATGTAAGGAAAATATTATGAAATATTGATTGTGATGACTGTGTCATTGTAATAAGAAAAACTATAATAAAATAAAACACCATTCTTCTATGTAGTGATCACTTGTCTCTATCATTCTAGCATATCTATCTTGCATTTTTTCTACACTCAATCTCCAATATCTCCACCTACCCCCTCTTTCTCTTACTTCTACTGATGTTATTTCCCTATCAATCCATCCTCACCACATCCTATCCAAAGCTTTCTCATCATGTAGCGACCCCCTGTTGCCTCCATCACATCCCTACCTCAGATTAGATGTTAATCAAGTCCTTTTTTCCTATTCACACACCAGAATATGAGGACCCCACTTTGACAAAGCATTGATGGAAACCATTTTCACTCACCCTTCTACTCATGTTTATACTCTCTCAAGGAAGACATTTGTTACATGGAGTGAAGTGGAAATTTACTCTCTCAAAGAAGACATATGTTACCTCAAGTGAAGACAACGAGATCTTCAATACTTGAAGTCCTCTAGATTTTCTTGTGCATCAACTTGGGATGAGTCATGTTTTCCTCTAGCTATGTGATAGAGTTTGATAATGGTCCTACAGGCTCTTAGTGTTTCTTTTTTGTCTTTCCCTTCTTCTTGGCTACTGTATCTAAGGGTCACTATGCTACATGGATCATTCTAATTGTCTCTCTTGACTTTGGCTTTATTTAGTCTTGTATGCTTAGGATCTTGTCTTACATAGCTACCCTTGGAAGGCTCTAGGCAATGTGCAAATGAGAGAGTTTCTCAATGCCATCTTAGGGTCAACTATTCGTACTTTGAACTAAATCACTCTATTGACGTATACTTTTTGATGGATAATCAAGTGCTTTTGAATAGGCAAGACTATGTGTGACAGTTTCACAAAAACATTAATGGAGCAATTTATGATACATTAGCCTATTTATACTTTAACTATGTGCACCTTCTTTACTTGTATTATTTGGTTTTGTGAGTTTCTTTATGCTGCATATATGCACATGCACTTTTCATTCTCCTCTCCTCTCTCTCATCTCTATTCTCCTCTTGTGTGCAATTTTAATTTGTGCAATTGGGTCATCAATTTGTGGTTTAAGGTTCTATTCAACAACGTTGATATTAGAGTAGAGATTTAATTGGTGGAGTCATCATTATTAGTCCATGGGTTCCATACATGCATAAGAATCATCATCATCATCAACAATTCCTTCTTTTATCTACAAAATCAAGTCTTTATCCCTCACTTTGTGGTTCCAAACTTCTCTCTCATATTTAACTCGGAATTGCACTCCTCTTCCCAAGACAAACAAAACATCCTTTACATTCATTAAATCAAAGGCTTATCTCAAGCCTAGTAAACAAGTTTATATGGGGGGATTGATTTCATATCTATCCACATAGAAGGGGGAGGTGTAAATTCCCTTTCAATTATAAAAATATTTTCTTTAAAAGTGAGAGCAACCAATGTAGATGCACTCTATGTGATTTAGCCAATTAGGGAGGGGTTTATCATTTTCAAACCCTCTCCTAACCATCAATACTCGTACCATCAAACTATTTCTAAATACATAGCCTTTCACATAGAGAGTGTGGGAATTATTCCTTGATCATTCCTATGATATTTTTAAAGCAAAGCGTTCAATTTTAGTAATTTCTCAATGCGATTAAGACTACTCTATGCGAATCTATATCATGTAGAAACGGAAAGGGTGAATTTGATGGAACCTGAACTTCCGTAGGAGGGGTATTAATGGCTTTCGTGCTTTGGGTGGGGACTCCAACATTTGACCCTCTCGTGTGGGGCTTTGGGGCCATCGCAATCAGGGCTTGGCAAGTGGAGGGTGTGCAGAATTTTGTTGCAAGCTGACAGTTTTTCCTTCCCACAAGGAACTCCCTTCAATTAGACAACCTGTGCCCCCTTTCTCGATCCGCAGGTGAAGCGCCCTTAAGGAGGCACTCCTGAGAAATCTTCTAGAAGCTTTTTTTCCCTTATTGGCTTCTAAGATGGGGGGGTCATGCTGAGGATGGGCAAGAGATGAATATGATGGTGATGATGCGGGGTGGGGGGGGGGGGGGGGGGGATTGTGTCTGGTGACGAGGGAGGGGCCTACTGAAAACCACGAGGGGGGGCTGCTATCCATGAGGGAGGGGAGGGCTCCCCCTTTTAAAGTGGGGGGAGGGGTGGTATATGGGGGGGAGACGGCCGTTAGCGGCCGCCACCCCTTCCACCTGGGGGCTGCATGCCCCCCTTCTCTCTCCTTACTCTCTCTCTCTCTCTCTCTCTCTCTCTCTCTCTCTCTCTCTCTCTCTCTCTCTCTCTCTCTCTCTCTCTCTCTCTCTCTCTCTCTCTCTCTCTCTCTCTCTCTCTCTCTCTCTCTCTCTCTCTCTCTCTCTCTCTCTCTCTCTCTCTCTCTCTCTCTCTCTCTCTCTCTCTCTCTCTGTGTGCCATGCTATCAACAGGAGGAGAGAGGGAGAGAGTTAAAAAAAAATTAAAAATTTGAAAAAAAAGGGGGGGTTTCATGGGGGAGGCACGGTTGGGAGTATATTGCATCCTCTCCCCCTTAGAGGAATCAAGATGTCCTCATCTTGATTCCTCTAAGGGGGGGAAGTATATTACATCCTCTCCCCCTTAGCGGAATCGAGATGTCCTCATCTCGAGAAGACCTGGGGGTATTGTTGGTTGAGAGAATTTTCTTGAGAGAATTTTCGTCCATCCACGTGGCATCCTCTTTTGGATAATCTTTGCACTAGATGAGGTATTCTCTCAAGGTCCTTGATCTCAAATGGCTCTCCCTAACATCTAGGATTCTATCAGGCCATAGCTCAAGGACTCCTTGGCTAGGCATTACAATTTGCTGATCATCAAGTACATGATTCAGATTAGGTAGATACTTTTTCAATAGGCTAACGTGGAATACATTATGAATCTTTAGAGTTGCGGGCAGATGTAGTCTGTAAGCATTAGGCCCTAGGCACTTGGTGATCTTATAAGGTCCACAATACCTTGGACTTAGCTTCTTGTACTCTCCCAAGGACAGTGAACTCTTTTTAGGGCATACGCGGATGAAGACCATATCACCTTCGACGAAGGATCTATCTTTCCGTTTCAAGTCAGCGTAAGCCTTCTGTCTATCCTTGGCAACTTGAATGTCTTGTCTTATTAATTTGATTTGATCATCCATGTCTTACAGCATATGCCTTGAAGCTTCTACCCTCAAAGTTAGATCCGATAAGTTCAAAGGGGTACAACAATCATGCCCATACAATGCTTGGAAAGGGGTCATCTGAATTCTATGTTGGTAAGAAGCATTGTAGGCAAACTCTGTAAAATATTACATGGCGCAGCGAATAGAATCTGAGAAAGAGATAGAGAGTACACAACAGATAAGAGGAGAATCAGTAAATTCTTTAACTCCAAACAACTGATACAAAGATGGCTCTGTCCACCCATGCGCTTCCACTATGTGAAGCTTAGATGGTGATCTAGACAGAAGATAGGTGAAGAGCTTAAGGCTAGCTAGAACAACAACTCTGACTAGATGAAAGATGAGTGAGAGATGGCTGCGAAGGGGTTTAGCTTTTATAGCCCGCGAAGGTCATTAGGTCGACCGACCTACCATATGAGCCTCTACTAGTCAGCCAAGGAATATTCCCTTTACCATTGGGCCAAGGGTGTTGCCCTCGGACCCCCGCCAGGGGGGCCGCTGGCCCCCCTGGGACCCCCCAGCCAGGGGCCGCTTCCGCGGCCCCTGGACCCCACAATAGGGGCCCCTTTTAACTCCCTTACACCACAACTCGATGCAATGTGCCTCGAGTTGCTACCAGCTTAACCACTCCGTCTAACCCAAAGATTAGACCCATAACAGTCACCTTTTTGCCATCCGATCACATAGACCTCATCTGATATACAAGTCAAGACTCAACCAATGTCCGGGCTCACATTTGGCTTCTCCTCATAATGGGGGCCTTACAACTTTGAGTACCATGGATCATTGGTAGCACCTAATGAGGGTGGGGCATTGATCATATCTAACAAACTCAACCAGTGGTATGTATTAAATCCACTTTTTGGGTTCGCGACAGTAGTGTGCCCTAAGTATATCTTCAATGACTTGGTTGACTCGTTCTATTTAACCATCAGTTTGGGGATGGTAAGCTGTACCAAAATAGAGTTGAGTTACAGTAGCCTCAAAGATAGCCCTCCAAAAGTGTGATGTGAAAAGAGAGTCACGATCACTAATGATTCTTCTGGGTAATCCATGAAGTTTGAATATTTCCTTGATGAATAATCTTGTGATGTCTGAAGCTTTATAGTTTGTCTTAACAGGGATGAGATGTGCGACCTTGGTGAGCATATCTAGTACAACCATAATAGAGTTATATCCTTCCTGAACTTGGGGTAAGCCAACAATAAAGTCCATACTAATGAACTCCCATTTCATTTGTGGAATGTCAAGTGGTTGCAATTTCCCAGGCATTTTAACATGTTCTGCCTTAATGCATTGACAAGACAAACATTCTGTGACATATTTGAGTATGTCTCCCTTGAGCCTTTCCCAATAATAGCTCTTTTTGACCGCATTAAGGGTCTTGGCGTAACCAGGATGCCCTGAGAAGGGGGAGTCATGGGCTTCCCACAGTATCTTCTACTTGAGAGTTTGGCTTGCATGGATACATAATCTTGTCCTAAAGTAGACAAGTCCACTACTGATAGAGAATTCTTGATACTTCGTCTTTAGCTTCTGGTCTTGATCCTTGATGGGGATCTCCCTTAGCATTTTCTGATAGACTGAGTCATGATATGCCCCTTCTTTTGCCAGCTCAAGAATCGGGTTGTTTGGCATTGATACCTTTGTGGCTAGAGACCTTGCTATTGATGGATCTTGCAAAATGAGAGAATTTAGAAATGCCTTGCGACTAAGTGCATCGGCAACCACATTCTCTTTTCCTAGCCTATATTTGATTTCGAAATCATATTCTTCTAGCACTTCGATCCATCGACGTTGCCTCATATTGAGCTCATTCTGAGTGAAAATCCATTTAAGACTCTTGTGGTCCGTTACAAAGGAAAATTTGTTACCTAGCAAGTAATGTCTCCAAAGTTTGAGAGCATGGATGACAGCCAACAACTCCAGGTTGTGGGTACCATAATTCATTTCATGGCTCTTCAATTTTCTTAAAGAATATTGTTGAGATATTTGCAATCACACCTAATGTAGCCTCTTTGTATGAGGCAGTCTGGGCTTAGGACATGCAAGCTGCAATAATCCCATATGCACAGAGAGGGAAGATTGCTACCCATCCAACAACTATAAAGCATTGTACTTGACTACCACTTTTCATGTAGAATGAATACAATGTCATGATGCTTTGTGCTTTCAGTTAAGTGTCTTGTCATTGTCAGTCATACACAAGATTTTGTTTATGAGTCCAAGTCTCAATCTTGGAACCTAACTCACTTGTGTAACAAACAGTGTCTTTGTCTCTATCATCATGAGTTCATTCTTCTTCTTCCATCCACCATAGCTCATTGCCATGTCCTAGATCCCGCTCATTTCGACATGGTATCAAAGCCCAATCGGGCATGGTACTACTTCTCCAACCTCTCTTGGTTCCTCTCAATCTCTCCCCAGCTCACATCTAGCTTAGGATCAGTGTATGACTTCTTTTCTCAACTTCATCTTCAGCCAAGCTTGTGGCAGCCATAGCCAAACATCACATAGCTCTGATTGAGCCCTTGGATCTCACACTACAAGCCATTTCAGCTCAAGATTCCTTTTGGAGAAACATTTCTCTACTCTGGCGAAGCTCCCTAGTACATCACAATCAAACATTCGTGATCACTCAAGCCAGCATTGCGTGAATTTGAGCTCGCTGCCTATTATGCGCCATCAATAGGTCATACTGCTATCTCTGTGCCCACAGACCGCGATCTTCTCTGCGACTATAAGGCATTTGAATCTCCTAATATAAGCTCTCTCCCCACTAAGTATTGGCTTGAATTGATGCATTGATTGTCTGCACGAGATGGTTTAACAGTTGACTGCTGTCAGAACCCTAAATAGGGACTCCATAGCCTTTGAGCTTCAAGCTCATAAACCACTTCTTTTTTTCTCACTCTTGCTACTTGGATCACCCTATTGACATCCAATTTCACTGATTTAGTCAGTGCCACACATCAAGGAGGGAAAATTCTTGGAGATCTTTGGATGTTTTTGATTGGAAGACCAAGCATTCAACATCAAGCTCAAGCTCCTCTTCCATCTCACTCTTCTCACTCCTTTGAAATTTTTCCACTCTAAGCAGAGCTCTCAACTAAGTTTCAAGCAAGGATTCAAGTTTTTTACCCACAAGATTTGTCCATCACACCAACAAGGAGGGGACTCAAGCAACCGGTTCATCAAGCAAAGCAACAACAAGCTTCAAGAATCATCATCTTCAAACCATAGTATCTCTTGATACTAATTCAGTGCTTCTTGGCCTTTTTGCTCTTTAGTACATTCAAGAATCAACTCACTACTGATTTATCTCTGATTTGAAGCTAATACTCATCGACCAAAATGAAGTTTTTCATATGGACACATGCTATCAAGGGTGACACAACTACTCTTATTACTCACTTGTACTATGTAGAAGATGTTACTCTACCAACAAGAAGACATGGAGCTACCTATATCCAAATGCCATCAGTGTATCCATTTGAAGACCTTGAAGACATGGAAGTGCAAACGTTTCAAGACATTTCTGCTACCTCAAAGATTGTACATTTGCTTGAGGGAGACCATAAAGACAAGAACCACATGACTAATGCAAGCAAAGTCCATGAAAATGATGACCATGAAGGAAAGATCAAAGAGAAAAAGAATAAGAAGAAGAAGCAAAAAAATCATGAAGACTCTGAAGCGGAGAGCAAAGTGAACAGCAAGTACATGATCAAAAAGGGCAAGCTGGACTACTCCAACAAAAAGACCTACAATGAATTGAATACCTATGTCAAAAGTAATGTTGAAAACTGCAAGGGCCTACCGATCCTTGATCTAATTTTTTACTGACTTCTTTAGCCTTGTAATGTCTAGCCCAAATGTCTTTATCATAAGCCTGTAAAACTCCTCATGTAGCCTTGTACTACAACCTCTGTAAGGCACCTGTTACAGCCCTCTGGATGACCATCATGTTTGTGGTACCCACACTTAGCCTTTTCTGCAACAACCTCTGGTGTTTTGCCATGTTTATGGTGTGCCCACACTTTGCAGGTGTTACTTTCACTAAAGCCTCTACACACTATACTTTCTAGTTGTGATTGAGGAGGGGTGTTGAGATATTTGCAATCACACCTAATGTAGCCTCTTTGTATGAGGCAATCTGGGCTTAGGACATGCAGGTTGCAGTAATCCCATATGCACAGAGAGGGAAGATTGCTACCCATCCAAAAACTATAAAGCATTGTACTTGACTACCACTTTTTATGTAGAATGAATATAATGTCATGATGCTTTATACTTTCAGTTAAGTGTCTTGTCATTGTCAGTCATACACAAGATTGTGTTTATGAGTCCAAGTCTCAATCTTGGAACCTAATTCACTTGTGTAACAAACAGTGTCTTTGTCTCTATCATCATGAGTTCATTCTTCTTCTTCCATCCACCATAGCTCACTGTCATGTCCTAGATCCCGCTCATTTCGACAAATATGCTACTACGGGATGACCTTCCTGCATAAGTACACATACTAAAGCAAGTCCTTACTAAGATCAAGAAGTTTCAGCATAGGTGTTGATACTAAGCTTTGCTTTAGTTTGTCAAAGCTGGTCTATTCAGCAGCAGGTGACAATACAATTGCTATTTGCTTCTTTAGTAGATCAGTCAGAGGTGCTGCAATCAAAGCATAATCTTTGATGAAAATTATGTACCACCCTGTCAACCCAAGAAAACTACGTATTTCTAATAGAAGTTGGTGTTGGCCATTCCAGAACATCTCTGACCTTACCTGGATCTATTGAAATTCCTTCTACTAATATAATGAATCCCAGATATTCAATCTGCCGCTTGAAAAATGTGCACTTCTTCCTCTTGGCATAAAGCTTGTGTGCTCTCATTGTTTCAAGAACAATGCGAAGCTAGGGTTCATGATCCTTTCCCTGTTTTGAGTAGACTAGGGTATCATCAAAAAAGACGAGTACGAAGTCATCAAGATAGGGCCCAAAGATATCCTGCATTAACCTATTAAAGGTAGCAAGAGCATTCGTCAGTCTGAATGACATCACTAGGAATTCGAAGTGTCCATACCTTGTGCTGAATGCAATCTTCGGAATATCCTCTTCTTTGATCCTTATATGATAATATCCAAATCTGAGATCTATCTTTGAGAAGGTCTTCGCTCCTTGAAGACGGTCAAGTAACTCATCTATTCTTGGAATGGGGTATTTATTTTTTATGGTTGCCTGATTCAACCCTCTGTAGTCAATGCATAGGCGAAGCGTTCCATCTTTCTTCATTTGGAAAAACACTAGAACTCCCCATGGTGAACTGCAAGGACGGATGTAGCCTTGATCTAATGATTGCTTGATTTGCTCTTTCAGTTCAATAGCTTCCGGAATGGACATCTTATACGGCCTCTTTGCGACCGGTGCAGCTCCTGGCACAAGTTTGATTTCATGGTTGACTTCCCTTTGGGGAGGAAGTTCCGTTAGATCTTCAGGAAATATGTTTGTGTATTCCTTTAACCATGAAGGTTCTTCTCTAGATTCCTAATTCTAATCTAGCTTATTCAATTTAATCAGATAGACATGTAGACCCTTTTGAACCCCTTTTATTATCTGTATTGCTTTTGCCAACTATATTTTGGCTTCCCTGTCAAGATAGTGGGAGAGAAGGAAGGAGTCTCACTTGAAGCTTTCTTGCTTGCACAATGGGGGAATACACACAAGGGTGGAGGCTGAAAACAGTTTTCCTCTTCTTAGTTGTGTAAGCCAAAAGAACTCAAGTACAAAGAAATAGAAGAACCCTATATATGGGTCTCAAACCAACCTCAACTAACTAAGGTGGCATACTAACTGAGCCACGAACTAGAGTAGATAAGGATAGCTATCATGTAGCTATTATTCATGGGCGGTGTACCAACCGCGTCTGCAACTGACAAGTCGGTGACATAAATACACAACGGTCACCCTGGCGTATCACGAGTGGAGCTCGATATCTCAACACTCCCCCTCGAGCTCAATCCCAATTCCTGCACACCAAGCAGGTCTCTAAACTTGCGCAGCTTCTCTGTGCCCAATGCCTTTGTGAATATGTCAGCTACCTGATCCTCTGTGCTGACATAAACTAGATCAATAAGACCTAGTAAAACCCTCTCTCGCACATAGTGATAATGCACCTCAATGTGCTTTATTCTAGCATGATAGACTGGGTTATTTGCCAAGTGTATACTACTCATGTTGTCACAATAAATGACAACTGGTCCATCTATAGCCTGATGCATATCATAAAGTAGCTTATGCAACCAAGCTACCTCACATGCAGCCATTGCTACACCCCTATACTCAGCCTCTGTGCTCGACAAGGCAACTGTAGGTTGTTTCTTGCTGCTCCAAGTGACTGCAGCACTCCCAAAAGAGAACACATATCCACTGGTAGATCATCTATCAGAAATACTACCAGCCCAATCAGCATCAGTGTATCCATGCAACTGTATCTGAACCCCAGTCTCATAAAATAGTCCATACTGCAATGTGGACTTCACATACCTGAGTATGCGTCTAGCCGCATCCAAATGTGGTTTCCTTGGAGCCTGCATAAACTGACTTACCAATCCAACAGCATAGCTCAAATCTGGCCTGGTAATAGTCATATAAATCAAACTTCCTACTATGCGTCTGTACATAGTAGGGTCTTCTAGAAGCCCACCTGCATCTGTGCTCAGCTTCACATTCTGCTCCAAAGGAACTGAAATAGGCTTACAGCCTGTCATCCCATATTTGGACAGCATGTCCAATCCATACTGCCTATGCAAGAGCTGTATCCCACTTGGTGATCTAATCACCTCAATGCCCAAGAAATAACGCAGCTCTCCCAAATCCTTCATCTCAAACTTCTGCTTCAATAGCATTTTCACATGAAGGATATCTTCATCACTGTCACCTGTCATAATCAAATCATCAACATAAATGACAAGTAGCATAATACCTTTCTCTGTTTTTATCACATAAAGTGAGAAATCTGCCTTGGAAATCTGAAAGCCAATAGTGACAAGATACTGTCCTATCTTGTCAGACCATGCTCTAGGTGCTTGCTTCAAGCCATACAAGGCTTTCTTCAACCTGCAAACAAACTCAGGATGAACATCATGCACATAACCTCGTGGCTGCTCCATATAGACCTCTTCTTGCAAATCACCATGCAAGAAGGCATTCTTTACATCCATCTGATGTAAAGACCATCCCTTTGATGCAGCCATAGCAATGACTGCTCTTACGGTTGCCATCCTTGCAACCGGACTCAATGTTTCTTCATAGTCAATGCCCTATGTTTGTGCATACCCCTTGACTACTAATCTTGCCTTGTATCTGTTCACAGAACCATCTGCATTGTGCTTCACCTTATAAACCCACTTACAGCCAATTGCATTTTTACCTTTAGGCAAAGGTACCAATTCCCATGTAGCATTTGCTTCCAAGGCATCCATTTCTTCATCCATGGCTTTCTCCCATTTTTCTCTTCCCATGGCTTGCTCAAAAGAAGTGGGTTCTGGTTCCTGTATCACTTTGACCATATATGCATAGTGAATGTCTGTAAATCCATCATATTTCAGCCTATCCACAGGATACCTAGCTCTCGTAGACCTGCGCAAAGTAGGTTCACTCCCAGGTGCTCTCAAAACATCCCTAGTCTTCCTTACTCCAGGTGTAACAATAGAAGGAATACCCAACTCATCATCAATGCTCTGTTCTGAGCCACTGGATTCACCATCCACATAAGAGTGACCTGCATTCACATCAAACATGGGCTGATCAACCTTCTCTTTTCCTTTTCGTGATACCTGCATACCACTATCTGCATTACTTTGAGAAGATTCTCCTGATCTCAATCTGCCTGTCCATGGCGAAGAATGTGAACCACTACTAGAGGACACTCCAGGTCCACTAATATTTTGTGACTCTGCTGTGAATTTTGTGCAGCATTACCATTTTGTGCATCTACATCATCAATCACATTTACTGGTTTATACCAGCTACTCATCTCATCAAAAATAACATATCTGCTCACTGTAAACTTACGAGTACAAGGGTTATAGCATCTATACCCTTTTTGCTGCAGAGAGTAACCAATAAAGATGCACTTCTCAGCTTTTGGATCCAACTTGGATCTCAACTCATCTGGCACATGTACATAGGCAATGCAACCAAAAATTTTCAAATGAGAAATATATGGTTTCCTACCAGTATACCTCTCCTCTGGAGTCATTCCATGTATTGCTGCAGTGGAACTCCTGTTCATTATGTAGACTGCTGTAGCAAATGCTTCAGCCCAATAAAAATCTGGCAAGTCTTTTTCATTGAGCATGGCACGAGATACCTCTCCAATATGCATGTTTTTCCTTTCTGCAATTCCATTTTGTTGTGGGATATGAGTGCATAAATATTGCTGCTTTATGCCATGCTCCTGCAGGAACCTTGCAAACTCATTTGAGAGGTACTCTCCCCCTCCATCTGACCTTAGGCATTTTATCTGCAGGCCTGTTTCTTTTTCAACCATCACTTTAAGAGTTTTGAAATGCCCAAAAACTTCACTTTTCTTTTTCATAAAATACACCCAAACTTTTCTGCTATAGTCATCAATAAAACTGACAAAATAATGACAGCCTCCAAGAGACGCAGCTTTAGTTGTCCACACATCAGAGTGGATTAATTCCAATGGCTTCTTACTCTCTTGAACATGTCTAGGAAATGGTTTCCTTGCCTGTTTTCCAAACTCACAGGCTTCACATACCTTATGCATTTCTGCAACCTTGAATTTCGGCAAACCTGCAACAATATTTTGGGCCTGCATTGATTTAAGTCACTATACATTAACATGACCAATGCGTTTATGCCAGATATCAATATCTGCAACTACACCGGTCCCATGTGCAAACATTGCTACACTCAATTCAGACATGTCTGCATCCAATGTAAACATTCTGCCCTTCTTCTTTCATTTTGCTATCAAGCGACCTTTATTTTTCATATCCTCAACAAAGCATCCATGAGGATTATATCTGACCTGCAAGCCCTGCTCAACCATTTGACCAACAGAAACCAGATTCTTGGTGATATTCGGAACATGAAATACATCGGAGAGGTATTTCTTTTTCCCATCCTGCATAGACAATGGAATTTTTCCAATCTGCACAATAGGATGTGCAGTATCATCAACAGTCTCCACAAATCCTGGTTTTTCCATTTTTCTTGCATCCTCCATCCATTCTGTATGACCTATCATGTGGTTTGATGCACCTGACTCAACATACCATACATCATTGCTTTCTTCTACACTTGTCACAAAATTGTTCATGTGCTGCACCATAAACAAGTGCTCATTTCTGTCATCACCCTGTCTACTAGAAGATGCATAATTCCCTTGTTGCAGTTTTCCATTCATGATGTCATTCTGCTTTTTATAGCAGTCTTTAGCCATATGACCCATTTTACCACAGTAGTAGCATTCAACATTACTGTTTGCATTTTGGCCTCTTTGCCATCCACCACGACCTCTTTGACTCCCCCTGCCTCTAGAGTTACCACGTCCTCCTCCATAGGACTGGTTTTCTTAAGTTTGCTGCATATTTTGATTTCTACCACGGCCTCCATATCGGCCTCCTCTACCTCTACCTCTACCTCTTCCAGCATTTGAGTAGAAGACAGCTTCTTTTGAAGTTCCTCCTGAAGAAGATGCACCACCATTTCTCTGTTCCTCAGAAATTAGAAGAGCAATCAACTCCTCAAAATCAGGAAATCTTTCACGAACTGAAATGGATGTCTGAAACTGTGCATAATCCTTTCCTAGACCATTCAAGGTCACAGAAACTAAATCATCATCTTCCACTGGTGACCCAATGGAAACAAGTGCATCTGCAATCTTCTTCACCTTCATGTGGTAGTCGTTGATGCTCATATTTTCTCTTTGCACATTGTGCAACTCTTGCTTGAGCTGCATTTTCCTGGCTTGCATATTTGTGCTATACATTTTTGACAAAGTATCCCATGCCTCCTTTGGCGTACTTGCATCCTGAATATGCACAATCATAGAGTCTGAAATGCTGATAGACAGCCAATACATACCTTTCCTGGCTCTCTCATGCCATGCTTTAAATGCCTGCATTTGCTGTTGATTGGGAACATCAGGAAGAACTGGTTCTTCTTCATTTCCTGCAACAAATTCCCAATATCCTTTTCCCATAAGGAAATTCGTCATTCTAAACTTCCATGCTTGAAAGTTGTTCTTGTCAAGCTTTTCAGTGACAATCTGTGAAAGAGAATCAGATGCCATTACAGAAGACTGCAAAAAATTCTGTCACTGCAAAAACCACAGCTTCACCCTCACAAGGGAAAATCTGCAAAACTGGCGAAAGTGGTATTTGACCACACAGTCACTTCCTAGTGACGATTTTGCATCAACAGGCAACAGGGATGATTCTGTAACTCCCAATGTCTCTGCGCACAAGCATACAATGCAATTTTTACAGTAACTATTCACCGACCTGTAGAACAGTGGCTGCACAGCATAAAATTGGGCCTTTTCCTGAGTGCGCGCAGAAAACTTCCGCCTCCAAAACAGGCCCCGAAATGGCCTCAAATCAAAAAAAATAAGGTCGCCTAGGGCTAAAGCCCTCTCCCGCAGCATATACTGCCCTCTTGCTTCACCGCGAAGGGCATCTCAACCTGAGACAATGCACTCCTACACTTTCCGGCTGTGCTACCTGCAGAGATCTGCTCCCAAAACAGAAAATGAAAGCAACACTGCTCCTCTTACCAGAACACCGCGAGCTTGGCTTGCTTTCTTGAGCTCCTTACCACGAACAAGGCTCTGATACCATGTCAAGATTGTGGGAGAGAAGGAAGGAGTCTCACTTGAAGCTTTCTTGCTTGCACAATGGGGAAATACACACAAGGGTGGAGGCTGAAAACAGTTTTCCTCTTCTTAGTTGTGTAAGCCAAAAGAACTCAAGTACAAAGAAATAGAAGAACCCTATATATGGGTCTCAAACCAAACTCAACTAACTAAGGTGGCATACTAACTGAGCCACGAACTAGAGTAGATAAGGATAGCTATCATGTAGCTATTATTCATGGGTGGTGTACCAGCCGCGTCTGCAACTGACAAGTCGGTGACATAAATACACAACGGTCACCCTGGCGTATCACGAGTGGAGCTCGATATCTCAACATTACCAGCCTCACCTTGAGTCGTGACTAGTTCCCCTTCAGAATTTCGGAAGGAGACTTGGCCCTTCCCACAGTGGATGTGGGCATCATTGGGTATTAGCCAATCCATTTCGAGTAAACGTTCATGGACACCTAGGTTCATTACCCTGAATCTCACAGAAGTTGGCTTCCCATCCCCAGTAGGAATTTCACCTTAGCAGTTTGCCTGGTACAAGTGACTTCACGACCGTTTGCTAATTCCACAAGTAAAGTAGGTGCATCTATTGTGGTTATCCCTAATCTTTTTGCACAGATTGGTGAAATGAAGGAATGTGTATTGCCACAATCAATCAAGGTTTTGAAGCTTTTACCTTGATATTTCGATGGAGTTTGAATCATCGAGAATTGGCGATTCGAGCCCTTCTTATGAAGAGTGGCCTGAACTGTTGCCCTCTCAATGTCAGCATCCATGAATGGATCTTCTACATTGTCCAGCTCCTTGTTGAAAGTAGTGGAGGTCCTCCCTCTGGCCATAACCGTGGTTCCTTGGCCATGAGCGGCTCTATTTTGACCTTGGAATTGCCCATGGCGATGTCCTCTACCAAGATTGGGACATTCCCTCTTGAAGTGTCCGTGCTCGTTGCAATGGAAGCAATGTGGGTTGCGATCATTGCTTTGTGTTGGAACAAAGTTGTTGACAGCATTGGCCCTAGCTTTCTTTCTTTGGCCATGGTTCTGACCTTGCGTTCTCTTAGTCTAAGCCTTAGACATGCCCTTATTCTGATCTTTGTAAGGCCAAATCCTGTTGATCCTTGGTTTGGTCTGCACCTCCTGTATTATTGAAGCAGCTTGAATGAGTGTGTCTTGTAGGTTCGTTGGACGCATTGATTCCAATCGAGTGTTTATGGATGGATTCAACCCAACACAAAATTTTGACACCTTTTGTGTCATATCCATTGGGGGTGCATACTTTAGGAGTGAAACAAACTTCGAATAATATGCTTCAAGGGATTATCCTAGCTGCTTCAAGTCATAGAATTCATTCATCTTTTGTGTGTGGTAGGCAGGTGGCAGATGCCTCCCTTGCAAAGCTTCCTTAAGCTTATCCCAAGTGACTATCCCCTCCGAGATCACTTGGTCTCTGCACCACTGTTTCCACCAAAGTCTTGCTTCGCCTGTAAGCTTAAGTTTGGCGAGCATGGCTTGGTTAGCAGGTGCAGTTCCTGCTGCCTCAAAATAGTCCTCCATGGACTCAATCCAAATCTCGGCGTCGGCTTGAACAGTCCTTCCCTTGCCATCAAACTCGAATGGCTTAATTTGTTTGAGAAGGAATTTCTTCTCTTGAACCACAGCTGGACTTAGTGCAGGAGTCCGATTTGAAACCTGCGCTTGGGGTTGCATCTAGACAATAAGATTTTTTACGTTAACATCTTATCATACATTCTCATATTACATTAATATGACTAGCACAGCTTTTAGCTAAGTGATTTAATCACTTAACAGCTTAGCTAACATTTATGATCAAGATAGACAATTGTAAAAAGTCTTGTTTATTCATGAGGAAATAACCCTTTGAGTACATTTATTTTGGATAAGTAGGATAGGCTGATTGATACATCAGTTTGGGGAAAATAGGATTGTGTTACAATCGACTACAGGGACAGAATAATAATATGGACTGGAGTCATGGATTTTCAGGAAGCAGTAAGTCATAGGAAGCTTGGGGTATCCCTTCCTTTGATAGCCTTCTTCTCATAGCGCTCTAACACTTTGATTTTGTCCAGTAGAGATTACCTGGGTCACTTCTTCATAGACATACTTGTTCTGCTTGACTTGCCGACCGCTAATATGCAAAGTTGTGTTTACGCGAGCTTTGGCAAAGATGAATAGCTTCACGATCTTTATCTATCCACTTGATTCTCTTCAAGTTTGTCTGAAGATACGCGAGTCAATGGGCTGCTATGTAGGATATTCCTGAGTCTCTCGTCCATCTCTGTTCCGCATACAGGGGCAAAGGATTATAGATGCGGTCCAAAATATCCATCATGCCAAGCCTCTAACGATAATACGAAGCATGCATTGAAGTCATGAATATGACCTGGAACACAAAGAACTTGCTCCATGCTTCGTGACTCTACAACCTAGCATCCATAAGTGAGTAAAGAAATGTTTTCAACAGAAAACACTGCTCTATTCTACTCACCTTTCCATGTTTATCCCCTTATTCCCTTTATTTTCCTCCATTAAGTTCCCTTGTAATCCTTATACCTCATTGCTTTGCTCTCATACCAACTGTAACGTGTCCGCTCGTCCACTTGTGGGACACATCTTAGCAGCCCATCAGGAAGAGAGTCTAGAAAGCACCACCTGGCACTCACAAAAAAATGTCACATGGTTTGCAATCTAGGTCTTCCCGAGTCTGCCCCGAGCGGAAGCATCCGGTCGTTCCCACTTCGGACCGATATGAAGTCAGGATTTCTTTCCTATCAGCAAAGTCTCTAGGAAGTAACTAGAGTCGAGCTCCGGATGAACCACTTTGCGTAGGAATAACAGAGTCGAAGCGGATTTATGCTGCACTTGGTTCATGGAGAATGGGAAACGAGAGGGATGCGAGCTCAACCTCTCCACCCATAAGGCATAGTCCCATTCCGCTCCCCTAAAACAACATAAATCGATATTTTAACTCTACTGACGCTAGGTCTTTACAGTTTCGTTATCACGTCTTTTGAGAAAAGTTTCGATCTAACCGGGACCACCCTTCCATAGGACGGACCCAAGTCACGTCCACCGCACTTTCCTCGGGTTGCTTAGTTATCTAATTACCTACCACATTATGTTTGACATGCAAAGTCATCTTCCTTAATTAATCAATTTAAAACACTGGTTCCTTCACATAACTTGGGCACTGACACAAAAACAATGTCAAACAAGTTCCTTTTTCAAATATCTTATCTTTATTTATCATAGTCCTGGAATACATCAAGTATCATGTCCAAAGGCTATCCGAGCAATCAACAGGATTGCTACTCCAAGTTTCACCCATAGACTAGTACACGGGCCTCGAGATCCCATCTCGAGTCAAGTTGGCCTCTTGTGCAGGATCCGGAGGCAAGGAATTTACAGCCAGAGCCTCCCCTGGCACCCAAGCGTCCTCCCTCTCCAAACAGCACCCACGGAGAGACCTCTTGTGGCGGGTTCAGTCCATATACTCGACACGGCTAACAACCCCCTTGGATAGGGCCAGGCAAGCAGTCGGAGGTAACTGAACCTGCCTCTCTCTCCAGGCTTTTAACCTGAAGAATTAAGTGTTTCGCCTTGAATTAGTTCCTTGAGCAAAGAAGTTCAAACAATGTACCTAAGTCTACAATCACGATCATTTCAAAGGTCGTTTGTATGACCAACTGCTAAGGTGTGATTCCTTTTTTCCGAATGCTCCCAGCATTCAATCCTGGATCGTTCGTGACTTGGTGAGATTCTAAGGGCTTGGCAAGCTAGGTTGCTTATTTCCCTTTTTCTTTGGGTTAGGGTTTGTAGGTAGTTCAAGATCTCAAGTAGTCTAAGCTAGGGGCAAACAATCCATAGTGTCCTACTAGATTGAGGAGTCTCTTTCAAGTCGAGAGGCCTACATGGTGAGAAGAACCACAAAAAAGAAAAGTGTGCCTTCAAGATAGTCCCAAACAAATATGGGTAAGGAAGAATAGAGATCATACGAGAGCATACATGTTGGTTGTGTACCCTGAAGAGATGAACTCCCTTCAATTAGTTATTGACTCCTCCTAGGTCTTCTTTTCCTCCTTTAGTGTGAACAACAACTAGCCTACTACTTCACACTTCTCCTCTTCTGTCTCTCCTCTCTATTCACCTCTTGTCTGCAATTTTAATTTGTGCAATTGGGTCATCAATTTGTGGTTTAAGGTTCTCTTCAACAACGTTGATATTAGAGTAGAGGTTTAATTGGTGGAGTCATCATTATTAGTCCATGGGTTCCATACATGCATAAGAATCATCATCATCAACAATTCCTTCTTTTTTATCTACCAATTCAAGTCTTTATCCGTCACTTTGTGGTTCCAAACTTGTCTCTCATATTTAACTCGGGATTGCACTCCTCTTCCCAAGACAAACAAAACATCCTTTACATTCATAAAATCAAAGGCTTATCTCAAGCCTAGTAATCAAGTTTATATGGGGGGATTGATTTCATATCTATCCACATAGAAGGGGAGGTATAAAGTCCCTTTCAATTTAAAAAAATATTTTCTTTAAAAGTGAGAGCAACCAATATAGATGTACTCTATGTGATTTAGCCAATTAGGGAGGGGTTTATCATTTTCAAACCCTCTTCTACAACCATCAATACTCGTACCATCAAACTATTTCTAAATACACAACCTTTCACATAGAGAGTGTGGGAATTATTCCCCGATCATTCCTATGATCTTTTTAAAGCAAAGTATTCAATTTTAGTAATTTCTCAATGTGATTAAGACTACCCTATGCAAATCTATATCATGTGGAAATGGAAAGGGTGAATTTGATGGAACCTGAACTTCTGCAGGAGGGGTATTAATGGCTTTCGTGCTTCGGGTGGGGACTCCAACATTTGCCCCTCTTACTCCCGCGTGTGCTCCTCTCGTGTGGCACTTCGGGGCCATTGCAATCGAGGCTTGGACAGGTGGAGGGTGTGCAGAATTTTGGTGCAAGCTAGTAGTTTTCCCTTCCCATAAGGAACTCCCTTCAATTAGACAACCTGTGCCCCCTTTCTCGATCCGCGGGTGAAGCACCCTTAAGGAGGCACTCTTGAGGAAGCTTCTAGAACTTTGTTTTCCCTTATTGGCTTTTGATAGGGGGAGGGGGGGCGCTGTGTCTAGCGATGAGGGAGGGGCCGGCTGAAAACGACGAGGGGGGGATTGCTGTCCATGAGGGAGGGGAGGGCTCCCCCTTTTAAAGTGGTGGGGGGGGGGGGGGGGGGGGGGGGGGGGGGCGGGAGACGGCCGTTAACGGCCGCCACCCCTTCCACCTGGGGCCTGCATGCATCCCCTTCTCTCTCCTTACTCTCTCTCTCTCCCTGCCATGTTGTCTGTAGGGGGGAGAGAGGAAAAGAGTAAAAAAAAAAATTGAAAATTTGAAAAAAAAAGGGGGGTTTCATGGGGGAGGCACGGGGGGTATATTGCAGCAAAAGAAAAAAGGTGATGTATTAGCTATCTACAATCATTGATAATACTATGTTTGGACAAATCAAAATTGTAGAAACTTCACATGCAGCTTGGACAATTTGTGAAAACATGTTTTCAGTACATACAAAGGTATGGAATACTTAACTCAAGCAAGAGTTGAATGCTTTGAAGATAGGATGTTTTAAAAGTGAGAAGCATTATAAATACCTTAGAAGCTATTGATGTAATGCCTGATTATGATAATTTGGTTTCATCTACCTTAGGTGGCCTTAATAATGAGAAAGCTTGAAAATCATTTCACTTTTGTAGATGTATGGAAGTCCTTTCTAGTTTTTGATGAGTTGGTCTTACTGAAGAGATAAACATGCAAGGTGAATCATCTGAAAGAAGTGGTGAATAAGTCCAAGTATTTTACTCTATTCAAAAAGCAAATGGCAGATCCTCTATAAGAGGATGTGGTATATATAGGACATGCTAGTGATAATCAATAAAATAAGCTAAATCAGTAATTTGATAAAATGCAAGTTTCAAGATTTGTTATGTGGCATATGATGAATATTGCTATAAGAAAGGGGACACATGATGATGTATGATATGTTGATTCAAGTATATTTAATCAGCCATGTTGAATGGTTTGGAGAGAAATAGGATTATAAAATCTAGGTTATGTGCAAATGGGTAATGATTCATGCCACTCAATTTCACACATTAAAAAAGTTTTCCTTATCCTTGTATGATGGTTGGACAAAGGGTCTATCATTTGTGTTACATGTACCATCAATCACCAAAAAATTAGAATCTATTGGTCAAATGATAAAGCAAGGATTGCATGTTCAATTTAATACAAAAGATTTCTTTGTAGAAGACTTTAATGATGATGAGTGCAAGTTGGTCACAAAAGGAAGTAGAGTTGGTCGCACCTTAGATGTTGGAATCCCTACTATGAATGCTTTTATATGCTAAAGAAAAAGGAGTGGTTGTTTGCAGACATTGAAATATGGCACAAATGCATCGGAAATACAAATATGCAAAGGCTAGAATTAATATAGTCCAAAGGATTAGTTCCAGGGTTGCTTTCTTTTAGAGTTGCAAAATTTCGTAAAGTGTGTGAAGTATGTCAATTTGGTAAGCATGCAAGAAAACCTTTTTTGTATGATAGAGATATGAGGAGAAATATACTTGATGTTATGCATAGAGATGTTTGGAGGCTTATATAAAACATATCTATTGATCACAGGAAATATTTTGTCACATTTATTGATGATTATTCAAGAAAGATGTGGATATATTTTATGAAAAAAAAGATTAATGTATTTGAGTACTTCACAACTTTCAAGGCTATTGTTGAAACAAAAACAAGCTTGAAAGTAAGTGCTTGAGGTCAAATGGAAGGGGAGAGTACCTCTCTAATAAGTTCAATGGCTTCTTAAGGTCAAATGGAAGGGAAGAGTACCTCTCTAATAAGTTCAATGACTTCTTGAGGTCTCATGGAATAAAGATACACTTTACTTACATGTATATCTCACAACTGAGTGGGATTACAAAAAGAAAAAATAGACATATTGCAGAAGTTCTATGGGCATTGATAGCTAAAAGAAATATGTCAAAATATATTTGGTCTAAAGTTGTTCATACTATCATCTATATTATGAACAGAGCTCCCATAGCTACAGTTCATGGGATGACTCCAAAAGAATGCTTTACAAGCAAGAAGCCAGATGTGTCAAACTTGAAAAAAAACTTATTGTATTGTATATGTACATGTGTCAAATGAGCTACAAAAGAAGCTTGATCCAAAGGTTAAAAAGAAGTGTGATCCAAAGGTTTTAAAATGCATTTTTATTGGATGCTCTTTATGTAATAAATGAAGCTGAGAGGAGAGAGAAGAGCTGAAGAGAGAGAAAGAGAGCAAGAAGAAGATAAAGGAAGACTAGAAGAGGAGAGAGAAAGACAAAAAATAGGAGAGAAGGAAGAAGGAAGCCATGGAAGCTGGAGATGAAGGTGAAGAGTATGTTCTTGATAATAGCTGGTTGCCCTAATCTGAGACTCTTACACCTTATATACCCCAATCAGTGTGACTGGGTGTCTAACCCCCTAGTCGGTGTGTATCCCACATTTTTTAGCCTATGTAAGATGCACATGCCTGAGATTTAGATAAGTACAAAATTGTTCTAAAATAGTGTGCAGTCTACAAGCAGAGGGTGGTCAAATGGGGCATGACCGGCTACTCTTCGGGCCATGGGGCCTCTTGGAGGTAGGGGAATTCATTGACAATCGTTGCTGTGCACCAAGAAGCTTCTTCCAGGGTTAGACCTTGCCATTTGATGAGGTATTATTTAATGGATTTAGACCGTTAGTGCTTATCTCGCTACCCAATGATTGCCTCAAGGATATACTGAGTGATGACTTCTTCATCTATGGGGAAAGTTCTTCCACATAGTCCATTAAGGAGCCCGTGAAGGGTTTCAGATAACTGACATGAAACACATTGTGGATTTTGGTGGTAGGGGGAAGTTATAAGCGATAGGCCAAGTCGCTAACTCTCTTCAAAATCTGGTATGGGCCATAGAAGTGGTGGGCCAGCTTGTTATTGTTTCCCTCTTTGAGAGTCAAGTAGCAGGGCTTAGGCACTTTCAAAAGAACCAATTCCACTTCTTGGAATTCCAAATGCCTTATTTTCTCATCAGCATAGAGTTTTATGTGCGTTTGGGCCTTTTGAAGGTTCACCTTACATTGCTAAAGGAAGGCTTGCATGAGATCCAACTCAGCCTGCCTCCTCTGAGGGTTGATCTTATCATTAAATAAGACTTTGGGGAGGATAACCTTATTATATCCATATAAGGCCTCAAAAGGGAAAAGTCCAGTACTAGAGTGTGTGGAGTTATTATATGCAAACTCAGCCAAGGGAGCCACATATGTACATCATGGCAAAAGTGCCTCAAATATGTCTCAAGCCATTTGTTCATTCTTTCAATCTGGCCATTAGTTTGAGGGTGATATGTAGTGGATGGAGCAAGCCTGGTCCCCATGGAGGTGAAAACCATCTACCAAAAGTTTCTCATAAACTTTGCATCCCAATCATGGACTATGACTTGTAGTAAGCCATGAAACTTGAAGACATTTTCCATAAACTAAGTGGCCATCTGAGAGGTAGTGTATTGGGTCTTAGTCGGGATAAAGTGGGCAGCTTTGGTGAGGCAATCAACTATCACATAAATACTATTCCACCCTTTCTTGGTCGTGGGAAGGCCAGTGATAAAGTCCATTGTGATGTGAGTCCATTTCCCTAAAGGGATAGGGAGAGGCTGCAAGAGGCCACCAAGCATGTGGGTACTGTCCTTACTCTGTTGGCATGGAACACATTTGGTCACAAAGTCCTTGACATCCCTCTATAAGCCTTTCCAATGAAAGCTCTCGACAAGCCTGTCATATGTTTTGAAAACACCCAAGTGACCAGCAGTGGGGCAATAATGCATCTCTTCCATGATCTTCTGCATGAAGGGAAAGTGTGTGGGATGAAAATTTTGCCATGGGACCAAATAAGGTCATGCTTGAGCTAATATTGGGATTTTTTAGCCCATGACTCCATGCTATAATTTTTGGAATATGTGGCTGAAGTAATCATCTAACAAGTAAGCCTCTTAAAGCACTTCAACCTAGTCACTGTGCAATTCTAAGATAGAGAATACTCTGCATGCCCACATTTGAGAGTGAATCAGCCGCAATATTATCCTTGCCCTGAGTGTGCAAAATGTCAAAGTCAGTTTTGTAAGGTTGCCACCCATCGCCTTTGCTTAGGAGTCAAAGTGGACTGAGTCAAGAAGTATTAGAGGACTTGATGGTCACTTTTTACTTGGAACCAGCTACTATATAAATAGTGGTGTCATTTCTTGATGGCATGGAGGATGGCCAACATCTCCTCGTCATATACATTCATTTGCATCTCCTTCTCATCAAGCTTGTTGCTCTCGAATGCAATCAAACCATGCTTTTGTAACAATACTGCACCAATACCCCTACCACTGGCATCACAATGAATGGTAAACAGCTTAGAGAAGTCAGGGCAGACAAGGATGGAGGCGGAAGTAAGCACGTCCTTTAAATGTTTGAAGCTATGATCAGTAGTGGTATCCCAAAAATGACTCTTTTTTTAGAGATCGGTTAAAGGTGTTGCAATGGTGGCATAGGGCTTAATGAAGCATCTATATAATGAAGAGAGACCAAGGAAGCCACGCAAAGAAGTGGTGGTGAATGGAGTGGGCTAGTCCCTAACATATTGCGCCTTCTTTAGGTCAGACTCTATGCCATTTTTACTCACAATGTGTCCCAAGTACTCCACAGATGTATGCACGAAAGTGCATTTTCTCTCCTTAGCAAAGAGTCTATGCTCTCTCAATATGTCAAACACCCTTCTAACATGTGTTGAGTGCTCCTTGGACGACTTGCTGTAAATGAGGATGTCATCAAAGAAAACAAGCGCAAACTTAACAGAAAGGGTTGTAGGATTTTTTTCATGAGGCTTTGAAATGTAGCATGGGCATTAGTCAACTCAAAAGGCATCACTAGAAAATGATAAAGTCCATGATCAATCCTGAAGACCGTTTTGATCTCACGTCCTTCCCTCATACAAATCTTATGGTAGCTAGAGCGCAAGTCAATCTTAGTGAAAAACCATGCCCCTTGTAACTCATCCAGCAAATTGTCAATCCATAGGATGGGGTAGCGGTTCTTCACCGTGATTTTGTTCAAGTCTCTATAGTCGATGCACATGCAAAAGGAGCCATCTTTCTTCTTGACTAACAGGACAGGGGATGAATAGGGGGAAGAACTTGGTTCAATGAAACCCATCTCCAACAACTCCTTGACTTTCTTTACAACCTCTTCATGTTCACACTTGGAGAGTCTATAAGGACGCTTGTTTACTGGCTTGGAAGAATGGGGCTCTAAATCAAGTGGGTGGTCCACTTGCCTCTTAGGAGAAAGGGCTGTAAGCGTCTGAAATAGGTCACTTTATTCCTCAAGCAAGGCCTGCAAGGCTAAATCATTAGATATTACAGAGGGCTAATCGAAATTGTCCTTATTCAATTGCAAAACAAAGATTTGTGAGCATTTTTTAAACTCCCTTTTGAGTTGCTTTGCTGTAATGAGCTTAAAATCAGCAGGATCTTGAACTACCTCTAGATGGATGGGTTGTCTATGCATCATAAACTCCATGTAGAGCTGAGAGAAGTCCATAGCAATTCTTCCCCATTATTTAAACCAATCATAGCCCAAGATAACATCGATGAGACCCATATCTAGGGCAATTAGATCAACCAATGCCACATAATTTTCAGCCAAGCATAAGGGGACTGCACGACATACATGTGTGCTAATTTCTTCTTCTCCATTTTCTACTTGGACCTTCAAAGGGGTGGTGTAATGCCATAGGGGTGCATTTCAACCGATCAATGGCTAATTTATTGACAAAACTATGAGTGCTACCACTATCCACAAGGATGAAGACATGCTTTCCATGGATACTTCCTTGAATGCAAAGGGTGTTGGGGCTTCAGGAACCCATCCAAGCATCCAAGGAGATAGAGCAAAGAGAAGTGGTAGGTGGGGGGGATGTTAGATCAAGTATCCGTGATGGATCACTGCTTGGGTTGAAGGGAAACCCATCCTCCGGGTCATAGAACTGCTCGTAATCAACATCCTACATAGGCTCAGTCTGGTCGGTGGGTGTTGAGATGACAAGCTCAACACATGCAGACATTAATGATGGACCGCCTGGTTAGATGGGTCCACACGTCTACACTTAGCACGTCGGTGGTCATTATGACTCTCACATGGCCACTGACTCATTACTTATTATATTCAGGTTGTTACACCTATTTACAGCTGGCATAGTTATAGCGCCAGTTGACTAGTGTAGTTGGTTATGCATTGTTTGACTTAGTAGGCCACATTCCTTTATGTTGTATCTTATCTATACTTTGTGTATGTTGTAAGGTGTCTGGAAAAAGAAGAAGAAACCAGCAAGAAAACGTTTTGACCTCCATCTCTCTTCTTGTCTCTTGAGTGAGCTTCTCCTTGTGCATTCTGTGTGTGTTCGGTGCAGCATCTTGAGCAAGTCCCCCCACCACGCGATCCTTGACATGGAATCAGAGCCGCGCCACTGAGAGAGGCCAATTTCGAAGGCTGAAGTGAAGGAGAAGAAGCAAGGATCGAGCAAGCAAGCCATGGGTAAGAAGCTCTCCCATTCTTCCACTCTTTCTCTTGGACAGTGCCTGTGGAGGCACCAGAAGCAGGGCAGAGCAAAAATCTCAGATTGCTGTGAGATTTGGTGTGCGCGAAGAGCATTGTGTATTCTACAGATAAGCCCTTTTGACCCTACCCGCTACTATTTTGGCCATCCGAGATCATTTCAGGCCCTATTTTAGAGCCGCAAAGTTACGGACAGCAATTCGAGTTACCCTGCAATTTTAGCTGTGTCTGTCGTATACAGGTGCACAGGTTACAGATTTTAGATCTATAAGTTCAAAGGTGTTTATAGTGAATAATCACAAGATTTATCTACAAACCGGTTGCAGATTACATGTATTGTTGAGCAGATAGTGAAAAAGGCTGTCTGGTGTATTATTGTGCACTACAGGTCGAGGGTTGCAGAAGATTTGCTTGCTGTTTGGTATTAGTTTTGTAATAATGGTAGAGAACAATGGAAACCCCATCATTGAGAAGATCGAGAAGAACAACTACCCTTCATGGAAGTTCCGTGTCATGAACTTCCTTATTGGAAAATGCCTCTACGAGCTTGTGTCAAGTGAAGAAAAGAAGCCAAAGGTAAGTGATCCTCCAACTGCAGAAGAGACAAAGGCACGGAATGAATGGAATGCAAAAGACAAAAAGGTCATGTATTGGCTATCTACAGTAATTGACAATAATATGCTAGGACATATCAGAAATGCAGAGAATTCATATGCAGCTTGGACCATACTTGAAAGTATGTTTTCCGTAAATACAAAGGCACGAAAGATTCAACTCAAGCAAGAGTTGAATACATTGAAGAAAGGGAAGATGTCTATCAATGAGAATGCACTGAAGGTAAGGAGCATTGCAGATGCCTTGGCAACGATTGATGTAATGTCCGATGATGATGATGATTTGGTGTCGTCTACCTTGGGTGGACTTAACAATGAAAAGGCTTGGAAGTCTTTTGTAACTTCCGTATATGTCAGAAAGCCATTTCTAGATTTCGATGAGTTGGTCTCCCTTATGATCACTGAAGAGATCAACATGCAGAGTGAGACATCTGAAAGAAGTGGTGAATAGGTCCAAGCTTTCTATTCCACTTCAGGAAGGGGACGTGGCAAGTTCTCTTCAAGAGGTCGTGGTACAAGATGTGGTAGTGACAACCAGCAAAACAGATTGAATCAGCAATTTGGCGATATGCAGGTTTGAGGAGGTCGTGGTAACTTTAGAGGCAGGGGGAGCTTTAGAGGAAGAGGTGGATGGTAGAACAGAGGTTCTAACAACTCTGGTATTGTGTGTCACTACTGTGGCAAAACAGGTCATATTGCAGCCCAATGTTATGCTAAAAAAGATGATATTCGCAATGGTAAGTTGCAGCAAGGAAACTATGCATCATCTTCACGACAGAATGAAGACAAAAATGAACGTCTGTTTGTTATGCAGCATATGCTGAATGCTGTTACAGGAAAGGGAACACATGATGATGTTTGGTATGTTGATTCAGGTGCATCCAATCATATGACCAGCCATGTAGAATGGTTTGGAGAGATGCAAGATTTGCAAAATGCAAGTTATGTGTAGACGGGTGATGATTCATGCCACCCAATATCACACATTGAAAAAGTTTCCTTGTCCTTGCATGATGGTAAGATAAAGAGTCTTTCAGATGTATTATATGTGCCATCTATTACAAAGAACTTGGTGTCAGTCGGTCAAATGGTAGAGCAAGGGCTGCAAGTCAGATTTAATGCAAAGGGCTGCTTTGTAGAAGACTTCAATGACAAGTGCAGGTTAGTTGCAAAGGAAAGTAGAGTTGGACGTATGTTTATTCTGGATGCTGGAATTCCTACTATGAATGCTGCTATGTATGCTAAAGGAAAAGGTGTTGCTGCATATATTGAAATTTGGCACAAACGCATTGGACATGCAAATGTACAAAGGCTGAAATTAATGCAGTCCAAAGGGTTGGTTATTATAGGTTTGCCTACATTTAGAGTTGCAGAATTTCATAAGGTATGCAAAGCATGTTAGTTTGGTAAGCAGGCAAGACAACCCTTTTCACATAACACAGATGTAAGAAAAAATATCCTTGATGTTGTGTATACAGACATTTGGGGACCTACACAAAATGTATCTCTTGGAGGTAGTTCATACTTTGTCACATTCATTGATGATTGTTCTAGAAAGCTGTGGGTATATTGTATGAAGGAAAAGAGTGAAGCGTTTGAGCACTATAGAACTTTCAAGGCTACAATTGAAATAGAAACAGGCTTGAAAGTAAAGTGCTTGAGGTCAGATGGAGGAGGAGAGTATCTCTCGAATGAGTTCAGTGATTTTCTGAGGTCTCATAGGATAAAGAGACAATTCACATGCAGGTATACCCCACAGCAAAATGGGGTTGCAGAAAGGAAAAACAGGCATAGTGCAGAAGTTGCACGTGCCTCGATGGCTGAAAAGAATATTCCTAAGCATTTTTTGTGTGAGGCTATTCATACTGTTGTTCATATTATGAACAGAACTCCCACAACTACAGTTCATAGAATGACTCCTAAAGAATGCTTTACTAGCAAGAATCCTGATGTATCGCACTTGAAGGTATTTGGCTGTGCTGCATATGTTCATGTGCCAGATGAGCTACAGAAGAAGCTTGATCCAAAGGCAGAAAAATGTATCTTTATTGGATACTCTTTAGAGCAGAAAGGGTATCGTTGTTATAACCCTGTCACATGTAAGTTCAGAGTTAGCAAGGATGTCATCTTTGATGAAATGAGCAGTTGCTATGCATCTAGTGGTGATGCATTGGATGATGATGATGATCATGACACTAGTGTGTAGGCTGAAAAGAAAGAATCGCGAACTCTTAGTGGACCAGAGACATCATCTGGTAGTCCTTGGTCTGGGAGACTAAGGAGTAGCTCTACATCTTCAGGTGCATCTAGTAGCACTACAAGTAAAGACAAAGGAAAGAATAAAGTGTCATATGGCATTGATGCAGTTCTTGATGGAGACTCCAGTGGCTCAGAGAGCTTGGATGATCAGCTTGGCATTCCTTCTATCAAGACACCAGGTGTACAGAGAGCTCATAGTAATGTAAAGGTCCATTGAGTGATCCGGTGGTACGCAAATCTAGCAGGGTCAGATACCCTGTTAAAAGATTTGGTTTTGAAGGTTATGCAGCTCACCATTATGCTTATATGGTGAAACTAGTTGAGGATGTTGAGCCCACTTGTTTTGAGGATATTGTTGGTCATACTCATTGGGATGCAGCAATGGATGAGGAGATGGCTACATTAGAGGCCAATAAGACTTGGGATCTAGTATCATTGCCGAAGGGCAAGAAAGCTATTGGATGTAAGTGGGTTTATAAGATTAAGCACAATGCAGATGGTTCTATTAGTAGGTACAAAGCTAGACTGGTTGCAAAAGGCTATGCCCAGATATATGGCATAGATTATGATGAAACCTTTAGTCCAGTTTGCTAGGATGGCAACTATCAGATGTGTGATTGCTTTGGCACCAGGCTCAAGCAAGCACCTAGAGCATAGTCTGACAAGATCAGAGAGTATCTTGTCAATATTGACTTTTATGTTTCTAATGCTGATCACTCACTTTATGTGAGAAAGGGAGATGCAGGTTTGGTTGTCATAGTCATCTATGTGGATGACTTGATTATTACAGGTAATAGTGATAGTGGGATTGCTGAAGTCAATGACTTTTTGAAGAAGATGTTTGAGATGAAGGATTTAGGTGAGCTAAGGTACTTCCTTGGCATTGAGGTGATCAGATGTGATGATGGTATATGGCTGTCCCAAAGACAGTATGGCTTGGATATGTTGTCCAAGTATGGTATGGCAGCATGCAAACCACTTTCAGTCCCGTTGGAGCAAAATGTAAAGTTGAGTGCTAATGTTGGGGATGAGATAGAAGACCCTACTATGTTCAGGAGGATAGTGGGGAGTTTGATCTACATGACCATTACAATGCCAGACTTGAGCTACGCTATTGGTCTTGTGAGTCAGTTTATGCAAGTACCTAGAAAGCCACATTTGGATGCAGTCAGATGCATATTGAGATATGTGAAGTCCACATTACATTATGGACTTTTCTATGAGGTAGATACAGATGTACAGGTGTTTGGATACACATATGCAGATTAGGCTGGTAGTATGTCTGATAGAAGATCTACCAGTGGATACATGTTCTCTCTTGGTAGTACAGCAGTTGCTTGGAGCAGCAAAAAGCAATCTGCAGTTGCTTTGTCAAGTATAGAGGCTGAGTATAGAGGTGTTGTTGTTGCAGCATGTGAGGTAGTATGGCTACAAAAGTTATTGGCTGATTTAGATGTGCAGGTGGAAGGTCCAGTTGTCATTTATTGTGACAACATGAGCAGTATACAGTTGGCTAGGAACTCTGAGTTCCATGCCAGGACAAAACATATTGAGGTACACTACCACTTTATGAGAGAGAAGGTACTAGCAGGTGAGATTGACTTGATGTATGTCAGCACACAAGATCAGATAGCTAACATCTTCACGAAGGCATTGGGTACAAAGAAGCTTCAAAAGTTTCGAAGCTTACTTGGAGTTGCAGAGATGCAGTTGAGCTTGATGAGGGGGAGTGTTGAGATGACAAGCTCAACACATGCGGACATTAATGATGGACCACCTAGTTAGATGGATCCACACGTCTACACTTAGCACGCCGGTGGTCATTATGACTCTCACATGGCCACTAACTCATTACTTATTATATTCAGGTTGTTACACCTATTTACAGCTGGCATAGTTATAGCGCCAGTCGACTAGTGTAGTCGGTTATGCATTGTTTAACTTAGTAGGCCATTTTTCTTTATGTTGTATCTTATCTATACTTTGTGTACATTGTAAAGTGTGTGAAAGAAGAAGAAGAAACCAATAAGAAAACGTTTGGCCTCCATCTCTCTTATTGTCTCTTGAGTGAGCTTCTCCTTGTGCATTCTGCGTGTGTTCGGCGCAGCATCTTGAGCAAGTCCTCCCACCACGCGATTCTTGACAGTGGGCAGGTCATCCTCATCATTGTGCCAATCTTCAATGACATACATGCTATGAACCTTGACCTCGGCTATCTTATACGGGCATTTGGAGGCATGATCAGTAGTGTACTTATCTCCACATTTAAAGCATAACCCTTTTTCCTTTCATTCCTTAGGCTCAGAAGTGGCTAAATTTGAGAGATTAAGATCAGATTGATATACCACTTCAATGCTTGGGGAGACTGTTGAAGCATAGCTCATCATGATGCATGTTTGCTCTATTAATCAAGTCCAAATTGGTTGGGGTATTCATGGAAGAAGACTTCAGCATTCGAATGCTCCCAATGATGATGATGGCTCGTGTGATTGTTTCCAAGCTTGAGCTTCAAGGAATGAAAGCTTCAAGTGAAGCTTTCATGGCTGCCCAAAAAACTCCCATGCATGATGAGCTCCATGTCTTCAATCCGAGTAAGAGAAGTCATTCACAGGCTGAAGGGCTTGTGGCCCTCAAGATCAGAGATAGCTTCATTTGAAGAATCCATGGTTGCCCAAACTGTCCCAAACCAACTGTTGTCCATCTTGGAGGTTGATTCCGGAGGGCAAAGAGTGTCAAGAAGGAGGTAAGAATGATGAGCAAGTGTCTATAGTGGCATAGGGCAGTAGGGGGCAGGCAAAGCAAGGAACAGTAGCGTAAAAGGCACCGCAAATTGCGGGATGTTCCCTAGGCCCTCTCTTGGGCTATGACCCTTCACAAGGGTATCACCCTTGGTCACGAGCAAGAAGGAAAGACCCCTGGGGCTTCAGCAGGGCACTTCCAAGGCTGCTCTTGAGAAAAGGAAGGATTCTTCTATACTGTGTGGCTATGGCAATTTGCATGGGAGGAGAGAGAAAGGGGCTGAAGCAAAAAGTAACTGAGTTTTTGTCCTCCTCTAACCCTGAGACTCCAAACTTGGCCTGGAACCCTTAAAATTTTCATGAAAAGAAGTGACGGCCTACTATTTTAACTGTTTTACCTCTAGATATATTTGAGTCTCCAACCATAGCTCCTGCTTGCTCCAAAAAGCTAAAGTTAACTGCAATCCTTCGTGTTGTACCTGTACCTATAAGCTAAGTAACTAGAGTTTTTGGGATTTGAAAAGGAAGAAAGGGGAAAGGAGAAAATGACCAAAGCATGAAGCTCTGATACCGCTTGTAATGAATGAAGCTGAGAGGGGAGAGAAGGAGAGTTGAAGAGAGAAAAAGAGCAAGAAGAAGAGAAAGGAAAACTAGAAGAGGAGAGAGAAAGATAGAAAAGAGGAGAGAAGAAAGGAGGAAGCCATGGAAGCTGGAGATGAAGGTGAAGAGTATATTCTTGATAATAACTAGTTGCCCTAATTTGGGACTCTTACACCTTATATACCCTAGGTCAGTGTGACTGGGTGTCTGACCCCTAGTCAGTGTGTATCCTACTTATTACACTTTATAGTAGAAAGGATATCATTATTATAACCCTGTCACAAGTGAGTTCAAAGTAAGCTGGATATTATTTTAAATGAGATGAGCAGTTGGTATACATCTAGTGGTAATGCACTGGATAATGATGATGATCATGATAGTTATGTATAGAAAGAAAAGAAATAATCACAAAGCCTTAGTGGACTAGAAACATCATCTGGTACTACATCTATAGTTAGCCCTTGGTCTACGCCCTTGGTCTAAGAAACTAAGTAGCTCCACATCTTCAGGTGCATCTATAAGTGTTGCAAGTAAAGACAAAGAGAAGAATAAGTATCGGATGGTAATGATGCATCTACTAGGCATTTGGGGTTTGATGGAGATTCCAGCAATTCAGAGAGTTGGCATAATGAGCTTGGTATTCCTTCACTCAAGACACCATGTGTATAGAGGGCACATGGTAATGTAAAGACTCCACTAAGTGATCCAATGTTACGCAAGTCTAGCAAGGTCAAATACCCTATTAAAAGATTTGGTTTTGAGGATTATGCGACTCACCGTTATGTTTATATGGTAAAGATGGTTGAGGATGTTAAGCCCACTTGCTTAGAGGATGCTATTAGTCATTACTTATTGGGATGTAGCAATGGATGAGGAGATGGCTACATTAGAAGCCAATAAGGCTTGGGATCTAATACCATTTCCTAAGGGCAATAAAGCTATTGGCTGTAAGTAGGTCTACAAAATTAAGCATAATACAGATGGCTCTATTAGTAGATATAAGTCTAGGTTGACTACAAAAGGCTATGCTCAAACATATGGCATAGATTATGAAGAGACGTTCAATCCAATTGCTAGAAATGACAACTATTAGATGTGTGATTGCTTTGGTAGAATCCAAAGATTGGAGGTTGTAGCAAACGAATGTCAAGAATGCCTTCTTGCATGGTGAATTGTAAGAAGAGGTGTATATGGAGCATCCATCAGGTTATGAAGATTTAAAGTGTCCCATATATGTATGAAAATTAAAGAATGTCCTCTATGGGCTAAAGTAAGCACCTAGAGCATGGTCTGACAAGATTACATAGTATCTAGTCAACATTAGCTTTTACGTTTCTAATGTTGATCACTCACTTTATGCGAGAAAGGGAGATGCAAGCTTGGTCATCATAGTTATCTATGTGAATGACTTGATTATTACATGTAACAAGGATAGTGAGTTGTTGAAGTCAAGGAACTTTTAAAGAAGAAGCTTGAAATGAAATATTTAAGTGAGTTGAGGTACTTTCTTGGTATTGAGATGATCAGATGTGATGATGGTATAGGGTTGTCCTAAAGTTAGTATGACTTGGATATGTTGTCCAAGTATAGTACAACAACATATAAGCCTCTTTGAATACCATTGGAGCCAAATGTGAAGTTGAGTACTGATATTGGGGATGAGATAGAAGATCCTACTATGTTCAATAGGATAGTAGGGAGTCTCATTTACATGACTATCACAAGGCCAGACTTGAGTTGTGTTGTTGGCCCGTCAATTAGTTTATGCATATGCTTTGAAAGCCTCATTTGGATGTAGTTAGATGCATATTGAGGTATGTGAAGTTCAATTTCCATTTTGGATTTTTTTATGGGACCGATAAGGATATACATGTGTTTGGATGCACAAATATAGATTGGATTGGTAGCATGTCTAACAGAAGATCTACCAGCAAATTCATGTTTTTCCTTAGTAGCATAGCAGTTACGTGGAGTAGTAAAAAGCAACCTACAATTGCTTTATCGAGTACAAAGGGTAAGTATAGAGGTATTGATATGGTAGCATGTGAGGTGGTATGACTACAAAAGTAATTAGATGATTTGGATATGCAGGGAGATGGTCCAGTTGTCATTCACTGTCACAACATGAGCAACATATAGTTAGCTAGGAACCCAATGTTCCATGCTAGGAAAAACACATTGAGGTGCGTTCCCCCTCTATAAAAGAGAAGGTACTTGCAGGAGAGGTTGACTTGATATATATCAATACACAAGATCAAATAGCTGGCATTTTCACAAAGGTGACAAGCTTTGAATTTTTCAAAGCTTACTTGGAGTTACAGAGATACAGTTGAGCTTGAGGGGGAGTATTGAGATGGCAAGCTCAACATGTGCTGACATTAATGATGGACTACCTGGCTAGATGGGTCCATACGTCTACACTTAGCATATCAATAGTCATTGTGATCCTCACATGGCCACTGACTTATCACTTATTTTATTTAGTTTATTGCACCTACCTACAATTGGTATAGTTATAGCGCCAGTCGATTAGTATAGTCAATTATGCACTATTTGACTTAGTAGGCCACTTTTCTTTATGTTATATTTTATGTATACTTTGTGTACATTGTATTGTGTGAAAGAAGAAGAAGAAACCAACAAGAAAAAGTTTTGGTCTCTATATCTCTTTTTGTATTCTTGAGTGAGCTTCCTCTTGTGTGTATGGTGTATGTTTGGCGCAACAATTGAAGCAAGTCTCCCCACCACACGAGTTCTGGCACTCTTTGCCTTCATCCAACTAATTGATATTTTATATGCTATGTCATAGGTTAGGCATAATTGTTTATGGTATTTTTGAATCTTAACATTGCCTAATGAATTTCATAACTTCTCATCAATTTTCTCAATAGTTACTTCTTATCTAAAGGGAAGCTTCATTGTGCATATATAATTGACATGTAACTTCAATAGCTTGTCAAATATGTGCATGAGGCAATCCAAAGTGCAAAAATTGACATTATCAATGCCGATTGGAAATGTCTTTCCAATTTGTATCAAGACGTGATCTATTTGGTGACACATTCTATTGTAGGCAAGTGCTTCTCCATTTTGAGTGACATGATCTAATGTCTTAGAACAGTTGTTTACTTTCATCTAAAATGGACAAGGAAGTGATGCTAATGTTGTAGTGTCACAATTAAATATACACTCAAGTGTCTTAAGATCACCGCCCAAGTGCCAATTGACATGGAATTCTCTGACTACTTCCATCTAGAGCTTCTCACCACCTACTTGCCTCGAAATTATAGCCAAATATGGAGTTCATTGGAAGATCCAAGAGCAAGCATAGTGGGTCTTCTTGGACACTCTAGCTACTGCTAGCCATCAAATTTCCTTTTTTGACTACAAACTAAATGAAGAGATAAACATGCTATCTTTTGCATAGACCATTACATAGTTCATCAATGTAAGACCCACTCTCTCCAACTTGCATCTCTTCATGATTTGGTATTCTTCAAGCTTAATAACAAACCCCAAAGCTGAAATAGCACATGGCAAGTATAGCTAGCACAGACTTACTAAAAATAAGTGTATCATATTAAATTGTTAATGTTATATTACAACAAGTTAATACCTTCTGAGCATTGCATCTTATAGTAATGAGCCATGGTGCATTGCAACTTAACCAAGTCAATAAAAGCATTGCATCTTGTAGAAATGATCCATTGTACATCACAACTGAACCAAGTCAATAAAAGTATTATTAAACTCATCCTATTCATGATAAATTATCTTTTTGGCTTTAGTTCCTTCCACTTCCAATTTTTCTCTTATTTTAAAACTTGTCCTATTGAATTAGCAAATGGATATATTGCACGCTCATCTTATAGCTCTAAGTTCAAATGAAAATGTAAAATCTTATTAGTTATTTTACTATGAGCCAATGTGTTCACTATCATACTATATATGGCCTCATAGCCTTATCACCTAACCTCACTTGTAATATTTGTGTTTCAAAAATGCCTTTAGAAGCTTGAACTATTGAGCCTCACCTTGGCCTTCACAACATCATCAAAAAAGTTCCTAAAAAAGAAACGCAGATAGCATCAAGGGATATAGTAAATCAACATAGTCTACAAATGTGATATTACTAATCTCAATGCTTGCACATGTCTCTTTTGTGCTTCACCGCTCATTGATAGCAATAACAATGGTCGTAGTCAACGTTTTCTTTCCTTGTAGCCCATGAGAGTTTGTTATGTATTTGTAACTTTGCTTCTAGAATGTCCTTATCTTTCTCCACTTGCTCAAGAGTTTCTTTCAATGATAGATTCTCCTACTCCAAAAATGATCTTTGTGCCTTCTTTGTCTTTACTTGTTCCTTGTGTTGGAGACTATCTTTGTGTTGCTTCAATTCTTCTTGTAACTTAAGCACCTTATTTTCGTGGTCATGCAAGCTTTTTTCAATCCATTCAAAGAACCTTGTGACTTCAAGAAAGATTGATGTGAGCATTATTTAACATTGATTGGTAATATTGATACATGTAAACATTATCACCTAAGCATTGGCAATAACCTAATAAACCTTGTTCATCATTCCCAATGTAAGTGAGCAACAAAGATACATAATTAAATGGAGGATTTAGGCTAGTATTGGGTTTATTCGAATACAATGAACCCTCAACCCAATGATCAATATTTTTATTTCCCATTGCATAATATTGGAAAGGTGTTGTAGCTAAGCTACACTTACTGTAAGAAGTCTTTGTCATAACATAGTCCTCATCCACACGAACATGCAAATCCACTTTCCTCTTACAATTGCTTATGTCCCTAAGTGATTTCATTAGGAAATGTAAGGTAAGAGAGGAACTTATATAGATTGATTTTTGTAGTGTAATATTGGTTCAAAAAGTCTACATGGCAAAATAGAGCATGAAAAATACTTTGATGAATATACAATATGATTAGGCACCTTTAGAGATTGAAAATACTAACTTTTTTAAAGAGAGGAGTTAATTTTTAGTTCCAAAATTAGCCCTTCTACATGTGTGGCACTCGTGAGAAGTAGTAGAGTACAAAGTGATTCTGTAACTATCTTTGGAGGGTCCCACGTACCATGTGTGGAATTTTAAAAAGATAATTTGATTCGGATGCATTTTAGTGCATAAAAATGGATATTTAAACTTACAAAATGATGGGTACCTTTTGAGATAAAGAAATCCTTTCTTTATGTAAAAATAACACATTAATTTTGGGGGGTGGATCAATCTAGCTTTGCTTGTGTGGCACTTTTAGAAGAGTGGTCGACGATCCCATCTTGGACGATGAAAAGAGTTATTACCTAGGTGAAAAGAAATTGATGTCCCTTTCTTTTGGGGTGGGATCCACCACAAAAAGCACAATAGATCCCAGGAATGTAGGGAGTCCAATGATGACCACACTCAAGGGACTAATCCAAGTTTAAGGTTTCCTAATCAATTCTTTACATTGCTCTTTTAGAGTCCATATTTTCCCTGATATTAGACGAATAGACATCTATAAAATAAATGAATTCTATCATAATTAAATCTGATAGCAAATGTGAGAAAATATCAACATTAAGGATCAAATACTTACAATTAGATCTGTGCATTAAAAGGTTTGACATGACTCTCTCTACATAAACACCTCATACTACTACCTATTTTACACTATTCTTACTTGCTCTTAGTCTAAAGTCTTTAATTATGCCCTTCCAAGTAGAGATGAATAAGCTCTTGTGCCTTTCAATTTTCTTGCATCTTACATACTACATTGTGATCCAACTACCTTTGCTAATGATTGCAGGAATTCAATTTCCATCATTTTAAAATAAATTAGACACTAATATGGATGTGATCTAAAAGCCTAGGTACCCTATTGAAGGTCCAATTTTTGTATCTATGGCTAAGAGAGAGGGAGAGATAGGAACAAGCCAAACTAGGAGGGAAAAATATTAAAGTTTGGCGTGCCAAGCTTTTCTGAGATTTGTAGTTAGCATCAATCATGATTATCATGCAATTAATGTAAAGTGAACAAGACCCTATGCCATTAATATAAGGGTGTGAGCTGGTTCTAGTTGGGGATCTTTCAAGCTTAGCAAAGTGAAAGTACGAAGTATTGTTGCATAATGCTCAAGAGGGAAATGACACTTCCTCTTCCTTGATACAAACATGCAGCTGGTTCTAGTTGGGGATCTTTCAAGCTTAGCAGAGTGAAAATACGAAGTATTGTTGCATAATGCTCAAGAGGGAAATGACACTTCCTCTTCCTTGATACAAACATGCTTAGATGTCTAAAGGTTGCTTAATGACGCAATAGAAATCTCACCCAAGGTATTGCTTGCTAACAATAGATTGGCACAATAACTTTTATGATCAATATACTAAGCACTATGAGATGTTTCCAACTAAGTATGGTTGTTACCCCATTGATCTCAACATTGTATATATACTACTATTTTGAAATACATGCTAACATAGTTTTGTGATTGCAATAAAAGTGTATGTTGCTCAGTTGATTTTTGTCACATGTATTTGCATTTATGGATACCTTATGTCACACATGCATGCAATTGAGGTCAATCGCCATTTTTCAAGAGGGATATGCCACACGAAAGTGAATTTTTAATATTTTAATTTGCATGTGAGAATAAATTTATTGTCATAAATTTTACATATGAATATCCCTACCTTGTTGGGCATTTTGGACATAAAATATGTTGTGATGACTTAGGCAAGTCCATCACAAAGATTAAATTGAAAAAGAGCTAAGCATCAATTAATTATTTGATGTATAAGTTTTAAGTGCACATTTAAGATTTTGGGATATTGTGTCTTGGTGCCAAAAGTTTCATTAAAATATTAAATTTAGGCCCTCAACATTCCAATTTAATATTGTTATGTGAAAGTATCCTTTTGGAAAGGATAATAACTTTTTGTAAAATCTAAGAGAAATGGGGGAAAGCTAATGCACAAGTTTCTAATCCATGATGAGACCATTTTGTTGGCCCTAGCAATGAGAAAAGGATCACATGCATGGGAGCCATCATGGTAGCTACGAAAGTAGCTGTGGCTTCATAGATAGCACCATGGGGAAAATTTGTCTTCCCAAATTTTGCAAGCAAGCAAGGAAAGATTGATTCTCTTTAGTGATGGCTCTAAGACCTCTCTCTATTTCTCACCAATGAGATTACAAAGCCATGCTATGATCTCCTTTTCTAGACATGGTTCAAGGCTAGCATTATGCAAGGTTGGATAGTGGCATCATGAGCTAGGAAAAGCTCTATGAAACTTTGAGCAGCCTCCTTTCATTGTCTAGGCTTCGTGCAAGCTATGGACCACTCTCTATCCACCCGAGTTAACAAAGAAGTTTGCAACAACTCATTCGAACTATGTATAGGTGCTTTTTCATGGCTTATACAAATGTTGATGCCCTTTTTATTTTTGTGAGCAAGCACTAAAGAACTAGATGTTGTTTGGAATTGTTGTAGTCTAAAAACTAGGGTTTATAGAAAAGCTACACCCAACCCAAGCCAAACAATAGATTCTTCATGTACACTTATTTACACTCCCCACAAATTATAGAAATATTGTGAGAGTTGCCAATGTTTGGGGCCAATCTATGTTTGTGTTTGAATATGAACACTATAGTTCCGCTCCCTCTTGTGTTACTAGATTTTGTTGAGATGAGGAGATACACTGGAGATTTTGCAAAACCTCTTTGTAACGTGCGATGTTGGTACAATTGAGGTAACAACTATCATGAATGCCAAGTCTTTGACCCAAAAAGAGAAAGTGGCCCCACTAATCATGCTTTGGGCCATGCGATGTGGATGATCGAAAAGGACGCTTTTCGCTTTCGGTGGTATGGCTTTGTCATGGCTCTTTGTGAGGTTGGTGGTCTTGCAGCGACTTGGGCATTGAGCACTTTCGTACAAAGACCTGTGTCGTCCTGCATCCATTTGACATTTCGTGAGAGTATATACAAGAAGCAAAGTCTCCACTAGAGATCAAAAGCTTGGATTGTGAGATACTGTGTGTGTGTGTGTGTGCGTGCAACGCGCGCATGCGCACGCGCGCGCGCGCGCGCGTGTGTGTGTGTGTGTGTGTGTTAGGAGTGGAGGTTGAGGGATATACATATGTACACACATGCATGCCTACATTGTATGTCTCTCTTAGTTAAAAGAGGCATCACCCTATAGGGGATTACACACTTCTAATTGTGCAGCTTCTCCCTCCTCAGAATTGTCACTTTGCTTGCTTGATTGCCCTCTCCTACATCAAGCAAGACCTCCACTACATGCTTTCTTAATCAAACCACTAAGCTGTTTAAACCTACCCTCTCCTTACCACTATGCTTTGGGGTAAGAAGATACAACACATCAATGATCACAAACTCCTCTATATCCAATTGAAAGTGTTCATATGGCAGAGAGCTCCCACAACATTATGCTTTGGGATAAGAAGATGCAACGCATTGATGATCAAAACCTTCTCTATGTCCAATACTACCATGGTCCCACACACATTATGCACTTCACATGGCAATTCGGCTCCTTATTCTAGAATCACGGTTTGCTCAACTCTTAACAACATTCTCGAAAATTATCCACAAAGCATATGTCTGGTCTATCCAAAGCGAAACCACTGGAAGGCTGCCTATTAATAGACAGCTGCGTCAACACACATCTAGTTCCCCACAGGGGACTTGCCAGTCAAGTGCAACCGGTAGCTGCCAATTTAAATCATATTTAGAACCTTATGTCAGCCCATCAATATCCCCTGCAACCATATGCCTATAGAAGCTCCTCTTAGTTCTCCCTCTCCTCTCACAATGACACGATTGAACGCACACTTGTTCTGCAGCTTCAGGTTTTTATTTTTTTTTTATTACTGACTTCTGGGCATTGGTGTAGGCTTGAAGGCTTCTGAATGGTCAATGGTTTGTTGCCAAATGGCTTAACAAGCGAACATTGCTATTTGATGGTGGGCTAACCAAGTAATCGAACCTCTTTATAAATGACCTTAGGGCCATTGCTATCAATAGGTACGAATCTAATAGCATTTAAATTTTGTTAAGGTTTGACCTTTTCGTTTCTTTTGCTATAAAAGTGCCTGTGGTACCAGTTCATACTTGGTTATTTGAGGCTTATGTAGAGGCACTTACAGCTGGATCTGTACAACAAAAATCTTTACTTCCACGATCATACAACTATGATTTGCTCTGCACCGATTCTTCACAGTTCCATACATTCATAGCGTCAACCACTACTACATGGACTCCTCATGCAGCTCGCCCACAATACCACCCATGCATCCAACACAGCATTCAAGTCCACATAGCAGCACCTGCCCTGCACATTACAACACATCAATTCACCCCCTAATAATCAAATTTCACCAAAAACAGCACTAGTTAGTCTCACAAAAAAGTGTATAAGCACAAAGCCGCACCACGGAAGTAAAACAGGAGTAAAAATGGGAGCTTAGGTGAGTACAAATGGGAGCTTAGAATCTTTCATGCTCTCGTTAACAGTATCACAGAAAGAGTTCTATGTATCTTGTTTTATCTTTTGGATCTGGATGTGGTTGTGGAGCTCTTATAGGATACACGTTGACTTGTGTCATACAAATTTTTATTCCGCAACATGGGTGAACAATCTTGCCTGTTCTCAACATATCCTTCAGCTCAAGCAGTTAGCAGGAATGTCATTTAGCAGAGCTCGGATCCCAGAAGCTTTAAACCACAAAGCACATGCAGCTGTGACAGTCTGGCATGTACAGTCTCAACTTCTAGACTTGCTGCCACTTAGGAGTTACATTAGAGTAGACTTGGCAATGCCCTCCCGCCGAAGGCATTTCCAACTGATTATACGTCCATTTTCCAAATCAGTGCCCAATATATAACGTTCAAAATATCTGAAAGCTCAGACCAGTTTCAGGCCAGTACTACCCACCCGCCAACCGGAGGAATAATATGCCAGCAACTGTAGATTAAAAACCACAACAACTAGCACACACAACTCGTAAATACTTCAGTCACTTTCAACAAGGCAAATAACATGCCAAAGAACCGTTACAAAGTTAAAAGGAGAAGCTATACTTTAGGAGCCAGCATTCGACCTTAAGTTAGATAAAACTCATGAACCCTTCAAAACGAACTACCAAGGTCTGTAACAAAGAACCCGGAATACAGAATTGCAGCACATAAATGATCCACAATATACTTTACAGGTGGATGTTACAATGAGTCAAAATACACTACCAAAAATGAACTCTTGAACTTGTGTTTTACAGCCTGGTTGCGGACTGTTCAGAAAAAATGCAGCAGGAAAGAATCCTCATACAAAAGAACTCACACCAAAATAAGACTCAAAACTAATACAAATCATCTAAAGACTCGTTTACAAATGTGAATGTCTTCCCGCATTCTTATTGGACTGGTCCTGATCCAGAAACCTGTTTTTGTATGTCTTTCAACCTCTCTGTAAGCTCCTGAAAACTTGGGCGGAGCCTTGGATCACTGTAAGAAGCATCCAAACAACAGAGTAAAGCACAATACCTAAGCTTAAGAGACTAATACTCCTCATCTTGTTTTAACTCTGGTGTTTACCTGTTCCAGCAATCATTTATCAATGCTTCCCATTGAGGATCTAATCCTTCTGGAATTTCTAATCTGTGATTCATGAATCCCACAGCACCAACCACCTACAAAAGAGAGAGTGTTGCAGTCAAAACATTCATTCATGCAAATAATCAAACTCCGTTCCATAAACTCCCTTCATAGGCAGCTGGCTTCCATTCGTGGAAATGACTTTGGCAAGTAGGAACAAGCAGTTATATAATGGTTTATTTTTACAAGCAGTTGGCAATCTAAAAGTATGATGCAAACTATTACAGAACAAAACTCCATAAAAATGTTAGACAGATAAGACAATGAGAAACGGTGTATTGAATCCCTTGAAATGGGACACATGAGCCAGGTATTTTTATCTTTTTGCCTTAATGATACAAATTCTGCAAAAATTTGCATCATCGTCACCAAAACTACCAGCACTAAACATGTTGGTATTGACACAGCCTAACCAAAGCCAATAAATATTACCTGCATAGGGTTCAAACCAGTCCAGGGGATTCCTTGTGTAGCCAGCTCCCATAGAATAACCCCAAAACTATAAACATCTGACCTGAGCAGATAATAAATTTTCAGTCAACTTGTTTCTATTATTTTTGAAAAAGGTTTGCATTTTGTGAGTTACAAGTCTTACTTTTCATTAGATGGTTCATTGCGCAGAACCTCAGGAGCCATCCACTGTGGCTGCACAAAGGTAACACACACACCTCAGCTTTTCCTGGCACTGAGAATGGTAGGGCTGCAAAAATATCTTGGCACAACAAAGACAACAAAAATCGAATGTTTCAAAAAAACTCTTGTGCCTGATTTTACCGTGCCTCTCCCAGACGTTGTCCTTAGAAAGGTTGCATGTTTCAACCTTGAAAGGCCAAAGTCTCCAACCTAAAATAAGGAAGCAGAATATCCATTCCCATAAACGAACATTCTCATAAAGGCTGATATATGCACATATGCATGGCCTTAACCCATAAGCAAATACTCTCACAAAGGCCAGTGTATGCATGGCATTAACAAACAGTGCCCTGGCTCATTAGGCTTGGATAGTGGATTCCAATACCGTAAGTAGAATTAAGCTACCATGGTTGATATAAGCATCAACTTAAAAGAAACATAGCATGTACATTTCAAATCCTCTGGAATCACTTTAGAAGTAGAATGACTTACTTTAACAGTCCAGTTCTTGTCTACTAAAAGATTTGAAGACTTCAGATCCCTATGCACAATTGGGGGATTCAAGTGATGAAGATAATTCATGCCACGAGCCTACACAATAAGAAATCACACTTGGAAACTAAGCATCATACACAACTTATATAATAGAAAGAGACTAATCAAACACAAAATTCATGTTAAGACAAGATCCAGCCTCTGTTCTAAACATGCTAGTACTCCTCACAAGGTAAGCTACATACAATGTCTAAAGCCATCCGTGTTCTCCGCTTCCAGTCCAACCCTTGGGTGCTCCTATGTAATAATCGAAACAGACTTCCCCTGCAGTGGAACATCATATAATTGGCAACATGTCGAACTCATAATTTGTCTATGCAATTTCCTCATCCATTAGCAAACCCAGACACTCATTGTTTAAGCAGAAGGCTGAAGCACCGTGGAAGAAACTCTGTCACAATCGATAGATGTTCAGGGGAGGTAACAGCAGCCATAAAAAGCACAACATTGGGATGCCTCAATCTCTTCATAATAGCAACCTGCCGCAGCATAAAAGTTCGAAGCTGGTTAATTTAGAAACATACAGCCAGCTGCCAGACTATGGCCAAAACCAGGGGATAGAAAACATGAAACATTTTTGGATTTTCAATACTCAATAGTAACAGCACCTTATACTTGATTAAATCAGCTGTTACCACATTGTCTTTTTTAAGACTTAATGCTTGCATTACAATTATGCATATATAACACCTCTTATACAATATAGCAGCCAAGATTTTAACATCGGTCCTTCACAACCAATAAAGATTGTATACCTCTTTTCTAAAATCCTCCAAAAGGTCTAATGAATACTCTTGCTCAGTGAAGACTTTGATGGCCACATCCTGTCGATCAAAGTTCCCAAAATAATACTGAGTGCAAAGTTCAGAAAAAAGCCAAGTAAGAGAAGAAAACGAGACTTGATTTCAGTGGAGAAGGAAGAGGTTCCTTACTGAGCCAACCCAATAACCATGATACACTGTTCCACATGACCCTGTAAGAAACACGGCACTATAGTCAATTGATTTCGTTGATGCAAAGTTCTTGTGGCACACTCGATTTAAAATTACTTGCCACACCTTTTCTTTTCAGAAGCATATTGTCTTTGAGAAGCACACAAATTTTTTTAATATGATTTTAACCTCAACCATGTGGCTGTGCATAATAGCTACAACAGAATAGTTTTGATATAGTGTGATCTATAATTCTGACAAGGTGGTCTAAAGAAAATTTAGTTGTCTACTTCCTTGCAATAAAAAAGAGGCAAAACTTGCCAGCCATAAGAAGATTAGTTAGTAAATCACCTTCACAATTTGCATATCATTCATTACAGTGCAATAGTTTCATGTGTTAGATCTGTATTCCCTCTCAAACAACACACAAAAAATACCAAGGAAAGTAAATTAATTCATTGATACATTATGACCCTATGAGCTATGCAAAGCTCTAAAACCATGTGAGGATACACCAAGACATGACCATGGACTAACACAATGAACTCAGACAAGAATGCAAATGAAGAAAAGGAGAATCGATGAATGCAAGAACCTCAACAAATAAACTGATGTTGCATGTGATGTGACAGATGCAAAAGGAGTGGAAGGCTGTCCAATAGCCACTCATGGAAACAGGCGCAAAGAGAGAGAGAGAGAGAGAGAGAGAGAGAGAGAGAGAGAGATGTTCTCCATGATAGATTTGGAGTGCAAGCAAGCCACCAAGCTCAATCACTCTAAGCAGTCCAAATCCATCCAGCTAATCCTGAGGCTGTTAGGCAGTACTGATGATGGCAGTAGCAGTGGAAATGCAGCTGTCTGGGGGCAATCAAAGGAGCAGTGGCTGCATCAAAGGCTATACAACAGGGGCAGCCAGTAAATGCAGTGGCTAAAGGGCAATCAGATGCCAGACACTGTCAGAGTGCAGCATATGTGGAAGCATATGACCGGTGTTGGGGGGTTCGAAAGGTCTAGGCCTAAATCCATTGGGGATCAAGGAAAAGAGAAGACTGATGGAAGAAAGAAATACTGGAACAAGCTCAAATTGAAGCGAACAGAATTGATCGACAAGCCAACGTGGGCAGAATTGCGAACATCCTCTATGACTAGCCAAAAATGCTGCTTTTTTGCAAACACACCACTTTTTTAATATTTTTCAGCTTGGAAGACTTGCACCTCTCAAAATAAATCCTGGCAACTCTGTTAACAGTCTCTAACACTTAATTTTGGTCACTTACATGTCCAGCATATGAACTGGTACTTTACACTATGTCATTCACTGACTTACTCTTGACAGGTCACAAAAATCACTAAATAACTCATCCCAGAGACACACTGAAATCCTGTAACATTGAAAAACCTATTTGTTTTCATGAATCTGCAATAGACAAATGCTGAAATGAAGGAGGCAGATGTATACACAGGCTGTCGAATGTATCTCAGCAAGCCAATCTCTCTAACCGCCTGAAAAGACAAATAATGACTAAGGCAAGCTGCCTATAAATAAGCATTAAAAATAATAATTAAATAATCAAGTCAACCAGTAAAAACTGGCTGCCACAAGGCAACCTGCACAGTGTCCTCATCAGTCCACATAATCCATCAAAACAACCTCCAAGGGTGCTTGGCTGTACATGACACCTTGCTGAGAATCGCATCTCTATGCTACTTGCTACAAATGCAAGACACACACAGCAGGTAGCTCACCCCAATCTCTGGCAATCCACGCACAAGCTAACCATGAGTCACCTTCTGAAGGTACTCGTAGTTGAGGTGACCAAACCGAGCATGCCATAGCTCAATCAGAGTTTGAGAAGAGAGAAGAAGAAAAGTAAAGGCTAATGAAGTCTACATCTTGTAGACTCCATTTTCCTCATGACCTGCGTAAAGAACCTATCGAGAATCTCCATCAAGAACTCGAAAAGAGTCCTTATCAAACTCAACCATGAGACCAAGAGCACAAATCTTGCTCACTAAAAGATGATATCCCAAACCCAGTACATAGAGAACTTCTAATGTGTGGGAACCACCTTGCCCGTCCAAAATCAACTGTATATCCCCTTTGCCTTTGATAGAGGCCGAAGAGCTATCACCTATGAGAATTTGCCCATGCAACGCATACAGGCAATACTATCTGTAGAAGGAGTCACGAGGCAAGAAGCACCACTATCCACAATCCACTCACGAGGCTGAGCAGCCATCATTGATGCATCAAATAGTGTCAAAGGAGCATCCTCAATCACCTCCAAATGGAAGAAGGCAACTAATAAAGGAGCAGCAACTGCTCGAGTCCTTTGTAGATTTCTCCTTCCTGGTGTCATCCTTTATCCTTGTCAAAGCAATTCTTTTCCCAATGACCTATCTTGCCACAAATGTGACAAGTAGACTCCTTGGATTTCTCTTCCTTGGTCTTCTTGTCCTTCTTGTTGTTGTTATTTTTCCCCTTCTATTGAGAAGACATTAACGCCTTCGACTTAGGAGCATTTTGACCTTTGAGTTGTTCCGCATGGTCCATGACCCACTGAAACCAACTCCTCCCACTTAAGGGTGTCTGTCTGCCCTAAAGCAATCAAGGTGGAATAGAAAGCACTAAATTGGGGCGGTAATTGCGAAAGAAGAGTTATCACCATGTCCTCCGAGCTAATCACCTTCCATGCGTTCTAGAGTTGCATCTGCAATTACCAAAGCTTATTAACACGCTCCCACATGGAAGCGGACTTGGATGGATTCATTGTTCACATTTGTACCTCCAGAGACACCCGTTTCATAACCATACTCCAATTCTATAGCTGGTCTAATTCCAGCCATATCTCCCAAGCAACTGGGAAATGCTCGATATGAGTTGTAATGGTCAGAGTGCAAGAGAGAGAGGAAAGAGCAAATGTGTGCATTCAATGTATCCCAATGTGCATGTACCTTCATTAACTCAACTTTCTCATTTGTAGAAAGCTTAGAGGCATCACAAGTTGTAAGATGGTCTATAGCCTCGATCACGAGCTCCGCCAAATCATAGGACTCCGAATGGCAAGCATCATTACTTGCCAAATGCATTAATTCTCTCCATCCAACTTCTAATTGGAAGGAAGATCCGGTAACACAAGGACCTTGTAGGAACCGATTAGGCACGGAGATCAAGGCAGAGAGCCGTTACTTGCTGTGAGAGACAAAGAAGTGCGAGAGAGCAGAGTAGAGAGTGAGCACGTTTCTTTTGGTACAATGACGAGTGTACCTTTAGGTTTATATATATATATATATATATATATATATATATATATATATATATATATATATATGAAAGTACAATGTGCTAAGGGTGTGTTCACACCCGTGCACATATAAAAGGCATGATGGCCCTTTATTCCTGACAACCTCCCACCTAAAGACAATATGCCTTAAGAGGAGAAAAGAATCAGCTATATCTAGGTATGTACAAATCTGAAATAAATATATCTATCCAACTCCTATCATCTGTCGGCAATGAGCAAACCGCTCTGCTGGAAGACCCTTCATGAGAAGGTCTGCAGGGTTATCATCTGTACGCACTTTGACAAGCTCAATGCTCTTGCTGTCAAGTACATCTCTAATGAAGTGGTACTTCACCTGTATGTGCTTTGTCTTTGCATGAAAGACAGGATTTCGTGCTAGCATGATAGCACTCTGACTATCACAATGGAGAGCAGGTAACTCTGAGATGCCAAGCTCTCCCACCAGACGTAAAAGCCATAAAGCCTCCTTGCATGCCTCAGTGGCAGCCACATACTCTGCCTCTGTAGTAGACAATGCAACATACTTTTGTAGCCTGGAGATCCAAGAGACTGTGTGACATTAATGTGACATTAAATCAAGGGAAACATGCATGAGGATGACCGTCCAGGGTCTTGGGGGCCCGAACGGGGTTTAGGGGAGCCTAGAACCAAAGAGAGTCCAAGAATAGTAGGACTCACCAAGGTTTGACGGCTGGCAATCAAATCACGAAGGGGTCGGGCCAGCAATAAACTAGGCAAGGCTGGGAGGTGAAACGATCGCTCGTGCTCATCAGAATGGAATGACTTTTTCTCTGTTCTAGATTGTCTTCTCAAGAGCCTCCTGTCAAGGTCGTGGCTTGCGTGGTCTTACATTGGTATCAGAGCCATTCGTGAAGTTCCTTTCAAGCGTGCCAGGTGAATCGACGGATACGTCTGAGGCTAGGCGAAATGACGGATACGTCACCCGTCATATGTTAGTACTGGCCGAAAAGGGAGACACCGTGAAAGCGTAATGGGCCGTGAGGGAAAGTGAAAGGCGTGAGACGTGCCACGTCACGTAAGTGTGACACGTTGCGGGCAGAGGAAAGACGTAAGGCGAAGCATCAGACGGTGGTCAACTGAGGCGAAACGTGAAAAGGCACCAGAAATGTGAGGCAACTGCTGTGCACCAGAAACGTGAGACGACTGCTGTGGGACGGACAGAAAAACGTCATGGGACGGACAGAAAAACGTCAGATGATACACGATTGAAGTCAGGAAACTCATTTCCAGCATGACTGCTTCACTGCTTTAGTCCGGGAAGGCAAAATTTGTTCCTTACTCTTCGGGTTTATTTACAAAACCAGCAACAGTAGCCTGCCATTAAAACCAGGGAAGTACTTTACTTTGTATGCAAATTTCTTATCTTTGCTTTCCAATTCCAGTGTATTAATGGCAGAAAAAGGGAAAGAGAGAGTAATGGAAGGTTTTAGTTCTGGGGACCACCTTATGGTCGATCCCCATGAACCAGAGATGCAAGAAGAACAGTGGGAAGAATTTTTTGCTACACGAGAACAATTTGATGATCTTACTGCTCGTGTGCAGGCTCAGGGGGTTCAAATGGAATTTTTAACTCAAACACTCACTAAAATAAAATCTCAATTAACTTTATTGTTAGAAAGAGATAAAAATAAGATAGAAACCTCGGATGTCCCATCTTCATCGAAAGATTTAGATGTGACTATGCGAGATCCTAAGGAACCCCACCACAAGTTGAGGGATAATCCAGTTCTAAAATATATGAAACCCCCTCAGTTTCACGGGGAGGAAAAAGATAGAAATAAAGATACAATCTTTAATTTTCTCCAAAAATGGGAAGATTTACATAAACTTAAAAATACTCCACCGCATCTCCAAGCACTGGAGGCTAGTTTAACTTTGGGGCCCAAAGCATATAAATGGTGGCGAACTCTAAAGGAGGCAAATAAAATACCTGAAACTTGGGCTCAATTTGAAACCGTCTTTTTGAAAGAATTTCTTCCTGAAAATGAAATGAAAAGAAATTGTGAAGATTAGGATTATGTCAAACAAAAGGGAAGACCCCTGTTGACATATTTGGAGGAATATCGTGAGATAATCCTCAAATTGAAAGGAATAGATGAATTTCAAAAGACAAGAGGATTCATTAGGGGACTAGATAAAGCCTGTAAAAAGGAAGTAAAAAGAAGCTCACCTAAGACGCTAGAAGAGGCAATTAAATTTGCATTAATCAATGAAGATAGTATGCGTCCAGGTACACTCACTAGTCTCACTGATACGGAGCCCAAGTCTAAGGAATTGGAAACCTCAAAATTTGTAGGCAAATTTAAAAGAAAAATGCCATTTTTTAAGGGTAAAAAACAACCTTTTGAGAAGAAACAATATGTAAGACCAAAGTTAAGTCTAGATGACTTTGATAAGGCCAAAAAAGAAAAGTTGTGTTTCAATTGCCTATCCCCTAACCATGCTGCTTGGAATTACCCTCAAAGGAAAAAGGGGGAAGACAAAGAAAAGGATAAGGACAAGGGCAAGGGAAAAGAAAAACAAATCCATGTAGTGCAAACCTTAAAATTAAAGGGGCATGAAAGGTATAAATCTTTAGAGGTCTTGCACATGGATGTACAACACAAGTGTTGTATGTCAACTTCTATGTGGCAGCCTACCTTTGGTCCACATGATTTAGTTAGAGTGCATGGATTGATAGCTGGAAAGAGGGTTAGAGTCATGATTGATGACTCTGCTACACATAATTTTATAAATTATGCACTTGTCAAAAAATTGCAACTTCCCCAACAAAAGAGTGGGCATCAATATGTTGTTCGTATGATGCAAGATCAAGATAATAAAATATGGAATACAATGGTATCCAATTTGGAAATTGAGATTCAAGGATATAAAGATAAACTTGATTTCCAAATTATGAACATGGAAAAAGCTGATATTGCTCTAGGGAGGAAGTGGCTATGGGGATTGGAACCATCCTTAAAACGTAGTTACCATCATAATACACTCGAATTTGAAAGGGATGGTAAGACTTTTGTCATTCAAGGTGAACATGAAGTATCTGATAATCCTTTGTTGTGTTCTACTGAAGTTCAGAAGCTGATAAAGAAGGAAGTTTGTGAGGTATACATGTTATGGTCTCTTCCTATACAAAACACTTTTACTTTCTGTAATACAAAGCAACAATTTTCTTATATTTGTGAGTTGAATATAAATAATGAACTAAGTAGTTTGTTAGATGATTTTAAAGATGTGTTTCCTTCTGATTTACCAAGTGGCCTTCCACTAGATAGGGGTGATATAAATCACACAATTGACACAAATAAGGATACACACCCTATTTCTAAACCACCGTATAGGTTAAGTGAAACACAGCACCAAGAAGTTAAAAGACAAATTAAGGATTACCTTGATAAAGGGTTTATTCAACCTAGTAATTCACCTTGGGCTTTGCCAATTTTATTAGTAAAGAAAAAAGATGGTTCTATGCGACTTTGTGTTGATTATAGAGCACTTAATAAAATAACAGTGAAGAATAAATTTCCTATGCCCAGAATGGAAGATCTTTTTGATCAATTACAAGGGGCAAAATTCTTCACAAAAATAGATTTAAGATCAGGCTATCACCAAGTAAGAATTAAGGCACAAGATGTTCCCAGGACAGCATTTCGTACTAGATACGGGCATTATGATTTTTTGGTGATGCCTTTTAGCCTCACTAATGCACCAGCTACCTTTATGAAGCTGATGAATAGTGTTTTACGGCCCTATCTAGGACAATTTGTAGTAGTCTTCTTGGATGATATCTTGATCTTTAGCAAATCAAGATAAGAACATTTGGAACACTTACAATTGGTATTCCAACTATTAAGAACACATTCTCTTTATGCGAAGAAAACTAAATGTGAATTCTTTGCACAAGAGGTCAAATATTTGGGGCATATTATCTCGAAAGAGGGAATCAAGATGGATCCAGAAAAAGTTAGGGCAATTATTGAATGGCCATCTCCAAGGAACCTGGAAGAGCTGCAGATCTTCCTAGGTTTATCTGGATTTTATCGTAGATTCATTCGAGATTATACAAAAATAGTTGTTTCAATGACAGACCAACTTAAAGGGAAAGGAAAGAGCTTTAATTGGGGAACAGACCAAAATGAAAGTTTTCAAAAACTTAAAGTAGCTATTGCTACAGCTCCAATATTATTAATAGTGGATCCCAATAAACCATTTGTGATTGAAGCCGATGCCAGTGATAAGGCGATAGGCGCGGTCTTATTACAAGAAGGTTGACCAATTGCTTTTGAAAGCAAGAAATTAGACCGTGCAAAACAGAATTATTATGTTTATGAGAGGGAGCTATATGCAATAGTACATGCAATGAAGAAATGGAGGCACTATCTGTATGGTGTCAAACTTTTGATTTTATCGGATCATGAAAGCATTAAGTGGCTTAATGATCAACCGGATTTAAACACGGGTGTAAAGCCAAATGGGCCGAACTCCTCCAAGAGTTTGACTATGAGATAAGATATAGAAAAGGAAAGTATAATATAGTAGCTGATGCACTCAGCAGAATGCCCATCATTAATGAATTGAGTTTTACTCAATTCACTTCCAGCTTGCTTGAATCCTTAAAACGGAAATGCCAAGTTGATCCGGCATATTCCAACATATGGGAAGCAATAAAAAATGGGGATCCAAATGAAAGTGCTTCTACTGAGGAAGGAATATCTGAGGATGTTCAACAAGGAAATGGAGCATCAGGGGTTGCTCAAACCGGATTCAAGTGGAAAAATTTTACCATTGATAATGGTTATTTACTCTACAAGGGTAGGGTATGTGTCCCGAGAGATAAAGAAATAAGGCGCCAAATACTCTTTGAGTGTCATGATACCCCTAGCACGGAACATCCAGGAGTTAATAAGACTTATAGTCTTATTAAAAGGCAGTTCTATTAGCCTGGAATGAATAAGGATGTCCTTGACTATGTGGTCAAATGTAATAAATACCAGGTTAATAAAACTGAAAGATTGAAAATGGGAGGACTTCTCCATCCACTAGAGATTCCTTCGGGAAAATGGGAGAGTATCTCCATGGATTTTATTGTTGCTTTACCCAAAACACAGAGAGGGCACGACTCTGTGTGGGTGATTGTGGATAGGTAAACCAAAATGGCTAGGTTCATTCCAACTTCGACTGATGTTAAAACACCAAAATTGGCTAGATTGTTCGTAGAGAACATATACCGATTGTATGGCCTTCCGATAAATATAGTTTCTGATCGGGATAGAAAATTTGATAGTCAATTTTGGCATGCGGTATTTAGGAAGTTGGATACTAAACTTAGCATGAGTACGGTGGATCACCCGCAAACTGATGGGCAAACTGAAAGAGTTAACCAAATCCTTGAAGATATGCTTAGGGCATATGTAACTAAAAGGCAAACTAATTGGGAAGGGTATCTACCGATAGCAGAGTTTGCATACAATAGTGCCAAGCACTCTTCCACTGGATATAGTCCATTTATGTTAATGTATGGGTTTCAGCCCAGAGCTCCTTTTGCAGTAGGACTGCATAAGGAAAAGGTTCAAGCAGCTAAAGACTTTTTGGAGGATACGAATAGTATGTTAAAATTTGCTCAAGAAAATATTAAAAAAGCTCAAAATCGAGCTAGAGCATATGCAAATCCTCACCGAAGGGACATCTCCTTTAAAGAAGGAGAATTGGTCTATCTTAAAGTGCCTGAACAAACTAAAACTATGAAAAAGGGACAATGTCCAAAGCTTTCACCGAGGTATTGTGGTCCTTTCATAATACTTAAAAAGGTGGGAGAATTGGCTTACAAGCTCCAACTACCTGCCGGTAGTAAAATACATCTAGTTTTTCATGTAAGTAAATTAAGGAAGAAGCTGGGTGATTTGGATAATCTAATCTTAAATGATGACATTGAGGAGCTATTAAATGACCAATCTAATCCACATGAACCAGAAAGAATATTAAATGTTCGTAATAGACGAACAAGGAATACTATTTATCAAGAATGTTTGGTTAAGTGGAAAGATTGTTCAGAAGAAAGCTCAACATGGGAGCAAGTAAATACTTTAAAGAAAAGGTTTCCCAATTTACAGTTAGACCTTCCAAGTATCGTTTTCGAGGACGAAACCGATTCTTAAGGGGAAGGAAATGTGATATTAAATGTGACATTAAATCAAGGGAAACATGCACGAGGATGACCGTCTGGGGTCTTGGGCGCCCGAACGGGGTTTAGGGGAGCCTAGAACCAAAGAGAGTCCAAGAATAGTAGGACTCACCAAGGTTTGACGGCTGGCAATCGGATCACGATGGGTCGGGCCAGCAATAAACTAGACAAGGCTAGGAGGTGAAACAATTGCTCGTGCTCATCAAAATGGAATGACTTTTTCTCAGTTCTAGATTGTCTTCTCGAGAGCCTACTGTCAAGGTCGTGGCCTGTGTGGTCTTACAGACTGCTCCTCCTCTGAAAGTAAACACATACCCTGAAGTGGACTTCCTACAGTCCACATAACCAGCATAGTCTGCATCCATAAAGCCAACAACAGATACCATCTGCTTTCCAAAGCAGATACACAACTCCTTTGTGCCTTTGAGTTATCTCATAATACCTTTCACTGCATCCCAATGCTTCTTGCCAGGGGTTGCCACGTATCTGCTAACCACTCCCACTACAAAGGCAATGTCAGGACCTTTAGCAACCATAGCATACATCAAACTGCCAATAGCTGAAGCATATGGTATCTTGGCCATTTCAACCTTCTCATCATCAGATATAGGGTTGTCCTCTGCACTGAGTTTCACATATGGAGGCAATGTAACCCCAATTGTTTTCCCCAACTCCATATTGAAACACTGCAAAACTTTGGAGATATACTCCTACTGAGATAGATAGAGTAAGCCTTTCGATCTATCTCTGAGTGTTTGCATGCCAAGAATGTGCATCACCAAGATCCTTCATGTCAAAGCTGCCATGAAGACTTTGCTTCAGTGAATCCAAGGCATGAGTATCCCTGCCAGCAATCAATATGTCATCTACATACAAAACCAAGATAATCAAGCTTCCATCTGCTGCCTTCTCGGTGTACAAGCAGTGATCCACTTGACTTCTATGAAAACCTTGAGACTGCATGAATGTATCAAACTTATGATACCATTCTCTTGGTGCTTGTTTCAGCCCATACAAACTCCTTTTGAGTTTACATACCATCTTTTCTTTCCCTTGTTCAACAAACAACCAAGCCCAAAATGGTTCTCAATGTAGTCATCATGATTACAGGAGAGAAAATCTCATCAAAGTCAATTCCATGCTCTTGCTTGTACCCTTTTGCAATCAATCTTGCTTTGTACTTTGGTGAGGAACCAGAAGTGACCTAAATCTTGTAAAACCATTTGCATGGAAAGGTTTTCTGCCCTTTAGGCAACTGCACCGAGTCCCAAGTGCCATTTTTTTCAAGAGATTCCATCTCTCACAACATAGCTTAATACCATTTCTTGCTGTCCGGTGTATCCATTGCTTCCTTGAAGCAAGACGGTTCACCACAGTCTGTCAACATGACATAATCAGCCACATTGTTTGCACCAAGAATAAATCTATCAGGTTGTCTAGTAGCTCTAGACGATCTCCTAACCCAATGGTCATTGTTTGCTAGCTGTTCCTGCAAATTTCCATTTTCAGCATGCTGTCCTGGCATTTCAGCCTGCAAATTAACATTAACAGCTTGCTGTCCTGGCTGTTCCTACACATGCAAATTTCCATTTTCAGCATGTTGTCTTGGCATTTCAGCCTGCAAATCAGCATTAACAGCTTGCTGTCCTGGCTGTTCCTGCACATGTAATGGCTGTCCAAAAGGTATTTCTTCCTGGAATACAATCCTACGGACCTCCTCAGTCTTTTCGGGTTGTTTGTGCATGCGATATTCCCAGAAGATAACGTCATTGCTACGTACTACTTTCCTTTTCTCAGGAGCCCACAATTTATACCCAATTTCACCCTCGTCACCATATCCTAGGAAAATGCATTTACAGGACTTAGGCTCAAGTTTGCTGCGTTTTTCTTTACGAATGTGCACAAAAGCCTCGCAACCAAACACTTTCAAATGAGCATATGAGGGTGGCTTACCCGACCACGCTTCTTGGGAAACTCCCCCTCCCCCCCCCCAAAAGACCTGTTTGGTGACCGATTAATCAAGTGAACGGCTATCATGACAACCTTTGCCCAAAAACCATGGGATAATGCAGCATGAGACAGCATCGTACAGACCTTGCATGGTCCGATTCATACGCTCTGCAACTCCATTTTGGGCCGGATTATGAGGGGCAATGAGCTCTCTCTTTATCCTTTGCTATCACAAAATGCCTGAAAGGCCTTGGACACATACTCCCCACCATTGTCAGAGCGAAGACACTTAAGTGCCTTATCTGTCTAATTTTCAGCCAATGCCAAGAATTTTTTAAACTTGTCAAGTACTTCATCCTTGCTACAAATAGGGTAAACCCATACTTTCCGGGTGGCAGCATCGACAAAGGTGACAAAATATTTCTTTCCCCCTAAAGATAATCCCGGCATTTGACATACATCCGAATGTACTAACTCTAGAGAAGAAGATTTCAAAGAAATAGACTTTTTATGTGACGTCTGTGCATGTTTGCCATAAATGCAATGATCACAATGCTCAAAATCAGCATAACGAAGACAAGGCAAGTAACCCAAACGAGAAAGCACTTTCATTCCTATTTGACTTATGTGTCCCAACCGGCCATGCTACAAAGAAACGCTTGGCTGCTCGGTCACGGCAACAACATGGTCACGCACACTAGATACATGAAGTGGATACAAAGTATCGCTCTTGCAACCTCTGGCAATAACCCTAGATCCCTTACAGATCTTCCATTTTCCATCCCCAAAGGTGGTATGAAAACTATCATCATCTAGTTGCCCTGTGCTAATCAAGCTCTTCTTGAGCTGAGGTACATGCCGTACATGCTGAAGTGTAAAGACAGAGCCGTGCTGAAACTGTAACTACACACTGTCAATACCTGCAATCTCACATGCATAGTTGTCCCCAAGACGGACAACACGATGTCGACCCCTTGTATAGACAGAGAACCACTCACGATGAGAGGTGACATGAAAGGAAGCACCTGAATCAAGAATCTAGGTATGCAAGTCATCATCTGTATCTGCAAGTAAAGCATGTGCACCAAAGTGTGAAGAGACAAAGAGTACATCACTCCCACTATCACTGTCATGAGTGACTACATTCACCTCTTCAATTTTTACACTGCTCTTCGTAGGCTGACTGTCTTTCTTCTCTTCCTTGCTATCATCTATCTTTTTGCCCTTTCCTTTCTCTTTCTTCCATTTGTAGCAGTCACGTTTAAAGTGACCCTTCTTGCCACAATGATGGCATTCAACATCTTTGCCACGTGATTTACTACGTCCCTTGCCATCATATTTGCCCTTTTGCTGTGATCTGCCCCTAGTATGCGAAGCACTGGAAGACTTACTAGATGCATTGTTCTGGCAATTCATCTCTTCCATAAGTAGAGCACTCTCTATATCAACATACAAAAGGATCACATTAGAATTGCTCATAGCAGTCCTAAATGTATCCCAACTCTCTGGTAGAGTGCAAAGCAAAAAAGTAGCCTTAAATTTCTCATCAATCATGAACTTCAAGGCAACTAGCTGCTTGAAAATGGAGTTAAACTCATTCAAGTGAGTAGACATTGCTGTACTTTCTTTCATTCACAAATCCATAAGCTTTTTCAGCCAATACACTTTGCTTGCGGCACTCTTCTATGCATACAGTTCTTCCGTCCATATAGCATATGCAAAATCCAAACCTTCAATGTTGAAGAGCAAGGCATCAGAAATCGATAGCTCTATGGTTGAGCGTGCAAGCTCATTCAACTCATCCCAATCGTCTTGATCCGTGTCCGTAGGTTTTGCCCCTTTGGTTTTGATCGGCTTTGTCTGCTTCTTTTGTAAGAGAATATTGTAGCATTGTTTTTGCCACACTACAAAATTATGTGCGCCTTCTGGCTTCTTTATGCGCATCAAATTACTGCTGTCATTGCTGCCAGCCATGATTTTCAGCCCAAATGTGACCAAAAAAAAAAAACCAGCTAATGCATGCCCAAACTGTCACCCAAGTGACCAAGGTACAAACAAGCACCAATCAGCAATAAATGACCACGCAGAAGAACAGATTTCAGATCTGTAATTAAGTTTTCAGAAGCACCAAACCAAGTGCTACAGCATTATCCAACTGATTACAGCTGTTCCAAGGGCATGTGCATCACATTACATGAGAAATCCCAAAATTTCAGCTGCACTTTCTGTTGTACATGTATCCACGGGCATAAAATTTGACACGAATGGTCAAAAGCCCCAAAATTTTGTGCTCAAAGCGTCAAACACACATCTGCATTTCCTCTGTCACGCATAGGACTATCCAATTTTGCCAAAATAAAGCAATTTCAGCAAAACCCCCAAATTTTACCAAGTGTTGATGTCCAAATTGCGCGGAATTCAACCTGCATGTACATAAAATGACCAAATGCTGCACAAATTTTGCCCAAATTGCAAAAGCCCCAAATTGCACGGGGACCAATGTGCCTCAATGTCTAGAAATTGGGTTAATTTCAGCCCAATTTGTGCATGTATATGAAAAGCCCCAAATGTCGAGGACAAAATGTCACAAATTCCTGTTTCTGAGACAAATTGTCTTGTACTGCATCACAATCCCCAACTCCGGGAAAAGCCCCAAATTCTCAAGCCAAGATTGCACAAATTTCAATGAAATTGACTCATCCAAGAAAAAAATCTCACTTGCATTTGAGAATCCCCAAAAATTTCTGAAGCCTGCGCATTCAATGTCTACAATTTTTGGTCCAAAGAACATTGCAATGTGTGTCGAGCACAAATTTGGGAAAACCCCCAAATTTCAAGGCACAAATTTGCACTCTCTGCTTGTAGGTGTGAACACCCGGCAAAGAGGGTTTTAAAAAAATAAGTAAATCAAAAAAAAATAGGCCATTGACTTGTTGCCCGTCATCCATGCAGCCCGTTCGTCTATCCCCATTGCGTGCGAGCCTGCCATCGTGTCGCGCAGCAATCGCCTCCCGTCATCTATGCTTCACGCCTGCTGTCCCGCCGTGTGGTCGCCCGTCACCGCATCTGTGCAGCCCGCTAGTCGTTCGTCAGATACAGTCATCGTCTGTGACCCTGGTCCGTCGTGATTGCTGCTGCCCTTCGAACTTCTGCACCAGTCGATTGCTACTTCCCTTCACGCTTCTACACCAATCAACTATCTCCTTTGCTCACAAGCCTGGCTGCCTGTGACAACTCCTGCTCGCCTGTGACAACTCTTGCTCGTCGAGTCCACCTGGGACTCCTACAACACTTAAGCTGTCTCTTGCTAGCTCAAATACCAGTTTGCAGGGACCGATTAGGCACGGAGATCAAGGCATAGTCATTACTTGCTGTGAGAGACAGAGAGAGTGCAAGAGAGCAGAGTAGAGAGTGAGCACGTTTCTTTTGGTACAATGACGAGTGTACTTTTAGGTTTTTAGATGGATATATATATATATATATGAAAGTACAATGTGCTAAGGGTGTGTTCACACCCATGCACATATAAAAGGCATGATGGCCCTTTATTCCCAACAAACCTTACGGTCCATAATAACCTAAAACTCCATGTTAATCTCAGAAGACATTGTCACCTGAATAACTTGCACAAAAACAAGGTCATCCCCTTTGACTCCACAAATGGTGCCTGCTAGGACTTCCTTCGCTCGTCTAGAACCTATTTCAACCACCGAAGGAGATAAAAGCTCAAAATCTACTCCGAAAGGCTAAAAAAACAACCTTCTCTCCTTCACGAACTGTCACGAGGACGTGAAATTTTGAGACGCTTTAATCTTGCCAGTAACATTTGATTAAGTTACTAATCAAATGTGCAAGGTTGTTTAGCACATGTGATGCACATGGCAGTTATTTCATGGGAACGGGCCAAGGACCCCGAGAATGTAGTCGGTGTTAAAGGCAAAAGTTGTGTTAAGTTATGCCAACTGGGTTTTGGTGGTCAGTTGGTGCCACGTTGGACCCTAGGACAATTGTTTGGCCATTAAGTGTCAGTGGTGACACTAGGGACTAGCATTAATTAATTAATTAATGCTAGTCTAAGGGTCAACAGAGGTTGGGAACCACTCCAAGTTGCAAATGGCCCAACCAATTTCATTCCAGATGGACATGTTTAATTTTGGGCAGGGTCAAAAGGGCTGAAATTAATTTTCAGAATTAATTAATGGTAAAAAATTAATTTAATGGCTGAAAATGCATTAGGAAGGCTGCCACTTGGCAAAACTTTCTCATGCAACTAGGAAGAAGGCTATTGGAGGGTGGTGGAAGCTGAATGGCAGCCATCCGGAGATTGGTGGAGGGAGAGAAGGTAATCAGATTTGGCTCTGAGAGACGGCGACCACTAATCGTGCGCCGCAATAGGACAGGGGGCAGCAGGTTCTCTCTTCTGCCTCAAGAGAGGCGGCGGTAGGAGAGGAGGGCCCTCCAGCTTGTGTTTTACCCCCCTTTTGAAGTTGTTGGTGCCATCAGATTTGTCATCAGGGCTACGAATCAGAAGATACATTTCAACTGATTTTCTCTCTTTCTACAGCATTCTCTCATCTCCTCCCATCTAGGCTCAAGTATTCTCAGCAATTCTCAGCCATGGGTAGTAGAGTATAGCCAAATTTGGTGGACAGCAAAGAGTTTACTGCTGTAAACCCTAAATTACAGCAGTAATTAGGGTTTAGCAGCCACCTTGGGACCCATGCCATCAGTCAAAGGCATTGTACACTGAAATCAGCACCAGAAATTCGTGGAATTGTGAGGATTTCAGATGCCAGCCCATCTATTGTGAATTTGGGGCAGCATTTGACCAATTGGGGTTCCATTAGAGCAAGTCCTAGGTGAAAACCAAGGGGAAATTTGCCCGAATGCTTGGCTGATTATTGAAACAGCAACGGGCTTTTGAATCAGCCAAGGAGATTGTGAAATCTCGGCTTGTAATTTATCCATCAGCAATTTAAATTAAAGAAATACCGAAAGGGGCGCCAGTTTTTGGGGCCAACAAGATGTCCACTGTCCAAGTTTATGAAGGTTAAGTTAGCATTTCAGTTTATGTTCATTTGCTAATTGCTGTAATTAAGTGCTTAATCAGATTAAACCACCCTATTCAAAAAGGAAGGCTGGTTTCACGAACAACAAAAACCTACAAAAAAACAACTTTGCTTCTTTCCTAGGCTACACCTGTTCGCATCAGCCTCCTAACTCTGAAAACACAAACTTCTGTCACATTGAAATCTCCCGTTCAGGTCTGCCCACAATCAATCAGCCCTTAAAAACTAGCCAACTATTGTACATATGCAATCACTAAATAAAATAATGCCTAAAAATGCTGCACAAACACTATGACTGCCACATGGCACCCTACACAGTCTGCCTAGCCTACCCGATAGCCTGGTAAAGCTAGAAATGACCTGTAGACTACAACAAGTTGTCTAACCTAATAAATAGTAAATGTGTAATTGTGCCTACAAGTGCTAACTATACAACACTAACCTACCAATGCCTATCCAAGGGATGAATGAATCTCTAACAAACATAGCCAACATAGCCACCTGGATGATGGGTAACAGCAATGAGTACAGGGCAGCAGCTTCCTGGACTAAGCACAACAGTGGGGAGGCAGGGCAGTAGCTTAGTGTGATGGAGAAGAAGGTAAAGATGGGGCACGGACCTCCTAAGGTTGCATAATGCGTATAAAGCCAGCATGCTGCAAATGCAGGCGTACATCTGTGAAGAAGAGTGTGGAGACACTACTAGGGTTTGCACTAAGAAAATGCAGAGTGTACGACCACAACAAAAGCACGAGACAAACACAGACATTGAAAGAAAAACTCAAATCCCAAACGCAAAACTCAAAACTCAAACACAAATAGACGAAGGGATAAAAAGAACACAACTCTGAAGTGAATGAATGTTGTAAATGAATGTAAGAGTATACAGTGTGCCCAAGGGGAGAGCCATGTGTCAGAGAGTGACATCCACTAGAGATGGATCCCAAGTGCTATGACCACCAGTCAGAGTAACAGAGTGAGAGAAACACCAAACGCTAATCACTAGAGTGTGAGACTGAGGCGACTGCAAAGGATGATGCCTGATGATGTGGACGAAGTAGCAAAACGTAGCAATAGAATGTCATAGTAAAATGCCACAGTAGAACGCCTTAGTAAAGTGTGGCAGTAAAACACCGTCGTAGAACACCGCAATAAAATGCGGCTATAGAATGAGGTGACAGCAGCAGTCGCGAAGGTTGAACCACCATGTGGTGGGAAACTGATAGATGAGATCTACACACAAGGGTGAGAAACCTCCACGGAAGAGATGAGACTAAATGGGGGCAATCTGTCTATTTATAGATGAGGATGGATCCTCCCAAATTAGGGTTTCACTGAACTCTCTCAAACACTCCCCATTTTACGGTTTTTCATTAAATTAAGCTTGTTTTGGGGCTGTTTAAGTGACTAATCAGCATGGAATGCATTTCTTAGCTCAACAATATCCTCAATTGGTTAACGTCTAGCTGAAGGAGGACAAGACCAGCGGCAGCAATCAGTCACCAAGAGCCTGAGAACGATGCTAAAGGGGGAGGTGAGGCCAGCACTTATGAAGGCTGAGGTCGGGTGGAGATGATGGCGATGGGATGATGATGATGGGGGAGCAATGATGAAGTAAAGAGGAGAAAAGGGATGAGAGTGAGAGTGACCAATCAGTCCCTTTTATTGAACTTTCTAAGCCATTTGTCCTACAATAATTCTAGTCTATAGGATGTCCTTTTAAGAAATAAATCTTTTTGGCATTGTTTCAAGAGCTAGAACAAAATTATTAATAAGTGGAAAATTTTAGGTGTCTTACCACCTGCTCTCCCTGACTAATAGGGTGGTCGTTGAACAAAGTGAAAAGTAGACTCTGAGTCCCAAACCAAAAGGTGCCACCCTAAAGAGACCATGGCATCAAAGCAAGGGTGTCAGACGCAACTGTTCTGGATATCTCCAGCACCACTCTCACCATGATCCTTTAGGCACTATCTTAGTTCTTTGACTTGATGCCATGATTGTAAAATTTTCAAGTTTTTCCAACCAATACATACTAAATGTTAGTCGTTTTTTAGTTTTGTTGCTATGTTTTTACATTTTTTTAATTTTAAGTTCAAATATTCTATGTAAATGAATGACATAGAATTCCCATTTCCCTTCCACTTACTTAGGAGCCCGTTCCTGTTCCATGAGTTGTGCTCATTCCTCTTTTGCGTTCCCATTTCATTGGAGTCGTGGCAATGGTCCTCGGAAGTTCACAAAGATAAAATCCATAGCTATGGTCTCACATGGTCTATTTGGATTGCACAACAAATGTAGGAATATAATGCCTTCTATTGGTTGTATTTAACCTTCTAACATACAATGCATACATACACAAAGGCATCAACATCACGCCTAAAACCTGGCCAATAAAATAAAGACTCAATTGGCTGATTCAACTGCCTTCACTGTTGCATCAATACCTCGATGTCCTACATATAGTAATGCATGACTTGAATTGCTTTGTTGCACATAAGTAGCCATGCATCACAAGAAAACCATCTCAAAGAGTAAATACTCATGATCTTGACCACCAATCAACTAATCATAAATCCCTCCCCAGTCTTCTTGTGCATATTGTGTCTCCATCTCATCCGATTCCTGATGATATGCATTAGACACACCTGAAACACCCAATTCCTTCGATAAGGCATCAACCACAACTCTCTTTTTACCGTCAACATGCACTATCTAAAAGTGAAACATGGATACAAAGTTGGCCCATCTCATATGGTTCTTAGGCAATTTGTTGAGTGAGAAAATAACACAAAGTCAAAGATCAATTCAAACAACAAACTCAACACCCAATAGATACTACTTCCACACAGTGCCAGCATGAATGAAAACTAAAGCTCTTTCTATCATCTTGCAATTTCTTTGGACACCATGTCAAAAAAGCCTACTCTCACAAGCTACCAAAAGTTTTTCTTGGGATCCAACAAAATCAAATCCAAATCCAAAATATGCTTTCCCTTCAACCGAATAAATGCTACAATCTCTTTTTCAGCCCATCTAAAAGGTACTCCCTTCTTTTGCAAAGCATAAAGAGGAGAGGCAATCTCTGAAAAATGGCAAATAGACCTCCTGCTGCAAGATTATAATCCGATGAAATTGCAAATGTCATGCAAATTTCACAAATCTAGCCAACTACTAATGGCCTCCACTTTAGTTGGATCCCAATTGGCACCATCCTTAGAAGTTGCACCTCGAAAAGTGAATCTTCTTGCCATTAATGACCAACCAATGCTTGAGAAGTTCCCTATAGCCAAATGCTCCCTATGCTCCTCATCATTCTTTGAATAAATAATTATATAATCGAAGAATGCCCCATAAGAATGGGTACCACTATTTGTTGTTTAACAAATAACTAGAATCAATTGACTATCCCCAGCCGTGCTCGGCTTCCGTGCTAGTGCATCTTGTTGCATTCCCTTTTTGGCTTTTAAGAATCCAATCCAACAAACTTAAGACTCTTCATAAGCTAGGCAAAAGTCAATTGAGTGAAGCTATAAACTACACTAAGCATTTATGCTTTGAATAAAGCATAGTTCTATGCATCAATCCTCCTAGTCTCACTACACTTTAAAATCACATCGTCTATCCAATCTCCATGCACTAGAGGACCATGCTCTAGTACATCATGTGCATCACCTACATACTAAGATAAATCCCATCCATAGATTTCCAAACATCTATCAAATCTTGGCTCCATTCCCTATGTGACATCCTTGTTGAATGCTCTTTCTGTTACACTGAATTTAAGACTTTTAAGCACTTGCAATAGAGCAATAGCAGACACCCCCCTCTTAAAGAAGATAGTGATAGTGATAGTGATGACCCAACAATCACTCCATGAAACCGGCTTTTGTTAAACCAAGAGCAATAGATTTTACCTTGCAAGCACTTAATCTTAGAAACACAATTTAGAAAAGCAACCTACAGCACAATACCGAGAAAGGTCAGCCCCAAAGCCTAGCACCTCTTGCAATACTTCTTTATCAACATTGATTTTATGGTACAAATGTTTGGATCTCCAATTCTAGCCTTCAATTGGGCAATTCAATACATCTACCACTCAACAAATCTAGAGCTCAAGGACCTATCTCCACCTGGCCTCATCAACCAAGACCAAGAACAGTAGATCTAAAAGTATCTATTATGAATCCACAAAAGCGCAATACCAATTTGGCTAAATCTTGGATCTTGCTAGATTCTCCTCCAGCACTACTAGAAAAGCTTGAACTAAACAAGAGCGTGACGCACCAAGCATAGAAGTTCACAATCTTGCCCAAAAACTTCACAATCAATGTAGAAGAAAGCCCTTCAACAAGATCTATCACACACAAATATTCAAATGCCACAGAACACAACAGGTAGAACACATGACCCATGAAAAGTACTCGAAACATCCATAGAATGGTCCACAGAAACATGGAACTCCATTCCATGGGTTAAGGAACTCCAGAACTTGTTCCATAAGCGACATCATTGCAGAGGGTGTAGTTATAATAGGGTATACATGGGTAAAATCCTAAACTTAAATGACTTCGTAATCATATGAGAGTGTTGTGCAACACTGTATTGAAATAGTTATTCTTTTGAGCCTTATATCATCTATGCTGCAAAGCTTGTCAATAAATCATAGTGACGTGGCCTTCCCACATATTTAGTGCCCTCATTATCATTCCAAAAAGGAGTCTCGATCCATCTATGCATTCCATTTTGTGTGACCATGCTAGAACCACAAAAGGCTCAAAACTGCATCAGCAAGCCTAAATGTCAGGGTGTGTGGAAGGCGAAACAACATGATTAAGGTAGGGGACACCAAACCATGGAGCATAAATGGTTCAAGCTTCTAACACACTCGCATGGAGCCTTACCATCCCTAGACACCCAAGGGAGGTGACACTTTAGCTCAAACGCAGCAACAACAATTGGAGTAGTAGAATGAGATTTGGACACATAAACCCCACTCAAGTTGAAGCTCATTATTAAAAAATACTAGCTGAGGTTCACATGAAGAATAGTATGGTTCATCAGCAAGCTAGGTATTGAAGAATGTTGCAGTTCCTCCCCAAACTGTGCATACAAGCAGGCAGGCCAGCAGCCATTAGTCAAGTAGCCTGCACAAACACCAACTCATACAACAAAAATAACAAGAAATTGCATGCAACATGAGCGCAAGGGAAAGTGCCCTCAAAAGGACCATCAAAATATGGTACAGCAAGACCGACAACATTGTGCAAGCTCTGCCACTGTCCTACAGATAAAGCTGTAGGGAACATGAAGAAAGAGACATGAGAATGAGGACCATCTAGTGGTTAAGTGGGGAATTATACAGAGGATTAAGTTTGTCAGTTCAAGCATCTACGAGACTCCTCTGAAACAGAGAAGAGAAGTCACTTGGACACCCAGACTGGTAAAAAAGATGGATCAGCTGGTGATTGGACTAAACCATAGCCACATAGCACGTGCAATGTTACCACCTCAACCAGTCCATTATGAGCATGCAATCCTCCAGCCTCAACCAGTTCAATAACCACATAGCATATACCTCCCACCCAATTCATCGATCACAGCACACACCTCCAACACTGATAATCCAACTGCGGACCAGCATCATCACCACCATCTCCAACTCATGCAGCCACTGATTATGGATCTCAATCTCAACAACCGTCAATGAACCTCAAAGCTCCCATCGCTCATCCACAGTTCTCAAAGCCCCCACTTTAGCTCATACAATCTTTGCTAGGCATGTATCAGTTCAATGTCTTACTAGAACTGCACCCCATCCTCAACTGGGCCCCCCAACCCACATGTCATTGCCAAAACACCCAAAGTGCCCATGATCCTACATACCTCACAGATAGTCATGGCTTGCCCAGCCTTCAATAAACCAGCCATACTCCACGCCGAAAAAGGCCATGCTGGCTGGTTAAGTGACCCACATAAAAAGTCCATCACTCCCATTTGCAGTAACTTCCACCTCTGGAATATAGGAAAGGCTGAACTGTCACCAATAAATCCAACATGTTGAAAACATCTGCCAAGCTAAACGGTCACTCAAAGGTACAACCTTGCCAACTCCCACAAGAACCCTTACCCAAGTGAATGAGATGGTTAAGAACTCCAAATAAAAGACATCATTACCAACATCCCCAAAGCACCTCCAAAACACCAATAGCTCTTAAGACACGATGACACCACAATAACTACCAATGATGAACCTCTACAGCCTGCCAAGGAGGTCACCTCTGGACGCCATACATGCATCCTCAAGAAATCGGGCTCTGCTCACACTCACTTGGCTGCCTTACTGGCCAGCGCTCTGAAGAGTTATCAATACAAAATGAAGATCAAGTTTAAACCATCAGAATACAGATTGGCAAGAAACATAGTGCACAATACATACCTTTGGGAGTAACAAAAATTTATCCAAACAATCAACAAAGCTGACGACTGTTCATTTGGATCGCACTGATTAAGAAAAAGCAGTTCTACAACAAGTGACACACCTTGCCCAATTTGTTCACCAATGGTTAAAGATTCCCATTCTATGTCACAATCCAGAGTGTCAAACTCTGCTTCAATCTTCTGCAGAGAGCTGCTGTTAGTACTAGCTGAGCTACTGTTGCTGCTTGTGGTGCTCATGTTTGCCCAATTCCAAGAACTAGGAGACCCAATTGTGTCTACCTTGCTTTGATCACCAACAGCATCAGGTTCAAAATTTTCTGAAGCAATGTCTATGGTAGTTTCTGGCCTGTCATCAACTCCTTGTTTGTGGCCTCCAGTGTCATTTTTCCCTGGCCCAGGAATATTCAAAGACCACCTTCGGGATGTACTCATGTCACGATCCTGCCCTCCCCATGGCCACGATATGCCTTTCTTTGCCATCCATGTTTCTGCCTTTGAGCTGATGAATGTCAATCCTCCAAGCTTTTTATCATGATCTTCAGAGCCACTCCCATCAGCTCCAGACTTGTGAGCAGTTGGAGGAGGCAAAGCTTGTGAGGAACTAGCTTGAGGCGTACTCGCACCACTTGATGCCTCACCACACTCTCTCTGATCTCCATGACTCGTATCCACATTCCCAGATTCAGATCCCTGACTTCCACCACTTCCACCCTCGTGTTCCACAGCACCCTCACTCACTCTCATACGAGATAACACCTTGGAAGAAACCTTGGATGCCTGTATCAAAAACATAATGACACCAATCAGAACTCATAAAAACTTCCGACAGTGTCAGAACTTTCATCAAGCATGCATGTGCAGCTACAGAAGGATTTAAGTAACATAGTCTAAAATTACTATACCAGATTGCTGATAGAAGTTATGAAGGGCTTTTGTTGGGGCAGCTGCTTGTCCTTTTTGACATTCAAATCATGAAGTTCTTCAAAATGAACAGGTTCAACACCTTTGATTGCGGTTGGCCCAGAAAAGGGGCGAGAATCATTGGTAACTCCGATTATTCCAATCAAAACACCATTCTCATCATATAAAGGAGAATTGGTAATTACAGCTTGAAACATCTCTCCTGACTTTTTCATTAGGGGAAACTGGCCATTCCAGGGTTCTCCCATTGCAATAAGGCGTGAAACAATCTTTGTTCCAACTTCCTTGTGTTTCTTAGGTACAAGCAACTCCAATACATTTTTTCCTAAAGCTTCTTCTTCAGTGTAACCATACAAGAGTTCGGCAGTTCGGTTCCTACACACCAAGATAAAAATCGCAGATCAGCCTGCACATAAAGTCCCAGGTATAAACAAGTGATGATACACAAAGCATTGCAATAAACCTAAAGCTCAAGATGAAGTACATCGTGCTCCCCATTCCCCTTTCATAAAACAAAGCTTGATATGAAATGATTTGAAGGTAATGTGCATTTAAACAACAGCTTGCTTTGCGGAGTCACCAAACTTAAGGCTCCATACGAGAAATGCACTAGCATGTTACCAGTAGGTCACCTCTGCTGATAAATTAAATATGTACACTGCTTGCCCCATAGATTGCAAGATGTTCACATAATGCTGCTTCGTGAGCTGTTCTGGAAATGCTGCAGCACTGGTGGGCCCAACCTTTGGGAAGGGCTGGGCAGCAGCAGAGGAGCCGGCTGCCTGGCTTCTCCCGGGCTCTGAGAATTTCGGTCCGGCAAAAGGGAAGGTGCTTTGCCCTTTAGTGTAAGGAGCCACGGCAGGATGTGATCCATCCATAGACGTTGATGGAGAAGGGATTGCACTGTGGGACGTGGACAATGATGGTGTGCAGCACTGCGCATCAGAGTCAAGAGGGCCCTTCCCTTTGTTGGCCTCTAGGAATTTGGAGATCTCCGATCTGAGGTAAGAATGATTGCTCTCTAGCTCATTGATACGTTGGAGGAGGACCTCGAGAGGGGGCAATGGTTGCGAGGAAAGGGAGGATGGACTGGAGGAGCTGTCCTTGGGAGAATCCATGGCTGCTGCAGGAAGAGAGATGCAAAAATCAATGATAACGAGGAAGAACGAGGTGACGCTGCCAACATGGCCGGGGAGGACGCAAAAACATCCGGCAAACAGGGTAATGAAAAGCGTGATTCAATACAATTTAGACCGAAGGACGACGCAGGAAAAGGCCAAAAAGAGGATACCGAGATTGCGACTCTCGAAAAGACAGACAACGTTAAAGAGTAAGAGGGACAACAACCAGCATAGCCAGGGGTTTCGAAGCAGGGGAGGCTCCTATGTTATGTAACAAGATTTGATTATGCGGAGGAGCACGCTTCTTGATCGAAACCTGATGCCAAGAAAGGCCACAGAGCCTGAAGAGGACGATCAGATTGATGAATTTTAGCAGAAAATCGACCCGCGGCAATGGAGAAAGTTGCAACCTCGGCCTAGGGAAATGGATGGATTCTGATTGCGGCACGGAGGCAGTCGGGCAAGAGCGCACAGGGATGCAGCCAAACCCTAATCTGTGCAGAGGATTGCAGAGAAAGCTTTGGCAACAATGGGAGTTCGGATGAGTGAACAGGGGGCAAGGATTAGGGGATCGGGCCAATGGGGTTAACTATGAGGTGATTGCTACGGCAGGCAGGCAGGCAGGGAGCCGGCGGAGGGAGAGAGTAAGCCATCGATTCCCAGCTGGCGACAGCAAGGAGAACAAGGTATCTTTGAGAGACAAGGCCCCCATGCATTTTCCCTGCACCGCCCCCTGTGTGTGTGTGTGTGTGTGTGTGTGTGTGTGTGTGTGTTGTCACAAGCACGCCTTCGCCTTCTTCTTCTTCGTCTTCATCTTCTTCGCCTTCACCCCCTCCCCTTCTTCCTTCCTCCTTCCCAATTTTCGCATTTTCAACAGCTTGACATTTTATCCACTTATCTGTTTTTTACCCTTGTCTGTGTTTCACAGTTGACCACCGTCACGGCGTCACCCCAGGACTAGCAGAAGATCCTTCCCACCCCCCTTGCGTCAATTCTCGAATGTTTTGATTGGGCTTTCAATCACTGCACCCTAGAGGGTAAAGGCACCCCAAAGTCACCCAATGCCAAAATTCGAACCCTTGATGTACCATTTCTCAATACAATTGTCCCGTTAATCTAGGCAATCGCTCGTCGGTGTACTCGCCAATGTTACAACAGCCAATCTAAGCAGTAAAACACGCAAACAAACATTCCTAAAGCAAGCTCGCCCAAAAGGGTGAAGGAGGGGTGGACAAAGATATCTCGCTTAGGCTTGCACAATGCCCAATAGTGTAAGGGATGAACCCTAAGCACAATTCACAACTCTAAGAAAAAAAACTCATTTTTAATCCTCACTTTTGATGGTGATCCAATTGAGTTTATATAGAAATTTATATTATTGGCAAGGATTTATAACTAAACTACCAAAATTTTGAACTTGAAAATTAAGGCTCAATCTAATTGTTACCAAGATCTACTAGAAGATTTTTACCACAATCCATATATTGGAGCATTTGATTCGATATTCCATTGGGATGAAGCTAAAGGATTTATAACTAAACTACCCAAATTTTGAACTTGAAAATTAAGGCTCAATCTAATTGTTACCAAGATCTACTAGAAGATTTTTACCACAATCGATATATTTGAGTGTTTGATTCGATATTCCATTGGGATTCAGCTAAAGGATTTTTTCAATTAATATGACAAAGGCCTCTCTAATAAGTAAATCGGAGGAACATTTATGCAATCTACAATGGAAGGGGAGGATTTCTAATAGATGCTAGATATTCAAATATCCGATGTTCCTAATAAGGGTGGAAGCCATAGAAGTAGACAAAATGGTGTGGGTGATGGAGAAAATAAGGAAGAAGTTAAGGCACCAAAGTACCACCACGTGGCCGCTACATGTTAAGCTCAAGGTGCTCAAGCATTGTATCAAAAAAAGTAGAAGAATTGGGATTCAGTAATTGGTAGCTTCTTATGGGGCAAAGAAAGCAATAGGTATCTAGCTCCAATCTTGATGGCGGCCCTTAAGAAGAGCGAGATTCAAGTGGTCTACAATTATTCAACATCAAAGAGGAGAATGGTGCATTATTCACCAAGCTACTTAAGAGATGTTGCAATCAAGAGGTTCATGGGCTCAAATGCTCATAGATTTGATTCACAAAAAGAAGTATAGATTGTGCTCTACACAAGCCCTCACTACCTCAGATTTGTTAACTACTCAAGTCATCAAAAAGCTCAAATCTCAAGGTATAGATGGTATAGTAACGAGGCCAATGGATTCTTGGAAAAGAGTACTAGGTAGAGCAAAATGGAATGAAAGAAGATAAGTTCTTATGAAAATTATATTGGTCTTGAACTTTTCAATTCTCAATTGGCAAAAGTTGTTGGCAGAAGGGGAATGCATCTAACTAAGTTGAACAAAGAATCTATTAGGGAATGGATGCATAACCACTAGAATTTGAAGGCTGACCTTTCCAAATTCGGACTCCCAAATCCATACAATCAAGCTAATGAAGGTCCTCTTTTGGAATCATGTCTCTTTGGGATCATAAGAATGAGGAGCAAATAAAAAGGAGTTAGCTTATCAAACTACAATTGATTCAGAAGGCACACTTGAATCTTTCTTTGAAAATATTGTGGTAGAAGCCATTGGGGCATACATAGCATTTAAAGTTAAACGGTTTTGGGATATAATATGTAAATCAAGAAAAATCGATGAAAGGAATATGACTAGAATTTTGAGAAGCATAACCTAGTCATATTTTCCCTTACTTTTGTATCCAAAGCTATTTAATAATACAAACATTTTATTTGCATTTAATAATCCATCAAGAAGGGCAATCATCTAATGTTCAAGGATTTTTTAATAGAACCGATACAAAAAAAATTCTACTACCCTAACGAGCAATTATAGCTTGAATGATCTTAGATGTATCAACATCTGAATTTGGAGGGTTCTTTTTTGCTATTATTACAATTCACCCTAACATTAAAACCTTAGTTTACACTGCTCTCATCAATACTTTCACATATTGAGGAAAGGTGTTGGAGGAGGGCAATAGATATTTTAAGTCATCTAGCGATATCATCCAATGCTTTGTTCACATTTCTTGTAAGGGCATGTAATTGCAATGGTTAAAGTACATTTATGGTGCTTGGTTCATTTAATTCAAGTTAATGGAAGCTTTAAATAAACAAAGACCACTAACTTTTGACTTTTTTTCCCTGTTGTAGATTTTTCTTTTCCTTGTGCTACCTCAAAACAAATGAAGCAAAATTGTAAAATAATAGCAAGCCCACAATAGGGCAACGCTTCATGACTTTTTTTCCCTTTTGTAGATATTTCTTTTCCTTGTGCTACCTCAAAAAAAATGAAGTAAAATTGTAAAATAATAACAAGCCCACAATAGGGTAACGCTTTAATGCACCCACATATGCTTTTTTTAAAATTTGTGAAAATGTAAATTTCTTAATTGTAATGGTTGGACTCCTCCAATTAGATTCACCCAAAGTAAGGACACCCTAAAACCACCTAGTTGAGGCTTGAACCCATTAGTCATCTCAACACATGCAATGCCCCAACCAATCAGGCTGGTGCTTATAGGGTACACACACCCTTGTTCTACTTAGGAAGAAATAGGTTGTGGAAAATTATGTATTGTCACTCCCCATACTCAATTGAGTTCATTTTATTTGTCCCAATTTCAAAGAAGCTTCTCAAAATGGTATGAAAAGGAAAGTTTTAGTCATAATTTGTAGAAAGTGAATAAAGAATGGCTTTTAAAAATTCTCCCAGTGTAAAATTAGTAGGATATTCCAATATCTAACAAAAACAAACAAACCTCCGCTATGTACATGATAAGAGATTCTTCATATTTTTTGCCTGAAAATAAACAACATTATATGTACAACCGCACAAAGTCATGGTAAGTAGAAAATCTTCTTTTCAACTAATCTCATTTTTTCTCAAGGTCATAACATTGACTTAAAACATACTCTAGCAAGATGCACCTTTTCTTTCAAAAGCCTTGGAGACTTTGAGCAAGCTGTCAATACCAAATATACAACAAAAGCTTTCTTGCGACAACTATCTTGTTTTGAGTGAAACTATAACATCTAATCTCTTGTTTTGAGTGAAACTATAACATCTAATCTCTTGTTTACTGCTTTGGTCGTAAGGGAACCTGCTACAATTTTTAACATACAAGGTTGTATGGTTGCCTTCTTAAGCTATGAGATGATGCAAGCATGGTGTTTGATTTGTCCTGTTGCTTAGGATCAATCATTGTTTCCTTCTAATGAGGTGTGAAAATGTAGTTTCTACATGCTCCTAAGCTAGTATGTACATGGGCATGATGTAGTAAGGAGTTAATTTTCATATGTCTAAATTATGGCCTTCTTTCAGACTTATTGGGATCTCAAGATGCATGAGCTAAGTCATTGTGGGAAAAGACAACCTTCTTGATTGGTTATGCATCTAATGGACATCATATAACATATGGAGAAACAATTTACAATCACATTCCATTGCTAACATATGCCATTAGCTCAATGGCAAGATATAAATGATAATTATTTCTCTGAGAGACACATGAAACATAAAGCAATTAGCAATACAATGACAAAAGACTTAAACCATATAGAAGTTGATGTATCTCAATATTTTGAGTGAACTTAAACCATATAGAAGTTGATACTCCATGATGTGGAAAGAACTTTTCGTCACATTCCATCTTAAAGAACCCTTTGGTAGGTAGATACACCATGATGTGGAGAGAACTTTCCTTTGCTTTCCTTCTTGAGATAATGGCTATAGTTTTGGTTATTCAACTCCCTACACAAGTAGATAGGTGTGGCCCAAATTTCTATAGGTAGATAACCAACTAACTTGGTGGTTGTATAAGATATTCTAGAGATTAGATCTAGAACATCCCAATAGTGAAATTGTAGTACACAAAGGGATGGACATTTCATCTTTTTATTGCTCCAAAATTTAATAATTGGATTGAGAGGTATTAACTCTACAAAACTACTTACAACAAAGGCACTAACTTGAAATTTACTCCTCCATTAAAGGAGACATTTTCACCATCCAAGCACACATGTTGTGTACTATCAAAAATGCATTACAAGGCAAATGAAAGGCCTTAAGTGCATATTTTTACATCATGGTACCAATCATAACATTCCTTTTGCTAAACTAAAAGCATTGTTCATATCTTACTGAAGAGATGGTGTGAGCTTGCATACTTTTAACATTTATATTGCATTCCCTTGTGAGAAAAATACACATTTTTGAAAAAGTGAAAATTTTGACTATAATTTGAGCTTCTTGCCACATTACTTTCTACCATAGCTAGCACCATGTAGCTTGTACTTCCCCCACATAATAAATGTGGCAATGCTTCCAAATGTTGCACGGTTAAACTCGTGTTGTGTATGGATTTTTTCATATTTAGAAAATTATTTATATTTAAATAATCTACTTTATTTATTTATGTATATGAAGGTGTTGCATTGGACTATGGTACATCATCACTTGACATTGGAACAAGCCATTTGTAGAATTTTTTGGATCTCCCAATAGAGCACCAAGAATACGGGGAAATAACTACAATAAAATCTATATTGTCTCACCAACAAGTATCTTATTCATGTCTTTATAGCACCACAAAAAGAAAACAATAGGAACAACAACAAGATCTTCATGCAACATCATATACAATATCTCTCACTAATTTATCATCAATTTAGCATATCACATCTTCATAGCAATGAAGCAAGAAGGAAATGAACATGAAGGAATGATTATGGTTGAATAAAAAGCATCACATTGAATTCATTCATCTCTTCCATAATAAATCATAGTCTTCATCTCAATATTTCACGATCTCACTCTCAAATACAATGTTTTTTGGTACAAAAATGGCTCTCTCTCTTACAATATCTCTCTCTCACACATACTCTCTATCACTCATATAATGCAATACAATAGAATGAATTCCCAAAATCCTCATTTGGTTGCGGAGACACCCTCCAAGAGGTATGGTTGATCCAAAAGGTCACCAAAGCCATTATAATGTCTCTTCATAGCTTATCAGTGGCTCTATCACTCCTAGTCTTTAGCTTTAGTCTTCCACTACTACTTTTTTCACTTAAAATAAGATACAAAGATCTTCCATTATTCTTTTTTGTAGGAACATATCTTCAAGCTAAGAATCCATTCAATAGAACCCATACATACCATTTACAAAGACATACAAATGCTCACAAAAGTTATTAGAATCTAAATAGAAAACAACAAAACCATATAAGTCAAATTAAAACCAGTCCAATTGATCAAAAACCATCCAACACATCTTCAACCAAAGCTCAACAAAAGCTCCTAGAACCCGTTAGAACCAAACATGCACTCATCAAAACTCATCAAACCAAACCAAATCTTCAACAAGCTATCCAAACATTCTCAACATAAACCAATACTCACCAAAACATTCTCAAAACCATCCAAACCCAAATAATTAGTCATCAAATCATCCATTCAATACAAAAAAACCAACAAAAAGCAACTAAAAATCAAGTCTTTTCAACCCTCAACATATCCCTACACTTAGCCTAAGGAGTGTACTCATAACTTTGGAAAAATAGAATAAAAACTCTGAAATAACTATATTATTTTAGCTCCAAACCATAAAACCATGACCCCTTCTAACCTAGATTTCAATTTGCAAAATTTCAACCATCTACAACTAAGTATCCAATAAGCACCATCATCATCAATCTCTAATCTCAACCCCTTTATATACTCGATCAAGAACAGAACACATACACAACACAAACACAAAGCACATAGATAACCATGTGAATGGCATTCCCATTTAGGTAATAAAAGAGAGTTTCATTATGGCTCAACCAAGATATAACCATCAAGAATCAATGAAGATGCTCTCTCTTGAAAGTTTGATGAAACTTAGACCTCTCCAAGGAATGAGCTTCATCCTAAATATTCTTGGAGGATTTTGCAAAAATTGCAAGCAACACATTCGGGCCACAATAACAATATAAAGAGTAGGAAAGGAATGAGCATGAAAATACAATATATCCAACTATTGAGGATCAATGTCAATGTTTGGATTAAGACACAATTGACTTTGAATCACTATGTGAATGTCTATACACAAATGCCAAATGCCAAGTGAAGTATGCAGCCAAATGAATAGAGTGATCTGTGGATTGACAAATAAATATTAGCAAATTGAACATAATTGTGAAAAGTATTGAAGGGTGCATCCCATTCTCGTTTAAATGTGGAAGGAGCAATGTGGATGGGTTTACAACTTATTGAAGGATTTATTTTAGATAATTTATTATTAATGGGTGATAATATTTATTAAGTAATAAAGATTTTAAAAAATGATGGTTCCTTATTATTACACATTAAACCATTACCAAATTTATGTGGTGTAATGACTATCTCAAACTTCGTGACAAACTCTAAGGGTGTCTAAATACAAGTTCCTTATTTAACAATTAAAAGTATATAGAGCACTTTTTGTTTGTGTGTGCATATGTGATAGTGGGTTTATTTTTTTACAAATAAAATGGTGTGTGTGTAGTGCATGAAGCATGTGCAAAGATGAAAAGCAAGAATTTGATTTTAATTTATTTGTGATTGCTTGGAGTAGATGCACGTGGAAAATGTGAGCAATGAGTTTATCTTTTTCAATTAATTGTGTGCTTACATATGATGGAAAAAGGGAAAGAAGACAACCTGGAGGGTGTGTCGATGCACCTTAAATCTAATGGCATGGTGGAAGCACCCAAAGGGTAGCGTGTCCATAAAAGTACCACAACCAAAAAATTATGTGAAAATGCACCATAAGGGGAATAAAGAAAAAAACATGCGTAAAAGAGATAAAAATGTATGGTGATGGTGATAGACAAGTTGATTTCTATTTTGTGTGTGCGCGCGCCTTTTTTTGGGTGGTTTATTTAAAAAATAAAATAAATATTGGTTGGGTAATCTAGAAGTGTGTGGTTTTAATGGATTTTTTTTTCATTAGAAAAAATAAAGGTGTCATGATTATGCTCTTTTGTCCATATCATGATTTTTAACTTTTTACCATTTGTTTTAAATTTTTTAATTTAAAAAAGGACATTTGAGATGGGGGCAGGAGATGGAATTTTGGGGTTTTGTGGGTTTTTTCTATTTTTAAATTATATTATACGTGTTTTTTAATAAAAATAAAAGAAAATAAAAGTGTTATATGGCTTTTATTTTTTGTGTGTAAAAAAGGTTTAATGGTGGTTTTTCTCTATTAAAAATAAGATTTAATATATTGATCGTGTGGCTATTTATGTTTTTTTAATAAAAGCATTATTCTGTTCGTTAGGTTTTTTTTCCCAGTAAAGGGTCTACATAGCCATAAAAAACCGTGTGATTTTAGCATGGGAGGAGGTGTCTAATGAGCTGAAAGGTCAAGAACACTCACTTCACAATCTGGTTTAATCGATATGCTCATTTTGTGTGTGATTGGCAGGCAAAAAGCCCATAATAAGGAGTAGAAATGGAAGCCAGCACATAAATAAAAGCTAACAAGCCTCTCGATCTAGCACACAGGCCCATCATGCGGGCCAAACAATTGCATAGGAGGGACACACATGCAACACACCCACATGTGAACAACCACTATGAAGATGGGGAGAATGGGATTTTTTATGAATTTCCATGAGGAAAGGGGTCTAATGCAAAGGAGAGACAAGGGCGGTGTTGGTATGGCTTTTTTATTAGTGGTGTGAAGAAAAGGAAGGGAAAATTTGGTGTTGGTGGCTCAGGGTTGCATGTGTTTTCGACAAGTGAAGGGGGGCCTACAGAGCGGGGGGTGAGGGGGAAGGTGGAGTGGGAACACGGGGTTTATTAGGGGGGTGGGGAGAGTTGGTGGAAGAGGTGGGGCTAGAGAGGTAGTGGGAGGAGGAGGATGAAGGGAAGAGAGGCGGAAGACCGGCAAAGGAGGAGCGATTGAGGGAAGAAGGCAGTGGGAAGAGGGGAGAGGAGCCTGCGTAGGGTGATGGGAGGTGGGAGCATGAGGTGGTGGGGAGGGAAGATGTGGGAAGGGAAGCGATGGAGGAGAGGTGGAAGAGGAGGGAGGAAAGGCGATGGGAGGAGGGAAGGAACATGGTGGTAGGAGGAGGAAAAGCAAGGGAGGAGGAGCTAAAGATGATGAGAGAGGGGGAGGGGAGGAAACTGGTAAAGAGGGAGATGAGGCAAGAGGGGAGGGAAAGGGAATATGTGACGCAAGGGAGGTGAGGGAAAGAAAAAAGAAAGAAGAGAAAGGGAGAGAGAAAGGGTGGTGGTTAAGTACGAGAGGTGAGAAGGGCAGGTTTTAATAATGAATTAAAAAATCTAACCCACCTCGTGGGTCTATGAGAATGGGCGAACATGGGGATGAGGGGGCGTTAAAAAATATATATTTGTGATAGGGCCAAAAATGCATAACAGTGGTGCATGGGTAGTGAGATGAGGTGACACCAAAGGCAAAAAACAATACAATGCGATCAAACATAAAATAGTGGCATTTGCATGAAAATTGATAAAAACCGTGAGAAAACCATGCAAAAATGGTTAAAATTTAATAACAAAGAATCCATCAATTGAATTGGTGAACAATAAAAAAGAAATATGCTCAATACAAAGGGGCAAACAAGGATATAATGTCAAAACCACATGCCAATAAGAAAAAGGCCCATCCACATGGAAATGTGGCAAAATCACACAAACAACTCATAAAATCCTTTGGGAAACAATAAAAAAATGATATGTACCTTAGAACAAGGGGCTATAGAAAGGAACAATGTCCAATCCAAAGGGACGAGTGGGATGGTATGGTCCAAAATCGATTTCGATATCGAATGGGTACATTCACATGGAAAAACATCAAAACAATGTAAAATATATTGAAAGTTAATATGAGGCAATCCAAAGCTCAAAATGTGGTGCTATAAAAAGAAAAGATGTCCAACTCAAAGGGACAAATAGGATCATCCAAGCAAATCTTGATTATGGTGAGATGAGAGTGCATACACATGAAACATGACAATAATTGATAAAATAACCAAATATCCATGAAAAGACCTCAGTTTAGAGGTATAATGTAATAGACAAGCATGGAAGAGACCCAGAAAAACATGAGGAAAAGAAACTAGATAGAAAGTCGTAGAGACCATTCACATGGGAAAATACACAAACAATGCACAAGGATGCATCTCCACACTTAAAACCTTCTTTAGGCAAATAATGCAAACATGCAAAGCCCTATAGATACACAAATAGTCCTATCCATAGATATCTACACTTAAGATGACCGACACACATAAACAGACATTGAGGGCATGGTTAGAAATACTTAGTCCATTTGGAAATGTGGTCAATCGGTGCATTGGAGAGAACTTCAAGAGGCACCACGGCTCGCCACATCACATGTTGATCATGGAAGGGACGATGAGCAACACCCAGGGAGAGGTAGATTCGGTATAGTGGAGACCACGTGTTATTGTCAAAGAAGCACACATCACTCATTTGACCAATCACTTGGGGAAAAATGATAAAACACGCCCTCACCCCCAAATGTTCGCATCACTTAAGGAAGAATAAATAGAACCCTTGTCATACACCTAGATTGAGGGTTTAAAGGAAGGATGCCAACATGCAGAGGTAATGGTGCAACAGTGTAACCCAACCCTATTGGCATTAGTGTAAAAAGGAAGACCAAGGAGCCTTATAGTGCAGTCCATAGAACAGACTTGACGTGTCATGTTGTGAATACAAAGGCCCATCCCGTGCGTGCACAAAGAAACGAGATTGTACTTGCCACTATGTGTTGTAACGTTCTACAAGCCTCATCTCTCAAATGATTAGAATGGTAGAGACTGGACATACTTAGCCTCCCCCAACCATTCCCCCCCTCCTCTCCTCCATTGTCCCATGCTTTGTTGATAGATACAAGGGGCAACCCGATTCCTAACATCCATTGACTGAATCCTCACAGCCATTTGTGTGAGTTATGTATACCTTTGTGTATCCTACCTTGTAATGGCATACGATGCAAGAGACAAAAGGCTATGGAGTCTTATAGTGTTGTGCATAGAATGACTTAGTGCTTTGTGCATTGAGAGACTCAACCCATGCATGCAATGCTTCATTTTACACATCTCACCTCTCGATTGATTGGAGGGTAAAGTCTACTTACTCACCCCACCCTCTGTCTAACACTCAATTGATAGATATAGAGGGCAACCCTTACTCACATCCCCATTTGGTTAGGATAAAAGTTAGCTATCAATGGAGATCCTCTTGTTGATGATAGAGATTGATTACTAAGGAATAGGTATACCTAAGGTAGTCGATTAAACATAAACATGTTAGTAATATCAAACATATACTCTGTAGGGTGTAGAGGTATAGGGATTGTTAGAAGATCAAGTTGTAGAAGCAAGCATAGTAGAGATTCAAACAAACATAAAAGTTATAGGATATAGTGAACCAAGAGAGGTGGCTTTGAAACTACATCCTAGAGGTATCATTTGATAATTCTATAGGTTTGGACTATGGGGTGTATCCATCTTTTCCACAGCTAGCTTTCCATCCCAAGGGTATTGTCACATTTTTTTTGAAATGGGATCTACTATGACATGGAATTTCTTCATTCTCTCCCATAATAGTTTTGGTTTTTTTTTCCAATCATTTTTTCTTTTGCCCTACTCTTGAGGGTGTTTCCAACTTTTCTAAAGGAGCAAGGTAGCATGGTAGGGACCGAAGTCATTTTCTCCCATCACCAAATATTTTTTAAAATTTTATTATTTTTTCTATTGTTTGTTTGGTAAGGTAGCACCATAGAGATTCATAATCTCCTAAACACTCTTTGATGGCCACTCACAAAGAAGGTAGTCCGAGCTTGACTAAAAAGACAACTTTTGTACCATATACCAAATGAAAGGATATATGTTTGATTGTGGCTTTGTGAGAGGTTACATACACCCAAAGGGGCTCTATAAGTCAATCATTCTAATCATGATGATAGTTAGCAATTGTCCTTGTTAGGATCGAATAGAGAATGCCGTTGGTGACTTTGATTTGGCCATTGGCTATGGGGTAGTGACGTGTGGACTTACGATGCTTGGCTTGTAGATCTTTGTTAGCTCTTCCATAAATTTGTTTAAGAAGTGGGTGCCACGGTCACTTTCTAGCTCTAGGGGATTGTCAAAGAAAGTGAAAATGTTCTCATACAAGAATAGAGCCACGCTATTTCGATCATCACACTTGAGAGCTTTGAAGTGGGTGCCACGGTCACTTTCTAGCTCTAGGGGATTGTCAAAGAAAGTGAAAATGTTCTCATACAAGAATAGAGCCACGCTATTTCGATCATCACACTTGAGAGCTTTGGCTTTACCATTTTGTTACATAGTCAGTGCATACTAGGATGTAGCAGTTTTGCTTTCTTTTGGTGGGAGGGTCAATAGGTCCAATGAAGTCAATGCTCCATTTCTCAAATAGCTTCAAGGGAAGGATAGTAGGCTACAGTGGCATGACAATAGTTTTGGTGGGTTTTCCAAGCATTATAACACTTGCTAGTCATAGGCATCTTCATGCATATAAGATCACCAATGTCATGCAAGTAGAGCTTTCTTGGTTGTTATTGTTCATGTAAAGTGTCCACCACAAGGCTCATCATGGCAAGCTTTTAAGATAATCTCAATCTTGTCTCCAACAACACATTTTCATAGCACTTCATCCTTGCCTTTCTTGTATCGAGTGTTGCCTAGTAGGGTGTAGGGACCTAATTCCAATAAAAGCTTTTTCTTTTCATGAATACAGAGTCCGGGAGAGTATTATTGTATATCCAAGAGGTTAGCAATATCTACATACCATGGGATTACAGTTTCCACAAAAAATAAGGAAGCATCAAGGAGATCAGGATCACCTTGCTTCCTCTTTGCCTTGAGAGATCCATGATAGATGATCAACCAAAGCATGGGAGCAATTGGGTTTTGTCACCACTTCAAAATCAAACTCCTCGAAGAGGAGCAACCATCTCGTCATATAGCCTTTTACATGAGCTTTATTCATTAAGAAGGGCAAAGCCTTGAAATGTGTGACATAAAGTAATGTTGAAACTTCTCTAGGGTAAACACCATTTCCAAGCACTCTAATTTGATCACTCTATAGTTTGTTTCCCTATCCATGACTTTGTGGCTAGCATAGTAAATAGGTTAATGTAGTTTGAGGAGCCCTTTTGGCATATAGCTGCACCTAATCCTTTGATTGATACACCAGTATAGACATAGCATTCCTTTATCCAATCGGAGATTGTAAGATAGGCACTTCAATCAGGCACTACTTCAAAGTGTTGAAAGCTTCTTTCACAATAATCTGTGCAAATGAACTCTACATCTTTTCTAAGAGCTTGTGCAAGGGGACATAATCTTGACATTAATCAAAGCACTATTACAAGTGTTCCCAATGCTTGTAGAGTAGGCTAAAGACAAACGCCATCTAGGTATATCTCAATGAAATCTTGCAAATGGTTTTGCAATGCGACCATTGTTACTCATTGGAAGGTGGCTAGGGCATTGCAAAGCCCAAATGGCATCATTGTGTAGGCATAGGTGACCCATTTGGTGGTAAATATAGTCTTATACTATTCTTCTTCTAGAATTCACACCTAATTATAACCACTAATCCATTTACTAAGGAGTATAACTCATATTATCCCATTGTGTCTAATAGTTGGTCTATGAAAGAAATAGGAAAATGATCCTTCTTTGTCTTGGAATTTAGATTTTGGAAATCCACACATATTCACATCTTCCCACTCTTCTTGGATATGACCACAATATACAGAATAGTTAGGACACATGCACCTCTGAAGTTGTCATATAGGCTTGGCATCCGACTCTAGATTAATGCGGTGCGCACTTCGGGGTCAATCTCTTTTAAATCCTTATAGGATCAAGTGAACACATCCAAATTCTCTTTAAGTATGTAATTGAGAATGGATACATTAAGAATACTACTATCCACTTTGAGATGATGTTTAGTCCCATTTGCATCAGTAAAGATCAAATTCTTTTGACCTTCCGATTCTCGAATGGAGGTATTGTGGTCAGGTTCTAGGTATGGGTCTGTCTCCTTCAAGGGATTTGCCTCTTCTTCAAAAGCTTTGCTAAAACCAACGTCTTCTTCCTTCAACGGTAACTCCTCTAATATGGTTGGATGTTGGAATGGTATAAGGGCTATTTCCAATTTTGTTTCAAGGAGAATCACTTAATGATTGAAGATGTTAGAAATCAAGCTCACCGTCAGTGTGTCTTCATCTATGACCGACATCTATGACAGCTTGCGTGTACAGCTGTCTACATGTGACTACATTAAATAAGTCGGGTTAGTAGTCAGTT